>NC_061095.1:9371576-9461576 GCF_015104395.2 Macrobrachium nipponense
CTCACAGTCGCATTGGAAATCATATTGACAAGAACTACATTGATATCAAGAGCAACGACAACAGCAAACCAAGGCAGCAGTGCGCGTTCAATTTAATCCAGCCAGTTTCAGCAAAAAATAGATCCCGCATAATTTCCAGCGGCTAAAGAAAACGAAAGAGTCCGTTAACATGTGTAGTTATAATTGGCCATCGTCATCTCCTCCCGTTCCTCTGCGATTTCCTCCCATTTTTTGCTTTCCTTTTTTTTTTCTGTATCTCTCATTCCCGGTGAAGAGAAGGGAACCTGACAGATGTAGTTCTCAGGGAGGGTGAGGAGGGAGTGTGGCAGGTGGTGTTTTCAGGGGAACCACCTCCCCTTGCAGAGTTGCTGTATAATATTCTAATTTATTTCACAGTTGGTGTCCGGTGTAGACTGGCTGGAATTCTTCCATTTTGCCATGATCCTTGTCACATCTACGCTGGTGCCCCCTTCCTCTTTGTTCGGACTTGTACGCACTTGGGTACTTTTGCTACGCGCGAGCTCGCCTACATCGGTGTTAGGTTATTTATATTCGGTGCTGTAGTTGGCCTTTTGTTGTATTTTTCCTCTTTGCGAATTTTCTTCACGTGGAAATGTTAGTATATAATTAGATTATGATTTTTTTTTCTTTGGAAGCAATGACCGTTGATACTTGTTCATTAAAAGCAGGATTAATTTAAGTAATGTGGTTTAGATACTGCATTCTAAACCAAAATGTTTTATGGCGGACATTGGAATCATAAGTGGAATGGACTTTTTAATCAATAAAACTATTTTTCTTCACAGTCCAGTTCCAGACATTAAGATTACTCGGTTTTAAAGATTTGATGATGTATACTGATATTTTGCCAGGCATTAATATTCTATGCTACCAATTTTCACCATTACTTTTTACTTTTACATATGTTATTTCGGCTCTTTGTCACTTGATAGCAAGGAAAAGGTTCCCTCCTCTCGGGCGACCTCGTAACACCCGCCAAGCCATCTATTAGACAGTATCGCACAGTTCGAAAGTGGCTCTTCTTCCACTGACACTGTGGGTATCTCTCCCTGATACTGTCATTCCTGACTATTAATATGTTTACCCTTTGAAATGCTTATCAGTCGTTTAATCGTTTGTCTTCGGTGTTCTTATTTTTTCTTTATTGGTGATTTTACTCTCATTTTTTTTTCTTCTTTTTTTTGCTGTTATTTCTCTCATTTTCTTTCTCTTATTTTGCCCTTTACTTACTTTTTACCTTTTGCTGGTAAATATAAATCCATTGATATTTAGCTTTACATAGTTGATAAGGGGAATATAAGAAGCGAAACATTATTATTATTTTTTTTTTTCTTTTTTATCTCATTAGGAAAAAGAATGCCAAAAGCATGCAAACTGTGTAAGGTTTGGTATAGCATAGTCAATCCACAAAACCTAATCAGAAAATGTGCTGCATGCAACATTCCGACCCATCCACAGTGTGCTGAGGTAATACAAGATTTGAGAAAAAGATACAAGAATTTTTTGTTCAACATGTCTATCATGGATAGACAATGTTATTAAATCAAGATTGAATGTACAAATAGTTGAGGATGAAGAAGAAGAGGAAGAGGAAGAAGAAGAAGAAAAAGAAGAAGAGGAAAACGGAAGAGAAGTAAACAAAAATGAAATGACAGAAAAAAATAAGGAAACAAAGAACAAGATAAAGTATGGATGCGAGATACTCATTGATACTACATATGAGGCAATAAAGCAGCATACCTACGAAGAAATAAATTACGATATGACAACAGAAAAGCAAATCCCGAAGAGGCTCTACCCAGATCTATACAATGACGGGAAAGAGGAAAAAATAGACAAGAAAGACAAAATCTGCAACCTTTTGAAAGAGGGAATTGCAGATTTGGAGAAAGATGTTATACTCAAACATCCTAAGATATGTCAAAACTATGAAATATATGGTAAATGTGCATACTTAGATGGATATGGGGATGATTGCAGAGATCTGCATCCAAAAATATGTAAAAACCTAAAAGAAGGAAAAGGATGTAAGTTCGACAAAAAATGCAAATATATGCACCCTGTAGCATGAATCATAATCAAAATAAACTAACAACCAAAGTAATAAAATCCAAAATAACGAAAGAAACAAATAAGAGAGAAATCAAGAATATCAGGTAAGAGAGAAAAGCAAACCACAATGAGATATGCAGAGGTGTCAGCAAAAAATTTCAAAGCATCAGCTCCGAAATTTACTCAAGAGATAATAATAAAACTGTATTTATTATGCAAGAGGATATTGCAGAAACGGAGAAAATTGCAGATTCAGACACAAAATGAATAATTATGATGAAGGAAGATCAAATATTATGGAAAAGTTGGATTTTTTAATGTCAGAATTTCTGGAAATGAAAAAAGAACAACATACCAGAACAGGAAAGAGACATGGGAAAATCCTATTACTACCAGTATTAAATGAAGGAGAAAAAACGCAAACCATCATAGTGATGATGCGCAGGGTTTAGTTACGAGTAACTCAGAAAAATAGAGTACTTAGAAGAACTAACCCAAAATGAAAAGAAAATAGATTAATGAATATACTTGAAACCTGGTATTCCCAGAGACTGGGAAATGATGATCAAATAAAAGGGTTCCAAACTTATAGATCAGATAGAAAAAATAGGAATCAAGGGGGTGGGGAACCGCAATATATGGGAAAGACAAAAAACAAGGAAAAATTATGAGAAATATAGTAACTCGAATGTGAACTAATAGCGGTAGAATTTGAATCTGAAAAATTGATGAACATAGTAAATATAGACCTCCTAATACTAAAGAGTTTGACTTAATAATTGAAAAACTTGGATGATATATGTAGAAATCACAAGGACTGGACTATTCTCCTATCTGGTGACTTCAACTTTCCTTTCGTAGAATGGAAAAGAACGAATAGGAGATTGTGGTTGTACTTATACATAAAAAAGAGAGTAATAGTAGTGCAGAAGATAAGAGGCAATTTGAAAAGCTATTAGATATGCTACTAGAATACAACATTCAACAAATAAATCACCTGCCAACAAGAAAGGAAAAATACTTTAGACCTAGTATTTGTGAACGAGATGAATTATGTTAAAGAAATAATAGTTTATAATGCGAATATTTCAGACCATAATGTCATAGAATTAACAGTTCATTCCAAAGCAAGTGAAATAGAGATAAGCAAGAAATGAAAAAGTGGGAAGGATATGGAAAATACAACTTCTACAGTAAAAATATAAAATGGTCAGAAATTAATGAAGAATTAAACAAAGATTGGGATAACATTTTCGTAAGTGATGACATAAGGGGTGTAAATACGGAGATATTATATAAAATATTGGAGAAATAGTGGAAAAATATATACCGAAGAAGAAAAGTAAAAACATCTTCATGCATACCAAGAGACAGAAGGATCTTGTTCCAGAAAATCAGAAAGTGGAAAAAAGGTACTTGCAAAAGAAAAAAATGCATGGAAAAGTTTAATAGAAACTAAAAAGGAAAATAAGATAGAAAATGCAGAACAAAAGATATACAATCCAAAAAAGAAAATGAAAACGGGGACTTGGAAGAAAAAACCCTATTAAATATCAAGCAAAACCCCAAGCTATTATACTCATATGCGAAGAAGATGAATAAAATAAAAGAAGAATAGAAATAGGCCCTCTGAGAATGAAGGGAGATTAACGAATGAAAAAAAGGAAATTTGCAACATACTGGCTAGAACGATATAAGAGAGAATTCACCCCTAGAATAGATAATGAAGATAATGATATAGAAGTAAGGGACGAAAATATTGAATATTTAGCTGACATAGATATTAATGAAGCTGATATGTGCAGGCTATTAATGAAATTAAAAATGGAGCTGCTGCAGGGCCGGATGGAATTCCTGCTATTTTTGTTAAAGAAAGTAGTTCATTCTATCGCAAAGCCACTTGCAATATTATTAAGACAAAGTGTAGATACAGGCAAGATTTATGATGAGCACAAATTAGCATATATTACCCCTACTTTCAAAAGTGGATCAAGACTAGAGGCAAGTAATTATAGGCCTGTGAGTCTAACATCACTATTATGAAAGTGTATGAAAGGGTAATGAAGAAAAATATTATGAAACATTTAATAAAAAATAATTTGTTTAATAAAGGACAACATGGTTTCGTACCCGGAAAAAGTACACAAACCCAACTGTTAGTCCACCGTGAGAACATATTCAAAAATATGAAAAGCGGAAATGAAACAGAGTGGTTTATTAGACTTTGCAAAAAGCTTTGATAAAGTAGACCATAATATTATTAGCGAAGAAAAATTAGAGACAAAATATCGTGGATAAAGTAGGAAGATGGTTAAAAGAATTTTTACACAACAGAAAAACAGATAGTTATTGCAAACGACGAGAAATCGGATGAAGTCAAGGTAATATCCGGTGTGCCGCAAGGTACGGTGTAGCTGCAATACGTTGTTATTATGATTGAAGACATAGACAATGTGAAGGATTCGGTAGTGAGTAGTTTCGCAGATGACACAAGAATAAGTAGAGAAATTACTTGTGATGAATAGGAAACGCTCTACAAAGAGACCTTAACAAAGTATATGATTGGGCAGAGGGAAATAAAGGATAGGTAGGTTTAACTCTGATAAATTTGAATCAATAAATTATGGAGACAGAGAAAGAAAGCTATATGCATATAAGGGACCTAATAATGAGACCATCACAAATAAGGAAGCAGTTAAAGACCTTGGTGTGATGATGAATAGGAACATGTTATGCAATGTTCAAATAGCAACTCTGTTGGCAAAATGTAAAGCAAAAATGGGAATGTTGTTACAGCACTTCAAAACAAGAAAAGCTGAACACATGATTATGCTTTATAAAAACATATGTTCGTAGTCACTTGAATATTGCAATAGATATGGTACCACACTATCAAAAGGATATTGCACAAATAGAGAGTGTACAAAGGTCCTTTACAGCTAGAATAGAAGAAGTTAAGGACCTAGACTACTGGGAAAGACTACATTCTTAAAATTATATAGTCTAGAAAGGAGAAGAGAACGTACATGATAATTCAGGCATGGAAACAGATAGAAGGAATAGCAGAAAATATCATGGAAACTAAAAAATATCAGAAAGAGCAAGCAGAGGTAGATTATAGTGCCCAAAACTATACCAGGAAAAAAATAAGGAAAGCACCAGGACATTAATCCACTACGCACAGCATCGATAATGCAGCGTCTATTCAATGCGTTGCCAGCTCATCTGAGGAATATATCAGGAGTGAGCGTAGATGTGTTTAAGAATAAGCTCGACAAATATCTAAACTGCATCCCAGACCATCCAAGATTGGAAGATGCAAAATATACCGGAAGATGTACTAGCAACTCTCTGGTAGACATTAGAGGTGCCTCACACTGAGGGACCTGGGGCAACCCGAACAAGATGTAAGGTCTGTAAGGTAAGGTAAGGTCCTCCAATTCGACTGGGTGGTATTCATAGTGTGGGGTTCTGGGTTGCATCCTGCCTCCTTAGGAGTCCATCACTCTTACTATGTGCGCCGTTTCTAGGATCACACTCTTCTGCATGAGTCCTGGAGCTACTTCAACCTCTAGTTTTTCCAGATTCCTTTTCAGGGATCTTGGGTACACTTTCCACTGGCATGTCCCATATCCTTCTTATTTCTATTTTCAGGTCTTGATACTTATCCATTTTTTTCCTTTCTTTCTCTTCAACTCTGGTGTCCCATGGTATTGCGACATCAATGAGTGATACTTTCTTCTTGATTTTGTCAATCAACGTCACGTCTGGTCTGTTTGCGCGTATCACCCTATCTGTTCTGATACCATAGTCCCAGAGGATCTTTGCCTGATCGTTTTCTATCACTCCTTCAGGTTGGTGCTCGTACCACTTATTATTACTGCAAGGTAGCTGGTGTTTCTTTTACAGACATATTATTATTATTATTATTATTATTATTATTATTATTATTATTATTATATAGACATTTTATGTGGCAGTAGCAACTTCCTCTCTAGCTTCAACACAATAGAATCTTAATTTTGTAAATGAAAAAGTGAAGGGAAAATCGTAAATTATTTAAAAAATCGAAGTTGCCGTTTGTATTTTTATGAGCTGGAGGAATTAATATCGTCTTGGAAGAATCTTGAGTTTCGGATCGTAGTTAGAGTAGTAGATGTTAGCATTATCACATATAGCCTGGTTTTGTTTTGGCATAAGTGCATTTAAGCAGTGAACATTCTTAACTTAAATTCTCATAATCTGAATCTGAATCCATATAGTTTGGAATGCTGTTAGTTTTACAGTGGCTTCCAACCCGTTGATCATTATCAGATTTAATCTTAAAGATTCCAAAATTCACGTGACAGGTTAGTTATCATTACATCCATTAAGACCCTTTTTTTTTTATTGAGGTGTATGTTCCAGTCAGTGTCATTTAAATAATTTATTTCTCCATATAACATTTTTTTATCATATAGTTTCCTTATCCAAATGTTTTTATTTTTTAATTTTTTCCATCCACAAAATTATTCTTCGTGTAAGCGGCGTTGCTCCCACCAAAATTGTTATTCCATACACAAATTTCGTCCCCATCCTGTTTCCAAAAATCCTCTCGCTATCTAAGCACAGGTTTGACCACATAATCTGATCGACTTGAGTAAAATGTCAACAGCAGCACAGCAGTCCGTGGTATATAAATGTCAGTCCTACCATAACTTATATTACCCGAAAGCTTAAAAGTATTGTCTGAGGGAAAAGTTTCCTAATGGTGTTTTCTTCAAGTCTCTTAATTACCGACTGCAGAATGTTTTTTTACACATAAAACTATCATTCTGTCCTCATATAATATTGAAGTAGTGTTGCTCATCCCTCGTATAAAATCTACCTGTTAGGTTCCTTATTCTGCTTCTTCGAACTTGGCTGGACTAATCCAGGAAGAGCGAAAGTGTGTTAAAACAGTTTAATGGCATGGTTTACATAAAGAGGGAAGGGGGCGTTTAGGGCATGTGTTTGATGATCCTTCCGTGTTGGCGTCTGTAGCGGTTGTGATACTCTGAAAGGTTTAATCCCTGAATCCAGTTGTCGAGGGCGAATGTGCTTTGGTTATTCTTTGAAGCGACTTATTTCTTAGAGTTCCCTGCCTTCCGCGTCGATTTCCTTTTGATGCTTTAAAAAGAATTAAAAATGAACCGAAAATCCCTTATTAAAATCAAACTTACTCCAGATAAAATGAAAATGTTGGGTATACGGAAAATCCATTTCATTCTGTTTTTCACATTTAACTCATTATTGTACATTGAAATTTAGCATTTTTCTTTTCTGTTTTTTTTCAGGTTTGAGACCAGTTTTCGTTAACTTAAAGCACCGGATGGACTCATCAAATGACACTTTATATACGACCTCCTGAAAATTGTTGGACGCTTTCATATTTATGGTAGTTGCCAATTAAGCTTCACAGAAAAAGCGTCTGTGCATTTATGCTCTTAATTTTCTCGATCGAAATGCGTACAGATATATTTATATTGCTTTATCAATTCCTGTGTCAGTGTTTTAGGTAGTTTTAGCGTTAGTTCGTGAGTATGTGTATATACGTATGCAATATTTGTGTAATACGTTCTGTGGCCTCTACTTGCGTTGAAAGGTGTAAAATATATATATATATATTATATATATATATATATATATAATAATATATATATATATATATATATATATATATATACATACACACACACACAACATATATAGATATATATATATATATATATATATTACACGTATATATATATATAAGGAGAAATGCCAAGAGGGTACGAGTGAAACAACGGAAGGTGCTAGGCCTTTCGACACCCTGTCCTTTACGTGCTAGTAAAGGACCGTGTGTTCGAAAGGCCTTGCAACCACTCCGTTGTTTCACTCTTCCTTTGTGATTCAGTTATACATTCATATATACATTATATACATATATATATAATATATATATATATGTATGTAATTATTATATATATATATATATATATATATATATATATATGTATATATTCACACACACGCATGAGAGAGAGAGAGAGATAGAGAGAGAAGAGAGAGAGAGAGAGAGAGAGAGATGTGTGTGTATGTGTGGGGGAGGGGGGGTGGGGAAGGTCTGCTTAATACCTCTTATCTCTGATGAGGGTTCAGGCTGCTCTGAGGAACATAATTGTCAATTAAGATGATGGAATAAGAAAAATCTCACTTAACAGACGTTTGCTGTGCAGTAAATATTGGGGTCCTCGAAAACCGCTTGTCATTGCAGACATGAAGTTTGTAGAGGATAATATATAGTGATTATTTAGAGAATTATGAAAGTGGAGATATCGTGAAGACTGTTAACACGGAGTATAGAATTAGATTAAAAGGCGTAGTGATAGTCAGGCGATTCTTTAACCTTTTAATGCGCAAAACTTCTTGAAAGCAGGACTTGATCAAAGGAATCTGTTGCGCTCAAACCACAACTTTCTTTCTGAAACTATAATCGTCACTCTGGATTTGTTATATCTCTCATTATGGTAACTGCCGCAGTTGGCTTGATTCCAGTGTGAAGGTGAACGAATAAATGCCTGGGGTTGGAAATTCTCTCTCTCTCTCTCTCTCTCTCTCTCTCTCTCTCTCTCTCTCTCTCTCTCACTATTTCCTTGAATTTGCGTATAACAGTTTCGTCCCCTACTATTTTATCCAGCGCCGGATTTTATTACGGTTCCCATTTAGTATTACAGGTCATATGGACTTATGAATCGCGAAAGTGGCCGCAGCGACTCGGAATTTAGCCGCGTCATTAAGAGAAAATGCAATTATCTTATTCTCGGGAGCCAGCTACATATCACTAATATAAGTAATAAACAGTGAGGGGTCCAAAAAACTTTCCTGAGAGAAATTCCAGCGGCTGTTCCTTCAAGTACTTTAATGCCCATTAACAACATGCCACTGGATCTCTCGAGTTAACTGTGCGGTTGAATTAAAGGGGGTTGTTCGGTCATACCTAATATTCGGGGGTTTATAAAGGCCGCGTCCACCGCTCTAAAGGTTAACGCTGAACTTCGAGTCCATTTTCCAAGCACGTTGGTTTCCAGGGTAAGGTTATAGAGCGACAGCAACGTCCTCTTCTCTCTCTCTCTCTCTCTCTCTCTCTCTCTCTCTCTGTGTGTGTGTGTGTGTGTGTGTGTTAAGCCCACAAGGCGTTCTTTTATAAGAAGACTGTAATCAAAAACCGTCGTGAATTAGGCAAGGGTATTGATAACGCTAATTTTCTTTAATTTTAATAGTAAATGATTTATTTTTTATGTCATAACTATGGTAGTTGTGATGCTCATTCAGTTAGTGAATTGCCTCAGTCGTGTTAATCATTCGTTGTATCAGTTTACCATAAATCAGGATAGCGATATGCCATTACTCACGGTTTTTTTTATCGATGATTGCTTATGATTTAAGTGGTTTATTTTGATATCAGGGCAACAAAGCATGATTTTATCCAGGTTTTCAGTTAGCGTTTTCGGTGTGTTTCACAATATACCACATACTGAAAAGTTTCAAAATTCTCCGTCATTCACATTAGTAGAGTTAGATGCAGTCTATGAGATATTTAAATAGGTGTTTTTCCCTTCAAAAATTTTATAGAATCTATGAGATATTTAAATGAGTGTTTTTCCCTTCTCAATGTTTTATAGAATCTATGAGATATTTAAATAGGTGTTTTTCCCTTCTCAATATTTTATAGAATCTATGAGATATTTAAATAGGTGTTTTTCCCTTCAAAAATTTTATATAATCTATGAGATATTTAGATAGGTGTTTTTCCCTTCTCAATATTTTATAGAATCTATGAGATATTTAAATAGGTGTTTATCCCTTCTCAATATTTTATAGAATCTATGAGATATTTAAAAAGGTGTTTTTCCCTTATTATTTTATAGAATCTGGGATATTTAAAAAGGTGTTTTTCCCTTCTCAGTATTTCATAGAATCTATGAGATATTTAAATAGGCGTTTTTCCCTTCTTAATATTTTATAGAATCTATGAGATATTTAAAATAGGCGGTCCCTTCTTAAATATTTTATTAGAATCATGAGGATATTTAAAATAGGTGTTTTTGTTTTTCTTCAATATTTTATAGAATCTATGAGATATTTAAATAGGTGTTTTTCCCTTCTCAATATTTTATAGAATCTATGAGATATTTAAATAGGTGTTTTTCCCTTCTCAATATTTTATAGAGCTATGAGAATAGATAGTGGTGGTTTTTCTTCTGCATATTTATAGATAGGAATCTATGAGATATTTAAATAGGTGTTTTCCCTTCTCAATATTTTAGAAGTCTGAGGATATTTAAAAATGGGTTTTTCCCTTCTCAATTTTATAGAATCTATGAGATATTTAAATAGGTGTTTTTCCCTTCTCAATATTTTATAGAATCTGAGATATTTAAATAGGTGCTTTTCCCTTCTCAATATTTTATAGAATCTATGAGATATTTAAAAAGGTGCTTTTCCCTTCTCAACAGAGTGACGCTTCTGACGATGACTTTACCCAAAAGACTTTTGGTTAACTTTTACGTCCATAAAAAATTAGTTTTATTCAATGTTAAAAACTTTATGTATTTCCACCATATTTATTTCTTTACTGAAAACATTAATTTCAGTTTCCAGGTGTAGGATCACAACACGTATTCGGTTCATACGAGCTCAGCGTTACTTGCTGTTGATATATGAATATGGATCATGAAAGAATCATTAAACTGTTTGTAATTTAACCGAAAATAAATATAAATGCTTGGAATCTGTGATTAAAAAGAGGAAAATATGATAGTCATTGTGAGTGTCGGCTTCTGCTTTCGTAGGTTTTTTCTTCTTGAGACTTGTTTGCACGGAAGGAAGGTCCTCCTCCTCCTCCCCCCTCCCCTGCCTAACTTTAATTGAACAAGAGACGAGAAATTTTAAGAGGAAATATATGGTCAAAAGTTTAATTTCTTAACGTGAGCACACTGGTTTAAAGATGATGTTCAGAATGTATTCATACACATACACTATATATATATATATATTATATATTATATATTATTATTATATTAATAATATATATAATAATAAAATATTATAGTATTATATATATTTTATATAATATTAATAATATTTATATATATATATAAATATATATATATATCTATATATATATATATGATATATATATATATATATATATTATATGATATATTATATAGTATATATATATATATATATATATATATATATATATATATATATATATATATATATATATATGTTGCTACTTTCAAAACGCATAGGATGTCTTAAAATGTATGTTCAGTTTTCTCATAACATAATTTAAAAGGTTAATATAACGTAAAGTGTAAAGAAAGAGAGATTAACTTTGTCCGTTCCAAGATAGAAATTGTTTTGGTAACTTGTCATCACCTCGAGATTAGAGATCTGAAGGTCTCCATTGTGTTTTGGATACATGTCAGTCTTAATCAAACTTACTCACTCGACTTCTGTCTTGATCGAATACGTGTCTTTGTTGAGCTAATATGATCATGACTGGTTTCATACCTGTACGACTTTGCTGAAACCATGTGTACATTTCGCGATTTTTCTGTAAAGTTACATCATATTAGAAGCTTCTAGAAAGGATTGCATCATCTTTCGCATGCCCAAAACGTTTTGTGTGATATCCACTGTACAGCTTCCGTAAGAAGAAGATTCATTCAGACTTAAATCCTCATAGCGTTTAAATCTCCTCTCTCTCTCTCTCTCTCTCTCTCTCTCTCTCTCTCTCTCTCTCTCTCTCTCATCACTTTTGGATTCATATTAACGTAACGTAATTGGTCACTCGTAACTTTTAGATTTCGGGTTTCTTAGAGTTATTTAGTATTATTTAGTGCTTTTTGTGGAATCTGAACATTGTACAAGTGTGTAACGGCGCCTTTTTATTTTTTGAAATATTGTGAATTTTGTGGTAAAGATTTTGAACAAGCTGCAGCAGAAAGAAAATTGGTACCAAGGTAATGTGTTATTGGAGTTTATTAGTTGCAACTAATAGTTAGAATGGTTTGAATGAAACTATTTCAATTTTTACACATTGCAAACTTTTATGTTTTGTGTTTGTTTCATTTGAAGTGATTTTTGTATGCGTGCATTTATTACTTTTTTCTTATTGAAGTGTGTGTTTTTATTTTATATTCTGTGTGATTAGTGTTTTTTGCAATTTTGGTATTTTCCACATTTTTCTGGGTTTTCATTTCCATTCACAATTTGATAAACTTGGTTGTTTTCATTAATTAATTGTTGCACATTTAATTGAATTTAACACTTGAGAATTAATTTCCAAATTTTAATTATTGCCTAACACTTTTGAATTTTGATTGAATTAATTTTCTTGAATTTTGTGATAAATTAGTTTTGATTTAATTTTACTTAATTAATTGAAGAATTAATTAAAATTTGCTTTGTTTTCAAGTAACAGTAAATTTCCCTGATATTGTGAATTTCACTTATAATTTTGAGATTAATAATAAATTTTTGTATTTAAAATTTTTTTTATAGGTGTTTTCTTTTTCACCAGTATACATGCATTTATATGATTTTATTTAGCTTAGGTAGAAGCATAGAGTGGTAATTGAGCTGTTTTCCTTCAATTTACTTGAAGTGAGTTAGAGCCAGGGAATTACTTAAGACTTCTTATATCACGGAAATACTTAGGCTTTTAAAGTTGTTGATGGAGTGATACACTTTAATTAATTTAATTAAATATGAGATTACCTCACACCTGTTTTAATGAACTTAGTCTGATTTTCTGCAATACTGGTAAGTTGTTTAAGGGAGCACTGTTGCCTTTAGAGTATTCAGTCGTTTAGTACCTGTGATGAAGGTTCAGGTGTCTGGCTGTTGTGAGGTAACAATTAATGAAAGGTAAGTGTAGTAACCAGATACTTGGCACTTCGTCACAATATATATATATATATATATATATATATATATATATAATATATTATGTGACGAAGCTGTTGTCTGGCTGTTGTGAGGTAACAATTAATGAAAGGTAAGTGTAGTAACCAAATACATGGCGCTTCGTCACAATATATATATATATTATATATATATATATATATATATATATATATATGTGACGAAGCGCCAAGTATCTGGTTACTACATTTACCTTTCATTAATTGAAACACACACACGCATATATATATATATATATGCGTGTGTGTTTGTGTGTGTAATGAGGCTGTTGAGCAGCATCTCACCTTTATGGTTGGGAAGTGAGAATCATGGTACAAATGAAAAGAAGAAAAAATGAACCTTTTGAGATTAATTTGTGCACCGATGAGAAGCGTAGTACAGTAGAGTTAAAAATGTTTGTGTAGTCGCCAAGATGGACTAGGATTTAGTTTTCTGTAAAAGAAAAGTATTGAGAGTTTTGTCTGTCCATCCGTCCGCACTTTTGCTGTCCGCCTTCAGATCTTAAACATTACTGAGGCTAAAGGGCTGCAAATTGGTATTGTTGATCATCCACCCTCCAATCATCAAACATACCAAATTGCAGCCCTCTAGCCTCAGTAGTTTTTATTTTATTTAAGGTTAAAGTTAGCCATGGATCGTGCGTCTGTCACCGATATAGGTGCCAACAACACAGGCCACCACCGTGCCGTCGATGAAATTTTTGTGCCGCAGGTGAGGGTTTCATTGGCCGTAGCAGAGAATTTCATACAGCATTATACGTTGTACAGAAAACTCGATTGTTCCGAAAAAGCTTCGGCGCATTTTTCACTCATTTTCGTATATGGTTTGGTTATGCGGAAAGAAAAGGGGACGTGTGAAAACTATGTGGATTATTAGAGAGAGAGAGAGAGAGAGAGAGAGAGAGAGAGAGAGAGAGAGAGAGAGGATAAACGATGCGGAAGATGCATCTTAACGGAAGGGCTTGAAAGGTAGAGGTGAGGGGCGTAGTGTACGCGTAGGGCTGTCGACTAAGGTCTAACTGGGTGTGTATAATTGTGGGAGATGAGCAACAATATTCTCCTGAAAACTGTTTATTCTTTCAGCTTCTCATAAGGAATAGTTGGCACGTGGATTTTTACAAGCTGTGCCACTGAGAAAGGATCCCCTTTCTGCAGTTATTGGTTACCTGCCCTCTAACCCCCATTTTTTAAGGCCTAAGTACCAGGGTTGGTGATTTAAAAGAAAAAAAAATTAATCTTTGATTTATTATTTTTTACATATATATTTTTTTTTATTTGTTAGATGTTTTTTCAATCCTCTTTTTCCCTCAAAATGTATTTTATGACAGAATTCCTATTGATTTATCTTTTAGGTTTCCAGTTTTGGCCTAAAGTATGTACCTACAATTTTTTTTTTATCAAAATAAATAGATGCACCACAGTTATGCTTAAGTTTTTATTAACCTCCAACCATATTTTTCAATTTGTCTGCTTTCAAATTATAAAAAATAAAAAAATTCTAAATCATGATTTTTTAAGTAAAAAAAACAATGATTTAATCACTTAACTAAATCAGTTTGATTTGATCATTGTCAACCCTGCTAAGTACCCGTTGTAGATACCTCTTACGGAGGCGCATTGGCGATATTTTATATCAGTGCCAGAAATTAGGTGAAATATTAAATTTATTGCATATCAGACCTAAAAACTGGACAATTTGAAAAAGTTGCCGCTTGTGAGCAAACAAGTAGAATGAACATGTCGATTTATGTTACTTATGAAGCTTTAATGATCCTGAAAGATGAGACCAATTAGCTTGGGTATGAATCTAATTTTTCTCAATATCATATTTCAGGTTGACCGACTTTTAAAAGATATGGAATAAAAGTCTTAGATGCTGGAATTAATTTTTTTAGTCATAAGGAAATATTGCCTGTGGATAAATATTATGGAATGGAGATTCTTGCGACTGTAATCCTTGATAATGAACAAGATCAAGTCAGTTCCTATATTGATACTCGTTGTAGCTTCTTCTGTTATTGGCTGTAATGTAATTGTTTTTTTTATTTAAAAAATCATTAATTAAATTTTTTTATTTTTATTTTTTTATAATTTGAAAGCACCGCATACAGCATAATATATACTTTATCAAGTACACGTAATAATTGTTTATTTTTATACTGCAGATGGATAATGAACTCATTCGTCATGTTTAAACTTCTCTCGAATTTAAGAAATTATTGAAAGAGCTCATTTAAAATGTCACCATACTTGAATAGTTATGAAGTGTCATTAATGCAGTCGAAGGTTAAATTCTCAGAAATCTCACTGCGACTGTCCCAACTCTTTCCCCAACAAAATCGATTGCAAATTTCGGTGGCCGGGTCTTCTGCTGTGAGGGTTTGGAACTCTTTCCCTGGTTCTTCGTTTTTTGGCTCTTAAAACCTTCTATTCTTCAAGAGTCAGTTCTATTGATTTTTTTTTTAAATTCTCTCTCTCTCTCTCTCTCTCTCTCTCTCTCTCTCTCTCTCTCTCTCTCTGGGCCTGGAGACGATAATGGCTTAGGTTTCGTGTTTCATTGACCTTTTCATGAAAAATATACCCATCTCTTCTGACTTTTAAGTTCCAGTACTGCACAACAGTGGCTTTTCTCCTCCGTTAGGTAATAGTGCCTTCAGTGCTCCTCAAGCAGTGCACTGTAAGCATTCCATAAGGTTCCTTGCAGCGTCCCTTTAGTCCCTGGCTGCAACCCCTCCCATTCCTTTTACTGTACCGCTGCTCATATTCTCTTTCTTCCATCATACTTCCACCCTCTCCTAACATTTGATTCATAGTGCAACTGCGAGGTTTTCCTCCTGTTCACCTTTCAGACCTTTTTATTGTCAACATTTGCTTCAGCCCTCGGTGACCTCTTAAGTCCTATCAGTGGAGTTTTCTCTGTTCAAGAGGCGGGTTTGTTCTTGTGTATGAGGAGGCGTTCTTTGCTTTTGGTTATCATTCAGTTCTTAGCTAAGTTTTCTTTGTCTGGTCGTTTTTTATTTCGGTTTCTTTATTACATGGCGTATGAGGTAATCACCTGGATATTAGATAACAAAATAATTACGATAATTGTACATCTTTTCAATGAATACGATTATAATGTGTTGTAAATTTATTAAAACTCAATTAATTTATGATGAATAAAAGGAATGGAAGACCTGTGGCCAGTTTTTCACTGGAAGTGAACCGGTCTGTTTAGGCCAAGACACTGACATCAGTACTTACCAAGGGTCAAAAGTAATATACAATGATAAGTTAGATATTGCAAATAACAAGCTGGATAATGTTGGAATTTATCAGTAATTTTAACAAATAAGTTAGCAAGCATTTCGGTATAACTAAGAGGTCTGTCAGTAACATTACTGGAAAATGAGTTAGAAAAAATATTTATTGAATCACTTACTCAGGCGGTTTTCGGGTCACAATAGTTCATTGCCGTTTTTACCTTACCATTCTGGTGCTTTGCGCGTTTCAGTATCACTTTTCTTTATACAGAAAAGGCCCCTTGACCTCTCTCTCTCTCTCTCTCTCTTTGCCCTGCTCTTCTATCTGGGCTTGGCGCCTGCAAGAATGTGAAAATTCTCAGTGGGACTTCTTGTTCTGAAATTAAGAAAAGAAATTGGATAAACGATGCGTGTATTACTTTTTCGCTGTTATAGCGAAATAAAGTTTTAAAGGCAAAAGAACCTTTATTTAGTGCTATTAGACTCTTCCCCCAGAAAACGTTTGGCTCAGAGAAAGGAAAATCATGTAATAGAATGATTGAATTCCTAAAAACAATAATAATTAAAAAATCCTCATAGTAGCACGAGTCTTCAAATGGAGAAACAAATCCACAGTTATGTAAATGTACATATATTTCAGTTTAAAAACAGCAAAGATAGCTTTCGGGAATCTGTACGGTTCCCCTTATCAATTGATAAGGGGAACCGTACAGATTCCGGAAAGCTATCTTTGCTGTTTTTAAACTGAAATATATGTACATTTACATAACTGTGGATTTGTTTCTCCAACAATAATAATAATAAATCAATAAATTAAAAGATAACGAGTAACTAACCGAAGGCCCATCAAATGCAGTAGTCCATCATATGTGTTTGTTTATCATATATTAAGATACCAAAGTCCCTCACAGTCAGCTCCTGATGGAGACTCGTGAAAGTCAAAATTCACTACACAATACGAGAGTACTTTTTCAGCGCCTTTCAGCCCTATTCATGTTACCTTTATTGCTACAGTATCTGGTCTTGTCTTCATCTTATGTGTTTCTGTACAGAGATATTGCCAAATGTGTCTTGTGCGACTCTGAAGCGATATTTAATCTTATCCGTCCGTTCTGTGTGCTGTTCTCACATCCTCTTGTGCAGATTCCTCAAATCTGTCTTTCTCTAACAGTCACTGCTCATTGAAGATCACATCTGTTGGAGCACCCGTGTGTCCTAGTGATCTCATTAAGCTACTGCTTAAAAGTGATCATACCTGTTTATTTATTTATTTATTTATTTTGCTTATTTATGTGTTAACAGTTACTTTGCTCCGCAAGGGAATCAAAGCTGCTTATGAAAATGATCAGCCTGAAGGTCTCGCATCAGTCAGTAGTTTGTTAAAGCGAAATCTCTGTCATAAGTCTTTATATAATATATCTTGTAGGTAAGGAAGGAAAACTTTATAGAGGGTATTGCATTTGTCGTTGGCAGAGCTATATAATTCTCACACCTAGAACAGTTTGACGATTAGGACTTCAGGCTTTCAGAGGCACCGACTCGGGATAAATGAAGTGTCTTTTATGTTGAAGTTACTTATGAGAGAAGTAACTGCGAGGGTCATTAGCTCGGAGTGTAGAAATTAAGTTATGCTTAGAAAATATTTGCTTCCTCTGTAGACGAGGTTCAGACTTGCTCACCAGACTCTCAGGTGTGACGGATTCAGACTTATTTATCCTCTGTAAAAGGTTTTCGTGTCTAATCCTCCATAAGAGGTTGCTATTCTGATTTTGTGAAAAGAGAACGTAGATTGAACAAGACACTTTAGGACTTCAAATTAATTTCTTTTGATTTTTATTACAGTTTATTTTTCGGTTTTGAATTCCGATTTTGGTTTTGTAAATGGAAATGTTCATCATAAATGATAAGGGTGGAAGTCTTTAGAGTCAGGTCATTTAGTTGCCAGTTGCAACACACACACACACACACACACACACACACAAATATATATATACATATATATATAGAAAGGTAGATGTACCTTTATCCGTAAAAGTTATATTCCGTAATGTTGTTGCACGCAGTTTGATACGTTCTGATTGTGATTAACTGTGCACAGTAAATTGTGACCTATAGTAAATCTTGCTGTTGTCTTTAATCGTAAAATTGATAAATATAGCGTAACTCTCTCTCTCTCTCTCTCTCTCTCTCTCTCTCTCTCTCTCTCTCTCTCTCTCTCTCTCTCTCTCTCTCTCTCTCATTTCTGCATTTCTGCGTTCTGACTAAATAAACATAAAATGTAACAGAATAACCCATATTAACCTAGATTTTATATGCGATCGTATGATGAGGTTTACTGAAAGTGTTAAGAGAAATATGGAAATAAAGATAGATTTTTGTCGAGAAAATTACATCTGTTTGAAGAATAAGAACCGGAATCCTCAACATGAAAAAAAAAAAAAAAATTTGACACCGTTATTCACATTGATTTTTTACTTGTGGTTGAGGAGTGACAGGCAAGCTCATAAGAAGTCCCAAGGAATATTTTGAAACCGATAGTTGCAGGAAAGTATTAAGTAAGCAGTTCTCGAATGTTATTTATTTAAAAAAAAAAAAAGGAAAAAGAAAGCAAGGGTTATCGCATTTACAGAATGCTAAAAGTAAAATACTGTCCAAGGAATTATAAGGTTTAAAGTGCTCAGAGAAGTTTCTCTTCATACTCCTGAAAAAGAACGAAGCTGTGGATTATTGTCCAATTTTCATAAACCTTTTTTGAGGTTCAGTAATACGACAATCCTCTACAGTTTTCTTTGATCATTTATGACTTTTATTATTATCGTTCAATATGTATAGTTTTGAATTTTTTTTTATCTAACCTGAAAATTAATCCCAATTCTCCTTATTCTTCTCTCTCTTGTTTCCCTTCGTCTTGTGTAAAAGGAGATGACTCATCTACGTATGCATTTAAAACAAAATTTATGTTTGTTCATGGCATTACAGAGACAGAATAAACATTGTAGCTTTTTCTACTATATTCTGTTCATTTAAATACAATGTGCTTTATATACAACTGCATATCCAAAAGGGTAACGTTGATCATATTTGGGAAATTCGGAAACAGTGTCGTGTATGTAATATATACTGTGTACGTGTGACGAGCATGTGAGTAGGCCTTTGTAAGAGTTCATAAAATCTGTAGAATTTGCGAATGTAGACTGCATAAAACGCAGTGTGTATCCGTGTATCCATATTTTTTCCGTCTGCAATTATGTGTAATATCGATAGAACCAAGTATGAATTATGAAGGGCTTTGGCCACAACTTCGGGACGATACGTGATGTCTGAAGGGTGGGGACTTACTTTCGCCCAGCCCTGGGCCTACATCTTTTGCCCGTCTCCCTTGTAAAAGGTTCCTTGGTTTTAGGGCCTGGAGGACTTGCTGTCTCAGAAGTATGATAATTCCAATTCTTTGCAGAGCAAAGTAAGTGACGAAATCAAATTTATACTGGAAATTGAGTATTTTTTTTCTAAATTTTATTTTATTTATTTTTTTTTGTAAAAGTGAAACAAAAGATAAATAAAACCGTGACAAAGTCAAGGTTTATTTAGATTTTGTGTAAGGCTAGGCGTAGCATTCAGGTATTTAAAGGGTTTCCTTGATCATAGCGTGTTTATTGTTGTTCATTTCATGTCAAGCGTCCTACTGGTTATCACAGAAAAAGGGTCGGTACAGATGAGACGACGGGATGGTCTTGTTTGCGGGAATGTTCACGAATAGCTATTTCTTAAGTGCATGTTTGTATAGTCCAGTTATGTAGAATAAGGGATTCTATGTACTTTGTGTAAAGTGGCCGAGGTGTTCAAAGGCACGGACCCCAAAATTTGCCTTACGGTTTTCTAATTGAAGTTCCATTACAACAAAGTGTATGCTGGTACACGATAGATAATTGCAGTTCTTCAAACATCTGGTATATGAACCTGAAAAAGAATGTTTGGAGGTAAAATTATTGCAGCATTATTGGTATTTTCCCAAATAATTTTTTTGAAAGGAAGACATGGAAGACAGTATAGCGTTTGAATGTTTTGAACATTTGAACCTTTGTTTTGAAGCTGTATGTCATTGAATAAGTTAGCTAATATTTTACTGAATTCATAAACGTAGAAATTTTGTTTATAATTTCAACAACAATCGTAGCTTAAGTAATCAAGACGCAAATATGAAATGTTCTAATTACTAAAGATTTTATTTGGGACCTTATAAAATCAATGAATATTTCAGGTGAAAAATTTGCTGTACGCCATGCAATTTTTTTTTTTTTTTTTTTTTTTTTTTACATCTTTCTTCTTATTTATCCCCTGTATAGCAGGGTCGGCCGCTCGAGTCAACTTTCTCCATCTATTTCGAGTCCTTGTATCCTCTTCCCCCAGTCCCAACTCACCCATAGGCTATCCCGCCTCACCACATCCATCCATCACTGGCATGTTCTTAGCTCTCTCGATTGGTTCTACCTGATCTTTTCTTATTACATGGCCATAGTATCTCAGACGAGCTTCTTTAGCCTCCTGTAATCCTCTGCTTGCAACTTAATATTGTCACGTTTTACCTGAACATGTAGAAGTTAAATTTGCTTTTTGCTTCTGATGTATCTGTAGCATATTTATGTCTAGTTCAAATTAACGTAAGCAGATGGTGCCGTTGACGTAATGTTCGTATAAAAATAGTTTAAAAGATATAGAGCATTATTTTATTCTACTTTAACTTTACGATATTCTGGAAAGTTATTAGTTATTGTTGGACGTTGCGGATAATTCCATTCTTACGTAGTAAAGGAGGAATTTGGTAGCCAGAAGACGTGGTAAAATTGCAAACATTATGTCTTGTATCTATTTATTAATTTATGAATTTATGTTTTCTTTTTATTAAGTGAGATCTCTCTGTGTATTTCCCTTTACTTTCTCTTACTTAATAACGAGCACCATATTCTTTGGCAGCTTGAATAGGGTTCATTTTCTGAATAATAATAATAATAATAATTAATATCATGCAGAGGTACAGCCGAGCCTTCTGAAATTTATTGCCTTTTCCGTCTTCATGGTTAGGTATTCGTGGAAATTACACAATAAAAGTAACTGACTGTGTATAAAAGTATTAAAACCATCATCATTGTAGTGTCTTGAAAATATACCATGATGCTAAGTAAGAGTGCACAAAAGACAAAATAAATTGAAAAAATAAATATAAGGCACACAACTAAAAATTAAATAATTGACATTCAAAACTGACAGAAAAGCAATGATTAAGTAAGAAAAAATTACCAAACGGAAGTCATCTGATAAAAACATTGAGCGGATTAAAAAAAACACACACAAACAAATAGTAAAGTAAAAATAGTATTCTAGAGAACTTACTCTTCATGTCTATAGTTTGGAAGGTAGTGGAATGGTAAAGAGTCTGGACTAGAAATGGAAGACGGTGAATTGTTGAAAGGTCTTCAAAACTGCAATGTATAATGAATCTGAGGTTATTTGACTATTGAGTGAGGTTCATTACTGTATAGATTTACATTCATCCTGGATAGTTGTCTTAATATTTCATTATATTTTATGTAATCTTTATGGATATCTTACACTGGCGATGGTAAAGGTAATGAATTCCAGAAATCTTGGCTGTGCCTCTGTATGATGTTAAGAAACAATGTCTGAAATTTTGTCGTATTCTGGCTTCCCTGTTCCTCCTAAAATTGAAGTTTTCTACAAATAACAACATGACCGATTTATTAGTAAACCTTTTGATTTACGATACGTCATCTCTTGTTGCTGAAGAAACTATGGTATGAAGTTCCTACTATCCAAAATTCATTTTGTTAGCATCTATATTTAAGCTGTTAATAGTCATCATTTGTTTAAATTGATGGTTAAATTGTTATTATATAATTTTATATATATATATATATATATATATATATATATATATATATATATATATATATATATATATAATTTGGTCACTTCTTCGTCAGTGCCGGTGAGAGAGACAACCTTGGTCACCTGTTAGTTAGATGACTAAGATGAATTACAAGCTTGGCATCCAGTTGCATAACCCTCTAAGCTACCCGTCAAACGAGAAACTAGTAAAATTATTGCATATTGGTCTGATAATATTATTGGGCATACTGTAAAAGATACGTTTAGTCCTAGAAAAGAACTACATAACCATTTTACAGTTAAACGAAACTGGAAGTTTGAAATTAAAGGACGAAGCAGTGTGTAGCATATGTAACCCAGTAAAAGTTTAGGACAGAATCGATGATTGAGGCAATGTGGAAAATGTGAAAATATTGTGTAGAAGATGAGTTGATTGAACTGATTAAAAGGTTTTATGGTGGAAGTGAAGCATGTTTTAGAATATGTTGATGGGATAGTTTGATATGACAATGGGTTGGAGACATGATATGTCAATGAGAAATGAGAAATGTAGTTGCAGAGCTGTGGAATGCGAGAATGATTTGTAAAGAGAGTCTTAGCTTGATGCTCAAACAGGATGCAATTTTGATTAGCAATAGTATAAGAGAAACTGCAGGAACTATAGCTGGCTCACTTAAGGTAGATTCTTGGATGAGACCTATGCTTACGAGACGTTTGTTTGGCGGCCGCTGATTGGCTGGTACCTGGAGGTAGGAAGCTACCAACCAATCAGCGCCCGCCAAACAAACGTCTCGTAGGCATAGGGCTCATCCAAGAATCTACCTTAAGTGAACCAGCTATAGTGAAATAGTGTGGAACAGCTTGCCGGAGAAGCATGCGAAAGTAATTGTAATATACAGAGGTATTTGAGAGTGAATATAATAGATGATGGTATGGTGTGAAACCATTTGATTTACAGAATAGGTTAAGCAAGGAAGGCAGTAGGGTGTGCAGTAAAGATTGAGCAGAGGCTTGGGGTGTCCACTAAAGCCAAAGTGGGAACGATTGCAAGGGCTGTTGAGCCAGGTATCCTTTATGGAAGTGAAATGTGCTTGCTGAATTAAAAAAGAAAAAAGAAAAAAACTTGAGAAGAACTGTATACATAGTAAAGAAGAAATGTTTGAAAAAGTGGTTAAATGCCAGTTTAAGTGAATGTGTTAATCAGAGGGTTTTGAGATGGTTTCGTCATATGAAGAAAATGAAGAATGATTCGTTTTTTATTGCTAATTCGAAGGTGTTAGTGGAAAGGAGGAGAGGAAGACCTTGAAAGGGCCGGAGGCATTAGAAAAGAAGGGACTTTAGTATCCAGAAAGAGTGATAGAAATGAATAGTGATTCATTAGTAGGAGGTTCAGTGTGCTGCTGATGAGCCATTGGTGCAGATATGTGACGCGCTATTGTTAAGAAGTTACTGGGGTGGGTGTTCATCCTTGATTCAGCTCTTAAGAATATTAATGTGGCAGTGAATGTTGCTTTTTATTTTCTGTATAGGCACTGGCTGTTATAGAAAACGATGTAATATGTATATATATATATATATATATATATATATATATATATATATATATATATATATATATATATATATTGAACGCCCAAAAAGACAGGTGGATAATGGAAAACAAGAAAGCATAGCAGAAGAAGAAAGTTGTTGCACGGCTTTAAGGTGAGTCGCAGACCTCCAATTCAAAGCATAGACAAATAAGTTGATGAGATAGATGGAGCGAGAGATGAGGAGGTATGTGGAGAGGAATCTATATAGCCCTAGAAGGAAAGAGAAACACAGAATGTCAGAGAGCGAATGTCAGCCAGAACGTCAGAGAGAGGCAACAGACGAGAGGCTTGGCGGCGTCATTATCACAGCAGGTAACATAGCCAGCTCTCTGAGGGGGAGACGCACACACACACACACACACACACACACACACTCACACTCACTTATACACGCATACACTTACACGAAGAGAGAGAGAGAGAGAGAGAGAGAACGAAGGGACTCAACCCACACACACACACGTATATAAAGTCTTAAGACATCTGCACAGCCACATGCATTGGTATCCTGTGATGTTTTATGTACGGGTCTATCATGCAGCAGTTGCGCATTCTTGAGGATTTGTTTACATTTGGTCTCGTTCTTATCTTCTTCTTACTGAGTGTGTGTAAGCAGCCAAGTTTCCTAAGGTGAACTAATGGAAAAGGATAAACGTACAGCATTGCTCTTGGTATTTATTGGTCGGCGTATTTATTGGTCGGCGAATTGGCTGGCCTCTGCTTACCAAGCTGGGAGGGTTTTTCGATACTTGCTGTTGCGATTTCGTTGGCGAGTCTCTCTCTCTCTCTCTCTCTCTCTCTCTCTCTCTCTCTCTCTCTCTCTCTCTCTCTCTCTCTATTTTATTTTTTTTATTTTAATGCTTTGGAGGTACTCGTCCCAATGACAGAATTGCATTGCGTACTAACCAATCGTATTTTCCCTGTTGTGGAGCTTTTGCTGAAATTCATGTACAGTCTTTTTTTCTGTCTTTTTTTTTCGTTTTTTTTCCTCCATTGCTATACATTCCTGGTGTCTTGACTCTTAGAAGCTTTTCCCACCAAAACTCTGATTAACGATTAAGAATCTTTCACGAAATCGTAAATTCCCCCCATGAATTTTCCACCGACGAGCCAAGGTCCCCCAGCCAGCTTCGTCAAGACGGACAAATAAAGGTATATCGTAATTGGTTTTCGACATTAAAGACTGCGAGTCATTAGTAGTTACGGTCGTGTCTCCTTAAAATCACAATGGTGTTTAAATCGAAATATTGCCCCTTTTTTTTTCGACCCCGTTCAGTTTCTCTCTAAAGCACATTCTTGATCTAATGGTGACTGACAACGTATTTGGCAGAATCGTTGCCCGGTTTCCTCCTTAACATTCCGCTTTTTATCAGTGACAGACGACGACGGTATCGATGACCATAGTCGTTGAGCGACCTCAGTTTACCTAATGCAATCAGGCAATGTAGAAAGCTGTGTAGGGTGATGAAGACTTTGGACAGTTAGCTGCTAAGTTAATCAGTTGAAATATACATATTTGTGTACATATATGAGTATATGTGTATATATACATATATATATTAATATATGTATATGTATACATGAATGTTGAATGTTAATAATTATATATATATTATATATATATATATATATCATATATATTATATATATATATATATATGTATATATATAATTTATATTGCTGATTTCTCTTATCCGCTGGTTCGAATTCACGAGAGGACGAAAAATATTATCAGCTATAAAAAAACAAAAAATTCCCTTCGGTTAACATACATAAAAATATATGAATTCCGGGGTAGAGCGAATTGGATCTTAAAGGACATTTGTAGCTTAATGCATGTAGTATTTGAATCATGGTGGAGTGATAAAATAAAAAGAATGTGTAATATAATATCATCATATATATATATATATAATATATATAGATATAATGTATATATATATATATATTACCATATATATATAATTATTATTATATATATATTCTTCTTCTTTTTATCGGCATGCAAAAGTAATTTTGGAGGCGATGAAGATGATGTTGCATTAATGCACATGTGTTTACTGTTTGTGTAAGTCTGTCTGTTGGAGAGACGAAAATATGGTTGTACTTGAGCCATTATGTTTGCCGCTTGTTCTGTTTGTAAGGTACAGCATCGACGTAAAACTTGCTTGCATATGTGAGAATGTTTACAGCGTATGCGTTCAAGGTAAAGGATAGATGAAGGTCATGATTGTAAATGTATATATATATATATATAGTGTGTGACGTGTTTGTACGTGCGTATTTTTCAGGTCAAGAAATAGTGAGAACACAGTCGATTATTCGTTATGGCATATCTGTATGCCAGTCTGTCTGTGATTTAAAGGGCTTTGGAAAAAAAAAAAAAAATAAAAAAAAAAAAAAAAAAAAAAAAAAGATACGCTTCTGCGTATATGTTCAGTTTGTGTGCCCGTTTGTAAGTTCGGTAATCGTCAGTCCAACCTTTAACAAATTAAATCACGTCCATACCAAATAAAACAACAGCTACTTGGTCTGCCATTAATCAGTAATTCCAACTATTTATAAATCCATTTGAGAAGACATGTGACAGATGCCCATGATCAACCCACTGGCCCCCGGGCATCGAATTGGTCCGGCTGGGTTCTTGCATCTTGTAGTTAGGCTCTGACCAACCTCTGCCGCCCAGTCAGTGCAGGTATTGTAGTATGATAGGATGATTGTATGTATATAATATATATATATATATATATATATATATATATATATATATATATATATATATATATGATATATGTGTGTGTAAAGATTAACCTGAACATATATATATATATATATATTTATATATATATATATATATATATCTATATATATATAATGTGTTTTTGTATGTAAGGGTGTATGTTTGTAACGTAGGAGAGAGAGAGAGAGAGAGAGAGAGAGAGAGAGAGAGAGAGAGATACCGGCGAACAATGACCGAGAAATGCCATTGTGCATACGCAAATATAGGATGCACGTGCGCAAATATAAACAAATTGACTCTCTCTCTCTCTCTCTCTCTCTCTCTCTCTCTCTCTCTCTCTCTCTCTCTCTCTCAATATTCTCGATGTATTCCGTCCTTGAATTGTTGCTAGTACTTGAACTGCTACTGTCTGGGATGAATTTGTGGGAAGGTATGTGAACTGTTTTTAGTTTAATAAACTAAAAATGTCGGTATACGATTTTTGCCGGGTACATAGTGGAATTCGCCAGTTCTCTGCTTGCTTGATCCCTTCCTCCTGCTATTTTGTCTATCCTCCGATTTTGTCCAGCTAACTGAGGAACCCTCTCATATTTCTGGTAATATGTTAGACTTCATATTCACAGATGTTCCAACTGTTGTCAAGTCCAACGTCTGGAAGTATATATGTCCGGTGAAATGGACATATCTGTTAATCAGTATATCCTTTATGCCACCATTGGAAAAACGGTCTCTCTGAAATCTAGAGCCAGTAGGGATCACATTATGGAAGCTTGCCAGGCACTGATTATTTCTGACGCTCAATCATATCCAGTTCCTCAGAAGAAGTTAAATGAATTCTGATGGCTATTTTAGTAGAAAGGTGATCATATTCAGGACGAATGACCAGCCATACACTGAACGATTGTCTGAACGACTGTCTGTAAGTGTATGGGCTTGTCTGAATGCAAAAGTGGGCGGAGCTTCGTGTCTGAACGATCTCAGCGGGAATCTGTCACTACCAGATTGCTGGCTTGCGACTCAAGTCTGTCATACACAGATCGTTCAATGTATGGGTTTGTCTGCCGATATAACGCTATCGCGCGCGTCTCTTCTAGAGATGATGCCATGTCTTCTCGAGACTTAAATCTTTGTTCAGACTGAAATCGGTGCGGAGATCGTTCATACTGTACGAATAGTGTGTGTGTGGGTCGTATGTGGGGCCTTTAGAGAAAAAACTTGAAGGAATTACTCGGCCTTATTTGTGGTAAACGAAATTGACATCATCTGTCCCGTCTCCCGTTTCACCTCTAGTGAAAGATGATGGTAGAGTGGTTGCTGGCCTTAAGTAAAATGTTGAACTGCTTTACCGAGCTTTGAAAGTAAGCAATAAGCTGAGGATGTCCCTCTCCCTGATACCCGTCATCCTAAAACTGTTCCTATAATGTTTGCATTTTGGTCTAGGAGTTAAGACAATTCTTTGGTAACCTTGTTAGCTTGGGCTGACAAGATCCTGCTACTTTCGTCCCTTTGTTTTTTTAAAACGGTTTGTAGTTTGACGTCTGCAAAGATCATTAGTTTCTGTAGATCTTTACGGATAAGCGCAAGCTTATGTGATGATGAATTCGATAATATATATATATATATATATATATATATATATATATATATATATATATATATATATTTTTTTGTGTGTGTGTGTGTGTGTGTGTGTGTTTTTTTATATATATATATATATATATATATATAGATATATATATGTGTGTGTGTGTGTGTGTGTGTATGTATGTATATTATGTATAACTGAATCACGAAAATAGGGAACACGATGAATATTTAATTAAAGACAAAATCCACGAAGAAAAATGGAAGAGTGGAGTACCGCTCCGATGCATTTCGATTCTCGTCCTTTACTAAGTCGAAAGGCCTTGCAGCAGTGCTCCATTGTTTCACCCTCCTTCACGGAATTTGGCTTTATATATATATATATATATATATATATATATCTATATATATATATATATATATATATATATATATAGATAGATAGAGAGATACAGATGTAGCTGGACAGATAGATAGACATCCGACAGCGCGAAAATCTATGGAAAATATGGTTGAATATTGTATTGTGGTTGGTATATCCGAATTATTGCCGATGCTACCACTGTGTGGTAGTGTTAATCAACTAATGTTGCTAATATTTCTGAACTGCGTCAGAATGTGGCTTCGACGCATGTGTTTGTTTTTCTATGGATCCTCCCTATTAGGAGTAAGTGGGAGACTATATATATATAATATATATTATAATATATAGATATATATATATATATATATATTATATATAGGATATATAATATATATATATATATATATATATATATATATATATATATATTATATTTTTGACCATCCGCCATGGTTGCAATCTCCATAGTCGACTGAGTTCAAGTACTTGCTCACTGGTTAGATCATATTAATAATTTTTAATTTTTAGGAGGGAATGGTGAGCGTCATTGTCTTGAACCTCATCTTGGATTGATCTTGTATTTTATTGGTGGGGAGAGCTTGATAACCATGGCTGATGTCTGACTCCTTGAAAGGTTGATGATAGAAAATATAATTGTGCTTAGATGCAATTATGAAATTTTTATCTAATTACCCAAAAGTTCCTCCGGTGCAGATTTCAGTGTCTGATAAACAATTTGTAACAGTCTGACACTATAGCCTCTGCATGCAGGTCTCGTATACATACTCTTTCAAATATTGATATTGTCCTTTAGCAAAAGATGTTGTTCTTGGGTCTGTTTCCATTACAGCTGAGTTAAGGTGTACCCAAAATATCTAATCGAAATAATCATGCCTGCAGATTCGAGTGGTCATTCTTATTAGCCTCATAGTCCAACCAGTGTTTATTGAAGTTTGTTTTAAAATTCTGTCTGCAAAATTAGGCTGGACCCTATTATTGTGAAGCTTAATAGGTCAGTTACAAATTCTGGGGAAAGGTGTGAACTAAACAGCTCCCTACACCTTGATTTTTAGTGTTGCGAACGTCTTTCTTCGATCTAATATGAATATTAGGTATCCCGATATCGAAGAATATGAGTAGTGACTGAATCATCCAGGTGAAAAGTTGCTTCATCTCTGGTTATAATGTATTGTTTTCTCGTTGCTTTTGTTGCATAAACCGCTTACTTACCCGTCTTGGTTATCCTGTGTAATTCCCAAGCAAAACTGACTTAATGCAGATGAAAGTGACTGACGGAGAGAATGCGATGTTTGGACCGTCAAGACGTGCAAGTTTCCTGTTGAAAATGTCGGTATTGACTTTCATGAGTTTTCCTCCACATTCGTGCAGATGTGTCTGCCACTGCGTGATCCAGAAAGACGTTTCCAGTTATCATGAGACGAGAAACCCTTGCTAACGGTTCAGCAGTGAATTGACAGAGAAGTTCCTATCACTGAACGTGAGAAAGCAGCGTCCATTGCTTACAAATTAACAGACTCTGTTCTTTATGTTATTAAGAGGACACTCTTGGTATGAAATCGGGATAAAAATAAGATTTCTTCCGTTAGAAACAGGTTGGAAGTCTAAAATGACCATAGGATTTTAATGATAGTTTACAACGACATTTTCTGCCGAATGGCGATTTAGACAATCTATTTAATCTTTAGTGCTAAAGCTTTTCTTGAGAATTTATCGCTCAGAATCCTCGCGGTGTAGCAGTACGGTATAACTAAAATCCAGCCGTTAGCTAATAGGTCTGTAACGCAGTCATTATGAATCAGGCGTTTTTGTGAAGGAAGTGAGAGACTAGGAAATTAAATCAGCTTGGCTGTGACCGGTCACATCATCGGCAGAGGAGGAGTCGCTATACCAATGGAAGACAAAGGACGTTCTCGAAACAATTTAGCTGCAGCTGCTAATCTCGGTGGAAGGTATACCGGGCCTTTTGTGATTTCCAAAAAGACTCGCCTGGAATTCTTTCATTATTATGCCACCTTTGTTCCTTCCAGCTTTTCCAGCTTTTTCCAGCTCCCTCTCTTCTCCTCTTCTCTCTCTCTCTCTCTCTCTCTCTCTCTCTCTCTCTCTCTCTCTCTCTCTCTCATTGGTTGGCTGAGGCGAAGTTGCCCCATGACGGCATGAAAGAAATTCTTTATTGTCCGTGAGGGTACGATTTGAGAAACCGTAACTGAAGTTCTCCCCGGTTGCATTTCGTTCCTGTAACTCCTCTCACACTATTGATATTGCAGGTTACTGTAATGGAGTAGATTCATTATTCCTGTTTAATGAATAGTAGAAGAAGGTTCTAATAAACTTCTTAGTTATGAATGCAAGTTGTCATTCTTGAAACAAATTTACCCTCGGGTTGTAAAACTCTTGTATATACATGCAATGATGTGCAGTGTTTATGCATGTATACATACATTCAAGTGTGTCTTTACGTTCGTGGAGTGACAGAGACAGAGAAAGAGAGAGAGAAAGAAAATGTATCCCTGCGCACCCATGTGTGGGACTGGGGTCCACAATGAACTATAAATCAAAGATAAGTAGCCAGATAGGAGGGGAATTTTTCTAAGTAATTTATTATGCACCTGACAGTTGTATTATCTACTGCTGTTGACCTGTTTTATAATGAAGACATTAATGCTACACTTTTGAGGCCAAAAGTGAACTTTTGAAGATAACTACGATAAATTTTACTTGAATGATAGTGAGCTGTTTGTTGCTGCTGTCAGATCTTGTTAGAGAAGCACTGCATTTAACAGCCCTCTTTACTGCTTATTGCAGCTACTGCCTGGCTTCTCATGATTTCGGGTAACTTGTACGCGTTCCTGAAACACGGTAGTTAATTATTATTATTCTTTTTGTGTGTGTGTTGCTAAATTATGACAGTTGCTAATTTGAAATACACTGGGATATATTTAATTTGCTCTAAAGAATTTTCGATAGTATTTTTGGGGCCTTATTGAACTCGGCTTGCTTTGCTCTCTGTCTAAGCCTTTAGCTTAAATGTTACTCTTATGATTTTCACTCTTGTGAACCCTATAAATTAATAAAAAAAAATCTATAAAACCACAGATTCACAATTAATTAGGATTTATTAATCATCCCTTAAGGAATATTCAATGTTTCCGTTATGGTATGAACTATTTCTAGTTCCTTTTGTTTTCAGGCGCAGTTTTAGTCAGTGTTATCTGTTCTTTTCTACTTATTTTTGCATATCTTCTCATTTGACGTAGAATTGTGGAGTCATAGAACATTCGCTGCTCGTTCTTTGTAAGGATGCAAGAGTCATATCACAAAATAGCGATGATTTGATGTTTATACGTTTATGTAGATTTGAGCACCAAGTAAGTTTGAGGTAATCACTCTATCACTTCATATCTTCAGCATCATAGACAGTGTCTACTTGATCTATGTATTTTTCACATTCATGATCATCACTTCGGAAGAGTATTGCGTCCAAGTTTAAGTATATGATTTTCTCTATGGGTGTGTTGCTCTCAAGAGGCCTGCAACCTCATGGTAACATTATTGAAGAGCTAGAGATGGAGGTCATCTCTTTTAAAGATTTCCTTAGCTGTTGAATATGTAGCAGTAGACTTGCTGAGACTGCTTTTGAAAAGTCTCTTAGGTTCAGTAATTGTTGTATTCAGAAGAAAGAATTGCTGAAGGTCAAATCTTCATAAATCTAAACAATTTCTTCTACAAAAAGAGATTTTATAATGTGATGCAATCTTTTTTCAATAAGGTCTACTTTTATAGTCAAAATTATCTGCATAAACACGCTTTCTCACACCTCTATTTGGATGTAGTATTTCTTTGGAAGAAAGCATTTGGACTATCTGTTCATTTTCTTCTTAGACCATCACAAAACAATTTCGAAGTCTCATTCGTTTACCATTCTGGCTAAGTATTTGCAACAGTAGGGTTACAAGTATGTTTCCCTGATGATATTAACTTTTGAACTTACAATCCGGCTCGATCTCAACTGTACAAGAAGCAGCAGTGATTAACTGCCCCTTTAAGGAATATTAGTTGTGTCCATTATCCAGTATGGAGGACAGCCAAGTTACATCACAACTTCCTACCATTCCCATTTAACTAGCATAGATAATTGCGGCACCTTTAAGGGTGTGCACACAACGTATATTCTTGCCTGTGAATAAAAAATAATATCTGCAAAATTTAACATATTGAAATTTGCTGAATTTTAGGTCAACTCTCTCCTGGAGCATCTGTCATACCCAGCTTTCAGCCTGTATGTAGTATCCTTTGAAGGAATCCATCTTAGATCAATAGCATTGCTGCAAAGTTGGTTCCTTTCATGTTAGCTGCTGGACGACTCTTTTAAGGCGGTGTTTGTTATACTGACTTATCTTTCCTTGGTGAAAATGCCATTACCCAGAGTGTCAGTAAGTAATCCTTTGTCACACCCTTTCAGTGTAGATATTCTTGCTATATTGTTGTCGTTAAATCCTTTTTTCTGTGTTGTCTTCCATACCGTCTTTAATATCGTTTGGACAGCGGGCTGTATTCATCATATATGATGGAGAATCGTTGGTGCATTAATTCTTGGTCACACTGCTTCTTGACAGACCTTGTTGATGTATACTCACCCTTTCATCATCTCGTGTGTCGAATCACCAAAGCTTAGGTCACTGCCACACAACCTTCAGCCCATCTCCACATACTGACTGATGTAGCTTTCTCATCATTCTGGCTAGGGCCCTGAAGATCTACCATTTTGGTGTGAAGCTGCTATGGTGAGGCCATCAGTTTATGGGAACAGTTATTGCTATCAGTATTTCATCAGGAAAACTATAAGGTCCAGAGGCCTAAAACAGCAGACATCACAAATTGCCAAATGAAGTATCATTCAATTGGATAGGGAAAGACTCTCTATCGCGAGGGTATATATAATGTTCTAAAGGGTCCACAATAATAAAAAGTGTTAAGAGTCAACGACTCTAGTTTTTAAAGCCACCTCGGTACATGTTGTAACTAATTGTTCATTTGGACTGAAGATGAACCCAAGGAAGGGTTCGAAAGCTATTTGTTTGTAAAGGTTTAAAAATTATACACGGACTCTTAACACTTTTTATTATTGTGGACCCTTTAGAACATTCAATTAGACGTTATGCTTTCTTTTGAAAGTTTTTGGCTTCCCTATCCAGGTTTCTAAATCAGTACTTCTTAAGTTTTTCATGAATTACAAGATTTTTCATATGTGGAATTTCGATCACCTTTAAAGCCCATAGTTTTTGTTGAGGCTGTAATGAATGATTCTCGTTCAAATTATCCCATTCTTTTTCAACTTTATCGCCTCGTCCTTATTAATGGCATTGGTCATGGCACAGTATTTTCATAAGAATGAAACTGATCATCAGCATAGCAGGTCTGACTTTTGCACTCATTCTTAATGCTATCTCCTTGCACACATTCCTTTGTAGACTTCATGTCTTTCGCTCATAGTTTTATGAGGTTATATTACTTCCTCTTGTTTTTATTGATACTTCTTTAATGCCGTCATTATCAATTGCCACATCCGACCCTTTGACTTGTAAAGTCATAACTTGTTCTTTGCCTTCCTTTTTGTATGGGTGCTTTTTCGGCTCCTCCATAAAAAAGGCCTCCCAGTGTATATTTATTTATATGTAGACTTTTTTTCCATATCACTCGTGTTTCATTTCATTCTATTTTGTCCAGTCACTTTCAACGGCGACGAAGAACCAGAGTAATTTGCATTGGTGGTGGTATGATTTTACGCTTCTTATTCAATATCCTTTTCTGTATGTCTTGCAATTCACTTCGCTTCACTTTTGGATGCAGTACTGTCCATGGATCTCTGTGGCAATAGGCGTTTCTAAACATTTTTCATCTTCAAGTGGTTATTCAGTGTTTTTACTTTCAAACTTCCAAGTTTTGAAGTTTTGAAGCCTACCCTCTCAATGATAAGATGCCTTGTTGAGGTCACATGGCTTGGCCATAAAATAATTATGTCTCTGTTAAAGCAATGTGACACTCAAGAAGGCTCTTGAACTTGGGAAAGCTCTCTTTTATCCCCAGTTCGACTCTCTCTCTCTCTCTCTCTCTCTCTCTCTCTCTCTCTCTCTCTCTCTCTCTCTCTCTCTCTCTCTCTCTCTCTCTCTCTCTCTCTCTCTCTGAGACTCAACCAACAATATCCCAACCTTTCAATGATTTAGTTTTTCATGAAATGCCTTAGAGGTGAACATGGCGTTTGCTGAGTAGTAGTAGTTTGTTTACAACAGAGACGGCTTAATGCCACTTAATACATTTTGCATCGTTGGCAGATTTTTCTCAGCTTTTGTGTAGGTGTCTATGTGAAATGCTTATCGTGAGTCTGTAACAAATATGCAAACTGTTCAGTGGTGCCATTTACTGGTTCACTCCGAAGCAGTGCCAGTCCTTAAACCTGTTGTCTAAATCCTCTATCAGAAGGAGAACAAAATAATGTAGCCAACGACAAAAAACAAACGATTCATTTACTTCGTCATTTTTCTAGAAGCAACGCAGATTATCTTCTAGTTAAAAAAAAAAAAAAATCACCTCTGCCATCCCCAAAATTATTGCGTATTCTATAATCAACCAGAAGTTTCCACACAAACATGATACCCTACCACACTCAAAAGTAAGGTGGATTTTATAATGAGTATTCAAGCCACAAGATGAGAGACACAAGTACCACGAGCGAACTTTATGAACGGGTTTCGTTTTCTATTTACCCCTTATTGCTAGCTGTCAGCGCCATCAGACGGGCAGACACCCAACAAATCAAAAATCTACTTTTCACAGTTGCCAAACGAGTATGGGGTATGAATTCATGGGTCGAAAGTGCTTCGTTCTTTGTAACTTTTTGTTCTTTGTGTAGATGTTTAGCGTTTTTTAATTTATTTTTATTTTTGTATACTTATAGCCCTCCTCTCTGTTTATTTTTCTTTTTCATACTAATCCCCATCCCCCTCCTCCTCTCTCTCCTCTCTCTCTCCTCTCTACCTCTCTCTCTCTCTCTCTATCTTTTCATATTCTCATACCCCACCTCTCTCTCTCATCTCTTCCTCTCTCTCTCCTCTCTCTCTCTCTCTCTCTCTCTCTCTCTCTCTCTCTCTCTCTCTCTCTCTCATTTTATATTATAGGTAGACCATCAACTTAATTTTTATTGATAGAAACTGAGAGTAAAACGTCATTTTAATTTAAATATCGAGGATGAAAAATCCTAATTATAGTCGTGGTCGTTTTGTAATATAAGAATCGATTAATTGGTCGATTGACTTGCCATTACAAATTGGTGTTACAGCTGTCAGGGTTATCGACGCTGAAAATGCATCATTTGTTAGTATAGTTTAAAAGGAAACGTTACTGTAAAAATTCTCTTGTAATGAATTTTAACACATACCTTTGAATACTCAGAAGCATTTCTAGGTATTTAGCGAGATTGATATATTTTATATTCAACATTTTGCTTAGAAAATCTAAGTTGATATATTTTATATTCAACATTTTGCTTAGAAAATCTAAGTAGGTAGGACGCTCAAAAAACTTTCCTATGATTTGGATACAGTTCCCTTCCTTGTTCTTTTTGTTTATAGCAGGCGCAATTAACGGCGTAAAGGGAAGAAAGGTATGGATAATTTCAATCTATAAAGCGTTATTTTGAAAATGCTGTTTAAAAGAATTTTTTTTTGGGGGGAGGGACGGCGGCACTGTCTAAAAGCCTCTAGTATAAGAATTTATAACTCAGACAGGGTAAGTAAGTATAACTACATTGGCTAATTTCCTGATTTTCTATATAAATGGGTTTGGGCTTTTATCTGTCTCCTGGAATTCTAGGTATGTTTTTCCATTATTATTGTCACAATAAAGGAGCAATTGTAAGAAGCCATAACCTAGATAATGATATGGATCTAGCGCCTCATTGGCGAGGTCGGTATGGTGTTGGCGTGCCACCTCGGTGGCCGCGAGTTCGATTCTCGGGCATTCCATTGAGGGTTCAGAGATGTGTATTTCTGGTGATAGAAGTTCACTCTCGACGTGGTTCGGAAGTCACGTAAAGCCGTTGGTCCCGTTGCTGAATAACCACTGGTTCCATGCAACGTAAAAACAACATAATATCAATTATATGGATCTAGGTTTTCGCTGTATCCTCCAATTCTATAAATTTTGTCTCATATTTTTACTTTTGATGAGATCAAAAAGTATACGAATTCGACGAAACCCGCTGTTATTAACATCTATGTTTTTTTCATCCTGGTCTGTTAATCCCATCGAAGAGTGTTAAGGGGAAGGGGGGTGGGTAGAAGCTTCAATCGGGAAGCAATTAAGGGTTGTCTGTCGAATCATTCCGCCTATGAATCAGTTCCTGTACTCGATTGTAGATTAAATTCTGGATGATCTGCAAAGCTAATTTATGGCTAGTTCCGGGTGAAGCTTACAATATGCACTAACTCATGGGCTCCTACCCCCCGCACACAAGCGTGCTCTCCGAGGTTCGCAGCGGCGCTCTTTCGTGGCGAGTGCCGTCTTTGATTGGGGGAACTCTTCTTTGTCTTCGATTCCATGACGTGATCACTCCCTTGTCGCGTCGGAATACTGGAAAAAAAATAAATGGTTAACGATTACAGTTCGGAAATGACATGAACCTGATCTTTGTTTTACATCTCCCATGCATGATCACTTTGGTGGGGGTGGAATACTAATAAATGGATGGTTTCTCATTGCAATTTGAAAATAATATTAGCCTGGTCTTAAGATTCCATGTCGTGATCACTTCCGCGTCGCCCTGGAATACAGAGAAAATAAATTGGTAGTGATTAAAGATGAAAAATGATATGGATTTGGTTATTTTAGGTTTCCATGACGTGATCACTTACGTACCACAGGATTATTAATATATAATGAAAAAAAATTTTAGAATAATTTTCCATTGTAATCTCATTTCTTGATTATTCTCTGAGCGAGGTTTAGTACGGTATTGTTTATATACTGGGTGAGCTTCATTATAAAAATATGAAGCTTACCCGATATCAGTAAACACTGATATCGGAGCAGTCTGAACTAGTATCTTTTCATTTATACTTTTTAAGAAATGGTTGGAAATGCATTTATTTGAGGTTATTTTCCTCCCCCAAACAGTGTATAAACTTCATATTTAGTAAGACGCATAATTGAATTATGTTGGTAGCTATAACACAATTTTGGTTAGAAATCGTGATCAAGTTGAACATTTTTCATGATTTCAAGGCAACGTGTAATTTTGGCCGTTGGCTTCTGATGAAAAGGACTGATTATCTACAGTGAGTATTTTCTTTCAGAAAACTGCCCACGGTATAATATTATTAGTTTATGACGCGGTTTGGGTGTGGAGCTGTACCTGTCTCGGTAAGGGGCTGGTTAGTGAAATAGGGAGACGTGATGAAAGGGAAGGATTCTAAGATTAGAAGGAGAGAGAGAGAGAGAGAGAGAGAGAGAGAGAGAGAGAGAGAGAGAGAGAGAGAGAGAAGTAAGGAATGTAGAAATTATAGTCGTTAGTACTTTTGATATCAAGGAACTTTGAAATTGTTGTTGAATTAAAAGGAAAATTTTGTTTCTTGTTTATTTCCCAGGTAAAATGAAGACGGACGTGTTTACTTGAGCAAATGTAATCCTGAGAAGGATGTTGGAGAAATGAAATCGGTTGATTCATGTGGGTATTTAAGAATAAATGCAATTGACGTTTATGAGAATAAATGCAATTGATGACGATACGATGAGAGGGAGACCTGAGTCACAGAATATATTTAGGAAGGAGGTAGCTGGGTTTGGGCAAAGGGTTCGGAAGAGAATGGATACGCCTGTGAAATTTTAAGTTGCAATATATGAAGGGAATGTTAGACCAGCTCGAGAATTGATTCTTTGGTATATGTAGGTATGATAAGATTCAAATGATGAGAAATATGACGATACGGTAACGATGAAAATGTTGGTCAAAGTGAAATGATTGAATTTGAGAAATAGTCATGTACAGAGCAAGGAGCGTGAAAGGTTGTTGAAAAAAAAATTATATATATATATATATATATAATATATATATATATATATATATATATATAACAGAAACTTTGAAAGGGAGGACGAAAGGAAGACCCAGGAATTTGGAGGTCTAGGGTGTATATTGTTTTGGTCTCACGGTTGAAAAGTTTCCAGGTAGGTGGTGAAAGTAAGTTTTGAAGATTATGTGTGTGTGTGTTTATTTGTAAAAGATTTTTCCCACAAAAAAGGGGCGAATTGCGAGGAAAAAACAACACTGGTTACTGCCACACTTTTACTAAACTGTAGAGTTGTGAATGAACCCCATAAAAATAACTTGATCAATATGAGCCACTTCATAACCGTATTACGAAGGGTCATCATCAGTGCTTCGAACTCCCCTACGTACTTGTGCCGTTCACCCTAATTTTGCACACTCGTATCAATCTATTTCTTTCCCTTCTTCCATTATAACACGACCCTATTTTAAACGCTTTACGCCAATTATCGTCTTAAATTCATTTCGCATGACCAAACTATCTCAAACCCCTGTAATCTATCCTATTACTGATGCGATTTTTTCCCATCTTTACATATTGCCACATTTCCTACCTATATACTGCATAAACAATAAATCTCAGCATTTTCAACCTTGCTTCCTACATTCACATCCAACTTCCACATTTCATTTCCCTGAAGGGGAGTTGGCTCAAGCAGCTTTTCAAACATTGCTACCCTAACTTTTAATAACACATCTAACTCTTTAACAACCATCTAACCTCTTTAACAACCCCTGATACTTTGCTTGGTCTACCTATTCTGTGATTGGCCTCTTCTCTCATCCTACTATCTTCTGTCTTCACTCTCAACTTTCCCATACGAGTCAACAGTTTCCATTTCCCATCACCCAAAACGTTGTTGTAATCTTCAAAAATTAATTTTACTAGTTTCTGTAGTTTAGCTTCTTGATCTTCAATCTGTGCTAGTTCCTCTTCGTTATCTTTAATTGGTGATGCATCATCTACAAATTTCAGCCATTCTGCTCTCCAATTATGACTCTGTTTATTATACCCCCTCAGCATTGTGCCCACATCTAATTTCCATTCTCTGACGCCTTGCATTCGTGAATTTAAAAAAAAAAAAAAAAAAAAAAAAAAAAAAAAAAAAAAAAAAGAGCCGTGGAGCCATACCTTGGAGCATACCTTAGCCCTGTCTCCGCTCCCAGTTTTACACCAAACCAGTCACTATAACGTCTTTGCATGCTAAACCTATTGTCTTTGGAGAAACAAATCCACAGTTAGTATGGGTACATGTATTTAATGATAAATCTCTAGAGATATTTCTTTTAAATATATGTACCCGGACATAACTTCGGAATTTTTTTCCGTTTCAAGACTCATGGTACTATGAGTATTTTTTTACGTTCATCTTTCATGCTACTATGAGTATTTTTTTACGTTCATCTTTCATGCTACTATGAGTATTTTTTAACTTTTGTTTTTTGTCATAAATGCTTTCGGTCACTCTCAGCAAGTACACCATACTATATCCTCAACACCCACCCCAATGACTGTCTAATTCCATCAAAAGACTTTATTTTGAATTTCAAACTTCTCTCTTGTTGTTTCATGCCAGACGCTCGAAGCATACACCTTCTTCTTTTAAACCCTCGCTGTTCTTCCTCTGTCAGGTCTTTTCATTTTCCTACTTTCTCTATCAAATCTTACCATATGTAGTTCCGCCTTCTTTTTTTCTCATTTTTTTTGAGTACTGTATATTTAGTACTTTTGTGCTAGTTAACTTTGTAACTAGAAGCTTGTACAGTGTTTGCACTGGTGGTACTTTTCTAAGTGCGGTAAACATTTTACAAACTCAAGATATATATACTCTCCCGATCCCGTACCCACCCGGGCGGACAAATAGGTTTGCAGGAGGAAGGTGGATGTGTCATGTCTCCCCTACCTACCCCGTCCCCACCCAGGGCGGACAAAAAAGAAAGATCCACAAGGATTTTAATATGTGTAATTATATATATATAATATGTATATATATATATATATGTCATATATTATATATATATAATGTGTGTGTGTGGAAAGAGAGAGAGAGAGAGAGAGATGAGAGAGAGATGTTGTGTATAACCTCGCCGGAAAATTTGTATTCGATGGCAACATGTCATGCGTAGCCACATTCATGTCGTTTCTCCTTAGCTCATAACATCCTGTTTTCACGAATATGAATGAATTTTCTTGGTTCCCAGTAATATCGAATTGCGTCTGTGCCAATAGCTATTATTACTTCTCTTAACAGATCCTATCCTTGCGTCTAAGATACTTGTATTTTGCTTGGGTGTTGGCAAAATATATCTCGCTATTCTAGAGGTAAATATCAGACTTTGGTCGTTCATTGTTTTTTTTATAGTAATAAACGTGAATCATCTTAATTTCCGTGTAATTGAGACTGAAACAACCATCAGCGCTGGAGCCTGAAGATTTTGGTTGTCAAAATTTTATTGAAGTTTTAAAAAAAAATTTCTCTTCCCTCTTCATTTCCTTTTTGTTTGATGTTCGTGCCGTTAAAGCAGTGTGTTGTAATGCAAGTCATTGAATGGATTATGATTCAGTTTAACACAATATGACCCGGCTTTACAAAACCTTAACTGACAACCTTGCAGGGACTTATAGTTAAACTATGAAACTTTGAATGTTGTTCACTTTGTTGTCAGAAAAAAAACTGAAGTTAGTTAAAATATAAAACCTTGAATGTTGTTCACTTTGATGTCAGATAAAAAAGAATCTGAATTCAGAAAGTGAATGAATTATTTGAATTAACTAAAGTTTTATCATTTTTAAGAAGTTTACTGTAGTAGGTAGGTCGGAATCTGCACTCCTCTCAAGTTATAAACTCATTTGAGTGAAAGGACTTTTTAAATTTCATATCCTGTAACTTTTGGAAATATGCTTCTGGGCCTTTATATTCGTGATCTCTTTTGGGAGCAGTATATTTTTCGCGGGTTTTGCCGTGACAGTTTCTCCAGTCATTTATGGAAATATCAGAGGGGACGATAAATCGTTTATATAAAAATAATAAAATATAGTACATTTTCAATAATTCCGTCCTCGTCCAGAAGCGGAATGCAGAAGTTCGATTAATATGCAGTAAAATATACTTCTCTAAGTTTCATGGAACATTATTAATGATATATTACCTTTCTTTTTAATGTCTTATTTCAAGACATGATATTCTGAACGTTGATTTTAGTTCTTTGAGGAAGAGATATCTATCTTTTTATATTTGTTTCAAGAAACCGCCGCAAGACGTTTTTCAATTATTTTTTCAAGAACCCCACCAAGGTTTATTTTAAAAAAAGTACGGGAACATAGATGTTTTTCAAAATGGAACTACAGAAGTATGTCAGTCGTTATCTCGGTTTTCCGTAGTAAATATATCAGGAAAATTTGTCCCTGAAGATGATTGATTGTATGCAAACGTTGTACACAACAACGATGGGTACAATTTGGCAGTAGAGGTCTTAGACGTTGGACATTTAATTTCCAATTTCTTCGCGTCATTGTTTGTTCGGCGTGGGCACACGCTAATAGGTAAGCAAAAGAAAAGTGCTAATCACACCTGTTTCATTCAGCAAGTAGATGGCAGTAATTGTATGACGTCACCGAGTATGAAATCCTTTCACTGGCTAATGACCCTCCTTGCCAGTTCTCAGTTGCCAGACGAATGAGGTGTCCACTTCATTTTTCCAAGGGGGAAGGAGAAAGTGCAAATCTTTGGCACTTAGAGTTACCTAAAATGAAGTTATATAAGGGAAAAATTCACGTCTTCATTATCATTACTCTGTAGAAATAACTATAAACCCCAAGTTAAAGATTCCAAATTTTTCTTTATGATGTACGATAAATCGGTTGCCGAGGCATCAGGCAACATGGATACTATCGAGTCGAACGCCTCGCTATACTGACTTGAACTCTCTCCAGCTGCATAATGCGGAGCCGCTGGGGGTCCTGCCGTTGACATGTGAACAAGCAAATACCTTGAGGTTGCTGACTCCAGTCGCCTATCCTCTGGTGTACCTCAGGGGCTAAGGGAAAAGAAAAAGGGACGGGGGTGTTGTTTTCGAAACGAAGTATTTTCATCCATTTGTTTACTCTGCACATTCATATGACTCACAGACATTCATTAAATACTCTTATAATTATTTTTTTGTCCACAGAACTAGTTATAACCACTGTAACCTGTGTAAAATCTGTTGTGGGTATTTACACACGCTGCACTTAACCTACGTGCGTCTCTTTATCCTGTTAATGAATAAAAGTACCTTTAGTGTTAGTTAGTTTACTGTGTTTGGGCACTGTTGGGATATAGGGTAGGAGGGCAGTTTCATCCTGTGCGTTATTGCTGAGATCCAGATCGTATAAACGCCCTTTGGATCCATCTGTTCAAAAGGAAAAAGGTTTTTATGATTTTATAGAATTATATATATGTATATATATATAGAGAGAGAGAGAGAGAGAGAGAGAGAGTGCGTGTTTATGTGTGCATGTAAAATATACTATTCATGATTATTAACTGTTTGCTTTTCTCTGCTCTTGGTGTGCAGTTTGTGCCTTATAGAACTTATATCATGAAGAAAATGATCTGTGACGATCTGTGGTGGCGATTTTTTCGCGATAATTGTAATCAGTAGTAGGCCATCACTTAGTCCGTTATCAAAGCACTCGATCACTTGACCGTAACAAGGGTGGATTTTGATCGTACGGTGAAGCCAAATGCAATATCCGCTTTCCTTTGGTTTGCGATCAAGACCACTGACTTCCTAATTACATTTTCTAAAATGTATTTACTTTTGGATATTGCGATTTTAGGTACAGAACGCAGCCAAAAAGAAAATTAAGGATAACGCCAGTGTATATATATATATATATATATATATATATTATATATATATATATATATCATATATATGTGTGTGTGTGTGTGTGTGTGTGTGTATATATATATATATATATATATATATATATATATATATATATATATATATATATATATATATATATATACATACATATATATATATATCTATATATATATATATATATATATATATAACACACATACATACATACATACATATAGTATATATCTAATCGTGGTCAGGTCGTCAACGTGACCTCGTTGTGATTATAGGAAGCTGGTTCGTTTCCCGCTACCAGACACCATATTGCTTCAAATTTTTTGCACGTGAGTTTATAGCTTTGCGTGTCCAAAGATGCGCGAAGAATTCGAGAAGTTAAGAGGGCATTGTGGCTATTATAATTATATATGTATCGGGCAAAAAGTGACCAGTAGATTTTATATGTGTATATGCACACACACGCATACAAAAATGTGTGCAAATGCACACAATGAGTAAAATGGATTTATGGAAGTGAGGTGTGGATGTTTCATGCGAATGGAATCGGAGGGGGGGGGGGGGGGGGGGGGGGGGGGGGGGGGGTTGAGATGAACAACTGCTGTGTTTATGGTGTTTGAAGGGAAAGAGAGAGAGAAATAAATGTACAAGTGGTAAAATTGTTAGCGTTGTTGAAAGCAGCTTTTGTAAATTGTTTGGTTTGGTGTGAACACTGGAAGACGATAAGATGATGGAAAGTAAGTACAATTCAAAAGTGTGAGGAGAAATGAAATGGGTTTGACGTTGTACTGATGAGCCTTCTGTACAGGTATGTGAAGCGGCTGAAGAGTTCACGATTCCTCTGTTAAGTATGAATGTGGCTGTGACTATTATATTTTCTAGTGTGAGTGTTAGAATTATCCTTGATTCCCATCTTCAAATGAATATATTTTGGCACAGGATGAAATAACAGCATTCAGGTCGAAGTCAAGCATTTATTACGTTCCTTATGGTTAAGCATTATTAACTCTCTCTCTCTCTCTCTCTAGCCTATTTTAAGTTTCCTTCTCATCTATGAAACGAAAATGGCACTATTCCATCCATGATTTGGGTCCTGGTGGTAATGATTAAAGCATTTTCCACAGCTTATGTAAGAAATCTGTTTTAATTTGTACTGCTTATACGTTGTATTGAAAAAATTAGCTTTCATCACCAGTTTTTGTGTACGAATTGACAATAATGTTTTCAGGAAAAGTCCGTTTTCCACAGAAAGTTGATTTCTGAGGAAAATGGACAATAAACTTCATAGCTGCTGAATTAAGTTTATTTCCTAGTTCGTAAATATATTTCAACAGGTCTTGACCCTCATCCCCACCTGGAATGGAACAAAATTGTTGGTTTATAGACAAAAACCATGATATCGGTCACTGCTACAATCAACGTATCAGCCGATGTAAAAGAAAGAGACCTTGTGCAAGGAACTTCGTTTATTCCATAGTTGCTTCATCATTCATTATTGTAGAGATACAACCTTGAAATCATTGCGTTCGCCTTAATCGTATCACGAAATGTGGTAAACGTGTTGATCTGATTACGGAAAGAGAAAAAAAATGTATCCTTTGTAGAATTATTCGAGATCAGCACACGCTCGAGAAACATAGTTGCATTGAAGGAGCTTCGTAAAAAAAATTATCACAGAATGATAAAAGCGAAACATTTTACTTGCAGATCTGCGCGCAGTTTACAAAGGTTGATCAGATTGAAATAGTTGACTTCTTAGTCTCCATGCAAATGAAGATCATGGTCAGAATATGTGATTTAACTTGAAAGTTATTGAGTGTTTACGTGATCATTTTAGAGATGGAAACATATCCTTTTACGTGGTAATAATAATAATAATAATAATAATAATAATAATAATAATAATAATAACACATCGACAGGGAGAAAAAACCCGTGTCATACAACAATGCTTTTATTGTTATCGGAGTTCATCTAACACAACCCGTACTTAGATAGCAGTCTTATGAGCAGGAAATCGTCAGCTAGTCTAAAATTGATGTAAAATAGGATTACAGACCAGAAAAGAATATCTTAGTGTTTGAGAGAAACGTCTTTTACAAAGAGGACAAAGCTTTCAGAAGTTCATACGCATCGTGAACGAGGCTTGAGAGATTTCCTCTCTCTCTCTCTCTCTCTCTCCTCTCTCTCTCTCTTCTCTCTCCTCTCTCTCCTCTCCTCTTCTCTCCTCTCTCTCTCTCTCCGATGAAATCGTGGTAAATTTATAAAGACCTTTAATTGATTTATTCTAAAATCGGAACAAGGCTTGAAGTGCTCTCTCGACCAAAGAACTTTATGTGATTTATTCTAAAATCAGTTATTTTTTTTTATCATTCTAAATCTGTGCTTTTGTTTACCTAAAAAGAAGAAACTTTTGCCGTAGTTGCTAACATTTACTCGTAGATACGTTCAGGCCGATGCAAAGTTTTATTCTTCAGTAGTATTCTGTCTTCTATAAATTGTTACACATCAAGTGATAGTGCTACTAATACACTTACTGATCCTCTCATGGACTAAATGTAATCTAAACAAAATCCTCCATTCGCTGTTTCCCTCACCGAGACGGTCTCCATCAATAAAAGACTGCTATTCCCATGCGGAATGTACGTCCTTCCTTTGATGCAGTATTAAGATATTAATTGAAACTTGCTAGAGATGATAGTTTAAAATTATGTACAACAGGAAAGCTACAAAGGATGTAATAAAGTCATTCCCAAAAATACCAAGTACGTGCATTGAAACTTGAGTATTTGGTAGCGTTCGTTATTTCGTGAATGAAAACTCTTTGCAAATATTTTTTAGTGATTACGTCTGAAGGTTGCTGTGATTCCGTGTACTTATAATAACAATTATGGAAAATTGTATGTCATTTATTTGTCTGGCTTTAGCATTTTATTGTAGTAGTCTTATACTCCGACGTAATATTCTTAGGTAACGCATCCAGTTCTTGATCTGATGTATGAAATAATGTCAATGATTTTTCATTGTCATGTACAGACCATTTTTAAAACAATTACTTGCCTTACATATATACATCTATATCTCACATGCTCAGGATACCTAACTTAACCATACTTTGTGTAGCGTCACTGTTATTTCAGGTCATCATATGATTTTGTATACAAAGGATTTCTGCCGAAGCCACCCTTATGTTAAATGGAAGTTCTTCCTCTTAGGATAAACGTTTTTATAACTCCGAGCAAAGTGTATCAGTCCATTTCCCATCGAGAAAATAAATTGGGGAGATTTCTGTCCGAGTGGATCTTCACTTATAGTGATATTGCTCATGAAGAATCTACTGCATGATACTTCTGCAAATGTCTAACGGTTCAAAACCTTCGAGTTTAATTTCATTGGTGGGGTCTAATGTCAGCAGCGCCCTTGGAGTCTATTACAGCGAGGTTCCTCAACAACTGTCGCTGAAGAAGGCGTGTTTCCCAAGGTCTCACAGGAAGTCCTCGTGATTTCAGATACTGACTTAGTAGTACGTCACTGAGGTCATCATAATGTAGGACTCATTCTATGTGTAATATTGACTTCGCAGTAGTGTGTATTTGCCTAATCTTTAGCAGTAATTGGCCGAAATACGGCCTTATGTTACATTTGCTGTATTTAGGGGGAAGGATTATCCTTTAATATCCAATTTGCTCTACCTCGGAATTAATATATTTTCATATATGTTAACCAAAGGGGAATTTTTTAGTTTATAATAATTTCGTCCTCTGTGTGCGGGTGGGAATGCACGAGAGGACGAATTATTATAACTAAAAAATTTCCTTTCGGTTAACATATGTATATGAAAATGTATTAATTCCGAGGTAGAGCGAATTTGATGTTGAAGGACATTTGTAGCTTAATGGATATAATTACTACATAATAATATGATACGTCAGATGATTTCAGGAGGAAGGATATATATATATATATATAATATATATATATATATATATATATATATAGTAACGACGTCGTAGTTACTTTATAATAATAGTCCATGGCCTTACCATGCGTCAGAACCTCACAGGATATAGCCATAGGTGTTCGATCGCTCGCGGAACAATCAGTGACTTGAAAATTACTCAGAAATGGGTAAAAATCCTCTGAACTACTAACTGAATGTTGTTTATTTAAAAAAAAAAAACAAAAAAAAAAGACAAACAAACAAACAAACAAGGTCACTGAAAAGTCCAGAGGAAGAGAACAACTCTCACACAGTGATGGAATATGCTGAAAAAATCTAAACCTAATTAACAAAAGTATACATATGAAAATCGGTATTTACACTTTAATACAACATAAACTATGCTGTAGGACACAGGAACTTGAGCATGCACACATGGCATTTGATGAGAAGGTGCTGACCAACGTCAGTGACGTCCTTACAGTTGAATTAACTAAATGTTCAAACCTAACCAACAAACAGAGTCACTATGCAGTATGACGGCTCTGAAGCGCAGCATGGCACTGGAGGCAGCAGGACAGGGAGAAGTCGGCCAAGGAGTGCCACCAACACAGGCAGCAAGAGCTGGCACTGAGGACGAAAGCAGATAGCGTGCCACACACACAGCAGGACAGGGAGAAAACAGGCAGGTTTTACCACCAGCACTGGCAGCTGGAGCGGGGACTCAAAATGATGGTAGAGGCGTACTGCACTTGCAGAAGGCACCTTGGACGCGAATCTACTGCAGCTGGCGATCAACTATGCACAACAAGCGTGATCTACGACACCAACTAATAACTCCAGTGTCCAGTGACTGTTTGGCCTTCACAGCAATTCAAGAGCCGAAAAGACACACTGGCATCGTACCGTCAGGCTCCAAGTAAACAAGCGAGTCTCCATATAACGACCCATAAAACTGCTCAGCACCCCATATAAACAATTTTATATGATAAATAAGAAGAAAAATCAACTCGTGGGAGGAGTATCAATAATACAAAGAAAATAAGTAAATAGTAAAACTTGACCAAACTTTTCATTATCACTAAAAACCTCGGAAGCTATTTTACTTTAAAGCATAACATATATGTATGTGTGTGTGTGTGTGTATGTATGTATGTATGTATAAGAGAGAGAGAGAGAGAGAGATTAATATCATAACCGAGTTCCGAGGTTGAGGTTAAGCCATTCCGAAAGAGAAAGCCCAAGTTCAGTATGCCTTAGGTAGCTTGGTGTGTGCATATATGTATATACTATTATATATATATATATATATATATATATATATATATATATAATATATATATATATATATATTATATATATATATATATAATATATATATATAAGAGTGAGTAAGGGCGTTTTGTTTTATATCAAAACATTTCCAAGGTCTGTAAAGTTATCATTGACAAATATTTATAAGAAATACATACCTAAAGTTATTGTTTCTAAAAATTTAAAAGTGAACACAGCATAATTTTATAGTCTAAAGACTTACCAAACACGGGGAAATTCCCAGCGACTGTGGAATCAGACATTGTTTATTTACATAGATGTGATGACTGTAACTCTCTATATTGGCTGTTCTTTTAGGGCACTGATATCAAGAGCCAGTAATCACCTTAACACAAGGGGAACTGGTGGCATGCTGTCCAGGTTAGTTGCCTCCGCATCTTTACTTGTAAATGTAATAAGAGTTTAAATCGTGTTATCATTTTAAATAGAATAGAACATAGAAGTTATGGCAAAGGCCAAGCACTGGGACAAGCGCCTCAGTGGCGTGGTTGGTATGGTGTTGGCGTCCCATCTCGGTGTCGCGAATTCGATTCTTGGCCATTCCATTGAGTGAGAGATGTGTATTTCTGGTGATAGAAGTTCACTCTCAACGTGGTTTGGAAGTCACGTAAAGCCGTTGGGCCCATTGCTGAATAACCGCTGGTTCCATGCAACGCAAAAACACCATACAAACAAAACACAAGGACTGGGACCTATGAAGGCACTCATCGCTGAGAACGATATTGACAGTTATTTAGAAAGTTTGAAAGGTGTAACAGGAGGACAACTTCGCAGTTGCACTGAAAAAAATTATTAGGAGACAGTGGAAAGTAAGATGGAAAAAAGACAATATGAAAGGAGGTAAAGTAAAAGGAATGAAGGGGTTGCAGCTAGGGGCCTCAGGGACGCTGCAAAGAACCTTGAGTAATGCCTACAGTGCACTGCATGAGCTGCACTGCCGGCACTACCATTCTACGGGGTACCATTTTAAATAAATACAGTGATATATTGACTCTCAGACTTCATGTAGCGTGTGTTGGGGAAGTGAGGGGGGGGGGGGGGGGAGGGGGGGGAGGGGGGGGGGGGGAGGGATTGGGAGGTGGTCTAGGTTTGCTCTTGTTGATCTGATGTTTTCCTATTTAGGGGTGTTCCTTGTGTTCACTGTTATATGTTTCAAAATAAATTTTTTAACTTTTACAAATGCTTGTTAATGATAAATTTACATGCTTTAGAATGTTTTGTAGTAAGAAAATGAAACGCTGGAGCCGAATAAAGATGATCCCTTTTACCCTTGCTCTTTTGTGTATAATTCGAATGAAGTTCCCTTCAAATAATATATATATATATATATATATATATATATATATATATATATATATATAATATATATATATATATATATATGGAAGACAGGAGAACACCTCGATAAGCATAAGATTATAGTAAAAAATCATCTGAAAAAAAAGATCTCTGAAATAAATATTCAAATACAATCCAGCCACATCTTTGGCCAAAATAAATATCGTTACCCATTCAACACAGTATGCACAACACTTCTCTTAAAAGATACTTTGCAGAAGCCATCTTGGCTCCTCGCCTCTCTGGTATAGATCTCCCCTTCATGGTTACCTTACATCTCGTTATGTATGGGAAAAGCTCGCACGCACGTACGAACTCACACAATGTCCACACCCCAGGTAACTACCTAGAACTAGTTACATAAGTCACCTCTGCGATTGCCCGTGGCAACAGGATATGCACTGATCTGTTAAGACAGCAACTTTGATAGCACACCACCCAAAAAAGACACATCAGCTTTCCCAAAGCTCATCACCTCGAGCACTGCCTCTAAGGAAGTTAAATGATGACTCTCTACATTCTAAGAAACATCACAACACATCACATTACAACGGTATATTAAACATATTATCTTAGCAAATCCCTCTTTCATATAACATATATATATATAGATAGAAATATATATTATATATAATATAAGCGAGAATTGGTGGTGTCTGGGAACCCGAAGGAGTGTAAGATTTCACACTGTTGCTGATGACTTCCTAGATAATGTTTGCAGAAATAGATTGACTACCGAGTAAAATCGTGGTTTTGATTTGCATACTGTGCTTGAGATGGTCGTGGGATGCTGGAAAAGGCATGACAGACTGATAGTCATACGAGAGCCCAGAAAGAATGGTTAAGGCTCTAAGGTGTTCCTTTTCATCTTCAAAGAGACAGCTATTTTTCACGCTACATAAAAAGCGATAAATGAACATTTGGAAATTCGACAATTAGCGTGTGAATGTTTTTTGTGCAGCATCTATAATTTTTCTTTCTACGATGCCAATATGTTGGTAAAGTTAGCATTCCATTACGAAATTATTTTTAGAATATGCGAAAACGGCTTTTATTGAGAAAGAGGAGAAGAGAGTGAGAGAAGAGAGATGAGATGAGAGCGAGAGAGAGAGAGAGAGAGAGAATCGTGTCGGGGCACTGAATACGGAGAATCCCCTGCATTATTTTCTTTCCTTGCATCATATTGAATGTTTAATTTTCATATCAAGACGAATTACAGCCGAATGAATTTAGCTAAGACACGGGGTGCGCCTTCCTCGAGAGATATTCACGTGACGTCTGAATTAAAATGTGCAATTTGCCATTAGTTCTGCATTGCAGTACTCGACTTCTCCCTTGATGGGTAGTGCCACTTAGGTTTTTTTTGTATTTATATTTATTTAGCCAGGATTTTAATACCGAGGTGCGACTCGCGTTCGTCCTTCATGAGAGATTAAGACGAAAAGCATAAATCTCTCTGTAGTGTGGATGAGTTGGTTGGGGGTGCGTCGTGGAACCCCCCACGGCTGCAGGAAATGCAGAGGGATTTGGCTTATTCGGGCAAGGAGATAGATTCGTATTTATTCCGTATGAAGTTTTCTCACGGTATTACTCGACCGAACGTTATAGTATTTGGATGAGATCATGAAGTGTCCTTTTTAGTTTTCCGTAAAAGAAGGCTATTGAAATGGCCGTTTGTCTGTTTGTTCGCTCTCTCTCTCTCTCTCTCTCTCTCTCTCTCTCTCTCTCTCTCCCCCCGCCCTCAAATCGTTAAAACTACTGAGTTAGAGTTCTGCAAATTGGGACGATGATAATCCAACCACCAATCATCAGCCATCTAGCCTTAGTAGTTTTTATTTTGTTTAAGGTTAAAGTTAGCCATGATCGTGCGTTTGTCATCGTTATAGGTACCAGCAACACAGGCAACCACCGGGCCGTGGCTAAAAGTTTCATACAGCATTATACGTTGTACAGAATACTCCATGTTTTTACATTTTTCTTCCCTAGAGTCTTATAGGTTGCGGTCAGACCATTTGTTGTTTAATGAAAGATGAACATCAGAGGGAGGCAGTGTTATAGACGTGGGACAATAGGTGGAAAGAGACCAAAGGGAACGAATGAAAAGTAAAAGGCAGAAGGCAGTTATATTTATCCGAGGATAGGCTCCACAGAAGCTTCCTAGGTACCATCTCGTTTCTGGTTTATAGAAGTTACATTTGCGCCTGTTTTGCTCTGGAGAACAAAAAGGGTGCTTGTGTTTGGTCAGTTAAAACAAAGTGATGTAATAGAGAAGGCGTTATTAGCAGATTTGGAATGCTTGAAGCAGTTGCCCTTATAGTGTTGTAGGAAAGTTTTCTGAATAAGGCATGATTTTTTAAAAGTAGTGTTTGCTATAGCTAGTGTCATGCTCTTTGGGAAAGCAACTCGATAAGGTTTTTGTAATCATCAAAATTATGCAGACAGGGAAAAGCATTAAACAAATATTAGTCAGTTTTCCGGTACTTAATTTTAGAATGATTTCATTGTATTATTAATTGGTGTCTAGTTCTTGTTTTTGGGTCAAAGAAAAATTATATATCCGTTTGGACATTTTTATTTATAAAGTTTTCAACGATAATCATTTTCTCTGAAAGGGGATGGCTCTAGAGAGAGAGGAAAAAGAGAGTGGTCACATCCACAGTCAGAAGTTATGCCTTGAATGATGGATTTGATCTGTGCGGAAAACTTCCACATCATTAGTGATCTACATGCGCTTACACGGAAGGCTGATTAGTTGCGTGTGAAACTCCTTGTTTTCGCTGTTAGTCTTCTTCTTGCAAGTAGCTTCGTACTTCCTGGATATTAAGGCCCTTCCTTTCCATTATAGCACTTTCTTCGTAATACTCACCACCCTGTGGTACGGGTGTAAGAATTCTACCACCGTAGATCCTGCGTGTCGTAAAAGGCGACTAAAAGGACAGCTGCTGCCTTGCAGTCTTACTTTTTTAGTCAAAGGCTAGGCCCACCACCAATAACTGTGGGAACTGTTGCCTTACAGGTAGACCTTTTAGTCAAAGGCGAGGCCTACCGCCAATAACTGTGGTTGATGACAGCAACAGGCAGGCGGTCGTCTAAACCCCTTTGCCAAATAATGAACCATGCCTGATGTCATCAGGAAAGACACATCAGGCAACCGACCCTTTAGTGTAGGGATAACGGTGGGAAAGAAGAAGAGAAGAAGACCTTCATCATAATACTCTGATTTCACCGAACTATTACTTTTCATATTTTTCATATGTAACGAAACCCTACACATTTTGATTCAATATTTAGATTCTCTGGTGGTTTATGGTTAAGGTTTGTCACAATCTATTTGGGTAAAAAAAAAAAAAAGCCAACAACGACCGCTAATAGTACATTTTGTAATCCACCAATACCAATGATCACACAATACAAACACTATACAAAAGACGGTACTCAGAAAATAGTAGCAATAATAAGAGATCGAGAGAAACTACACTAAGAATAAATCTAATACCGTTGTTCAAAACTCAAAACCAGTACGCAATTGAGTTTTCTGCATGCTGTATTAAACTCTCAATCACGGCCCATGGAAATCAGCCGCGGCCCGTGAAACTTTCAGTCTCAGCCCGGTGGTGGCCTGTGTTGGCACCTGTACCTGTACCAGATGCACGGTAATGGCTAACTTTAACCGCAAATAAAATGAAAACTACTGAGGCTAGAGGGCTGCAATTTGGTGTGTGATGATTGTAGGGTGTATGATCAATATACCAATTTGCAGCCCTCTAGCCTCAGTGATTTTTAAGATCTGAGGGCGGACAGAAAAGGTGCGGACGGACAGACTAGCAGCCATCTCAATAGTTTTACAGAAAACTTAAAAACAAGAGTCCGACCAAAGCTTTCGAGTTGTTATAGCAAACAACTAAAGATCCTCTTACACAGTTGTTAAGAAATTTCACTGAAAACTTACAAGTAAATATGAATAAACTTTAACAAAATAAAACAGTAAAAATATTTGATGAATGTTTGTTACACATTTGACCTAATCATTGTAAACTATGCATATTTTCAAACCTTTGCGCTTTCCAATCTTGTTCTCCAAAGACTTTTTCTTGACTTGAATCTTTTGCACACACTTACCATTGGATTAACATTAATTGCTCTTTCTTTCTGATTTTCATTTACCTTCATAACCACATTTTCCTTACTCTTACTCTCAAGTTTGTTTTCTTGCAAATACTTTTAAAACTTCGCTAGTATCTGTAGTCTCTCTCCTGTATCCCTTTTCAGTATTTTATCATCCGTTACATCAAATGTCCCACACTTCTTTTATAGTGAATTTATAAAAATAACTTTCCACTAGCATGTAATGCTCTTTTTCTGACATCGTTTTCACAACGATATTAAATAACCATGGAAACATATCTCGCTCATTTCTCAGACCAACTTTTACCCATACAAGATCACTCTCCTTTGTACATCATTATTCTAAAAGATGCCTTGCTTCCATGAGAACAATCATTTATCACTCTGAGCTACATTTCCTCTGCGGCGGTATATGTACTACATTCTTCGACACTCAACCATTTTGTTGGTTCATACAAACTCGGCCCCTTTTTATATATAAATCCACACTTTTGTTCACCTATTGGTCTTTCTGTCGTGTTTCACTTTCCATATCTCTATTGGAGCCCTGCCATACTTATTTCATGCCGCACCGAGTACTGGATATCGTTGTTGTTGCTTTTTTGTTGATTCTGTGATATTTTTCTTTTCGTGTTACAGCTTTCGTAATTTTTTAAGTTTTGGCGTTCAATATACCTACTACTTTCCAAGATCTCATTATTCTGAAATCCTAGGCAATGCCCTATAATGCAGCCTTATTCTTAGCAACCACAGAGAGCCTTTGCTTTCGGGCAAACTAAGCATAAATTTCTTTCCATGAAGATTTTTTTTATTTTTTATTTCTATATGATAAAATGGCGAATCACTATGTCGAAATTGTTTCGTTGTTCATCCAATTTATTGAGTTTTCTATTCGTTAAATATGTTCAGCATACTCTCTACCCAAGCATAAATTTCTTTCCATGATGAAATTTTTTAAATTTTATTTTATATATAATGGCCACTAACTATGTCGAAATTGTTTTGCTGTTCATCAAATTCATTGAGTTTTATGTTCGTCAAGTATATTCAGTATACTCTTTACATTCGTTCTTTCTTCATTTCATATGCCATGTCTATTGCATGATAATTTCAAGTTTCCCGGTAAGCTAATAGAAATGATCAGTGTCTTGAAGGTGTAATCGGCAACAATTTTTCATTCCAAATATATGAATAATTTGAAAAGGAAAAATTATACTTAAAATTAAAATTGTTTTTTTCAGTTGTTAGTTTCTTATAATTGTTTTTTCATATATATGTTTCTTTTTAGCGACGTTGAATCACCGTCGTGACGGTATATGGTTCAGAAATATATATAAAAAAATCATATTTATAAGGCAAGCTTTTCTTATTTATATTTATAAGTGCGCTTTTAGTTCCGATGACTTGATATTTTGACGCGTGTGTGTGACATAACCTCAGTGTAAAAAATGCCACTTAAAACTATTTTGTGACTTTTCTTTTGGAGGACTTTATATTATGACGAAGCATAAGGATAAAAACTGAAAAAGTATGACTTTTTCTCATATTGTTGTGCATTTGTTAGTGTTTCATCTGTCGATGACACTATTACTAAAGTTTTAAATTGATAAAATTTATATATATATATTATATATATATATATATATATATATATATATATATATACTACATATATATATATATATCTATTATATATATATATATATATTATATATATATATATATTATATATATATATACATACATGTATGTATGTATGTATATATATGTGTGTGTAAATAAGAAAAATGTACTTATATTCAGATTTTTTTTCATCAATGACTGTAATGTAACGCGACACGGGAAAAATTCAGTCAGAAAAAATAAGTTATAAAAAAAAAAAGAAATTATTGAATGTGTGTGATATTTCGTCGATGACATCATTTGACGACGAATGAAAATAAATAAAACGTAAAACAAGTAATTAATTGTGTGTTGTGTGTATATATTTATATTTATTATATGTATCTATATATATATATATATATATTATATATATATATATATATATATATAAAGAAAACTATTGGGAGGTAAACGAAGCAAGAGAGAAACGACAGCACAGAGACAAACAAGAAAGAAGTCATATATAATTCATAGCATCGCATGTGTATAAAATTAATTAAACAATTTATTTATATACCTATTTTTAGCGGGGTCGTTTCTGCTTCGTGCAAAGTTCGTTTTTTTGCTTTGTTTAAAATAATTATGTGGGGTGTCAGTTTCCATATTCGTTGTGACGCCCCTGTATAGAAATCGGTCAATTATTGTTGTATCAAGGTAACGAATACATTTTAAACTTGACAATAAGAACCCACGAGGATCGCTTGTTTTCTCTGTATATCTTTCGCCAAGGTCAACCTGGTGCTCGATGATCTGATTATCCAGATCCGAACTTTGGGGCATGATCTAGTTGTCTCAATAAAATAGAATGTCGTTCACATATTATATCTTGCAAAAGATTTGTAGAAAATCATTCGGACAGATATTAAGCCATAATTCTTCCGTGATAGCTGGGCAAACTGTAAGCTTTGGTCATTTATAATGGGCTTCCCATGGCTTTAATAGAATTAGTTTGTGATACAAGCTTGCCTCTCTATGAGACCATTAACCTTACAACAGGCATCTGTATACCAGTACAATAACTGATTCAGAGATGTGTATACTGGTTAAGAAAAAAAAATATCTTAAATCGTGCGTCAAAGAAAATTGATCTACATGTGAAGTCATCTCAAGTATGATAACTGATGTCACTCTGTTTATGATTTTCTCGAACAGGAATGTGATAAGCCCTCCCCCCCCCCCTCCCCCCCCAAAAAAAAAAAAAAATACAAAAAATACAAAAAATTATTTAAAAATAATAATTTGTTACCTTTATCCCGTTTTGAAGAATTGACTGTTTCCTAAATATCTAGGAAACTTGTCATTGACATATTCACCGAACGGTTTTAATTTTTTTGAAAACAGTCGTTTACGAAAGATTGTAGGCGATATTGCTTTTATAGGAACGCGCGATTACTTACATCAGATCTGTGATAACGCTTTTTTTTGTGGTAAATTAGTTACGGAATCATATGTGAGCGGCACTTTTCAGAACAACTTGGGCATTCCATTGAGGAGTGAGAGATGTGTATATCTGGTGATAGAAGTTCACTCTCGACGTGGTTCGGAAGTCACGTAAAGCCGTTGGTCCCGTTGCTGAATAACCACTAGTTCCATGCAACGTAAAAACACCACACAAACAAAACTAACAAACTTGTGTTTTGAGCATCATAAACAGTATGTTTTTGAAGAAAAGCTCTAATGTAAGCTTAGATTATCAGAAGTACTGAGTGAACACACTGAGGCGATTTACATTTTCCCCCAATTAAACTTGTAATTTTTTTATGGTCAAATTCATTACGATTCGCTGGGGCTTATCACTGACCGAAACTTACCTTATCCCACTCCGTTTTGATTCTTGATGGCTAATGTTGCAAGCGATTAGATGCGTAATTTTTTCACACGCTGATAAAAACTGTTCATTATATGCTTTTTAGAAGCCCTTCGTAACTTAATATACTTCTATTTTCAGTGATCGAAAGAATTTGAAAATACGAGAAACTGGTATGTCCTTGAAAATGTCTTATAAATATCATTGCTTACAAGTCTGTACCATCTGTGTTGATTAGTTTTGCTTGTTTGGTTCTGTAATCTGAATTTTATCAGTATTTGAAAATTATTATTATTGTAGAATTAACTAGATATTTACAGTAGTTATCTTTATATTGTAATTGAACCGTTTTCTGGGGAATTGGGTATTTTCCAAACTGTGTAGGTATAATAACTTATAGAATTTGATTGAAATAACTCGGAAGGTTCGTTGATACCAAGTTAATGAGTTATATAAATGCAGTTGACATACGGTATTGTTATTTATAATGTTACTGCTGCTGACACGAACTTGGTCAAAACTGCCGATTGCTGCAAAATTACCTTAAATGCAAAATTTGGAAGTTTTATGTTTACAAGAAGCATTTACTTACTGATGAGTCAAATATGTTTCAATGTGCTTTTCATAGCGGTACATACACGGAATTTTTTTTTCACAATTTGAAATTTATGATTGTAGCATATTACTCGTTAAGATTAAAGAAACAAATCAATTAGTTAATTCAGAAGAAGCTGAATAACTGTAGTTTTGACGGATGATCGCTGTCTCTGCTGGCCTTTATTCCTATTGATCAATTTAATGGTATTACTTGGGTAACGAGTTGATTGAGGGCATGGTGTGTGTTCCAACCGTTGACCTATGGACTTCATTATAACTTACCACATACTGCATCAGAGGATATGGTTTGTAACAAGTTTTAGTCACGCTTTGTCTTTTAATTTCAAAACAAGCACTTTTATTGGGAATTCTGTTTGAGCCTTTAAAAATAATGAAGGGAACGACCCAAGTTCAAATACGTTACGTGTGTCGTACTCCCAGAATAAATAACACCCATATACGTGTAATGGAATTTAAAAGTTAATCAGAGAGATTATTTCACCTCGCTGAAAGGGAAGAATCCTGGATCCTAAGGGTTGGAGACAGCCTTTGCTTTCTGAGAATATGAAACTTACACCTTTCCCACAAGTACTGAGTTGCTTATGATTCGTCGTCGTATTTTAGTAATACTTCAGTCCCTACCATGAGGGTTTATCCACTGAGAGGTTAGAGATGTGTATTTCTGGTGATAAAAGTTCACTCTCGTGGTTCGGAAGTCACGTAAAGCCGTTGGTCCCGTTGCTGAACAACCACTGGTTCCATGCAACGTTAAAACACCATACAAACAAACAAACAAACAAACAAACATAAGGGTTTATGCACTCATGAGGATTCAGAGCCCGAATAAATATGGAGGGTTACCCGTATAATTATTTATTATAACTAAGCATTGCTAAAACTTTCAAGAAACTAGTCTTCTAATTCAAGCAGCATTAGTTCGTAACGAAGCTCAAGACCAACAGAGTAATAATATTAATAGTTATGAAGAAATTACTAAGACTGAGGCTAGTAATCGTGTAATAATATTCATTTTTACCAGTCTGCGCCTTTGGAAGCAGTAAATGCTACTCCATTTACAGGATCACAATCCGTATTCTGTTTGGATGCCACGACCTCACACTGCTTAGAGGTCTTTCATCCTTTTATTATCCCTAAGGATACCATGCAACAGTTTTCTTGCCAGTCAGGGTTTGCGAGAGGTTGTATTTAGGCTTCAGTGTGGTTTGCACATTCGTTGTACCTTTCATTACTTCTGTCAATACTTGATTATGCACAGTATATATTTCTCCTTTGATGATTTGTTTATCTTTGTTTATTCAGCATTTATCTTCTTGTTGCTCCTTGCCACGCTTCTCTTTTGACTCTTGGGCACTCATTATCAAGTATGTATTTTTCTTTTCTTGATTTGTTTATCTTTGTTTATTCAATATATATCTGCTTATTGCTCCTTGCCATGTTTATCTCTTCTCACACTTGGGCTTTCTATTCTCTGGAAATTGGCTAGCAAGTCAGAGATTTTTTTTATGGCCTATACCCATATTAATATTAAACTCATTTAGTATGATTATTTAGCATTTGTTGTTTATACATTTTCCTACTCAAAGAATCAATTTAGCCCTTGCTTTGAGTTTTTTTTTTCTTTTTTTTTTAATGTTTTGGCTGTTGCTGCTGGGACGTCATAAATCTGTCGCCAAGTTGTCAGTCTTCATCAGCGCAATCAGTAAACAAACCGCTGTTGAGGTTGTCGGTATTTGTCGTTGAATCTCATTACCTCTGAGACGTGTTAAGGAGGAAACCGGGGAAATCGTGCAAATGTTGGTGTGGGCGTCAACAGTTTAAAGCTGCTGCCAGGGTTAGGAAGTCTTTCCTACAGGTGATCATCCGTGATTTAGTAGAAAGGATGAAATGAATGACTTTTCATTTTTCAGTGAGGTTTTAGCCTTTCTTTCCATCTAGTTGGAAATTGGTCGCTTTTCTGAAATCACTCCCAGACTCGGCGCACCAACTTTCGTGTAAAAGTCATTTAGTTTACATGGAATACTGAGGTTAGTGATAAATGCAATTGATCAAGACAAGCATGATTTTAAATCACCAAATGCACGCCGATATCTGTCGAATCCAGATTCAGTTTTCTATGCAACGGTAACGTAATGTCAAGGGTGTTTACCTTAACAAACTGAAATATATAGTCTAGTCGTCATGCTTACAGATTGTATGTTTTATTTAGGCTAATAAAAATGAAAGTAAACCAGTGCGAACCAGGTGACACCTGCTTCACACACACACACACACACACACACACACACACACACACACACACACACACAAACGTATTTGTGTGTGTGTGTGTGTGGGTGAGTAGGTAAGTGTGTTTGTGTACATTTTACAGAGCTAGAAAATTACCATTTTTGTATGTATGCCAGGAAGAGAGTGCAATATAGTGATGAATGGCAGTGTATCGAAGATGTTGGACGTACTGCTGTTGAACCTTTTATTGAAGTGGTTAAAGCAGCTGGTATCGGGGAAGTTTATGGGTTAGTTTTTATTTTTTTTTTATTTGGTTGAGATCCTTTTCGTGTTTTTACTTCTGAATCACTGTTATTAAAGGAGACGGCTTAATGAAACTTATGAGCTATAACAGTATATACACACATACACACATACATAGGTACATAGATACGTATCCAATGTAGCACGAAGGAACACGTCCTTGGGGATATTCTTAATTTCACTGTAAAAAGGGGAGTGAAAAACTGGAGACTTGGAACAAGTACTTGAGTTGTTCATTCTACGTTTTCAAGTTCACACTGAATATGATATGTATACTATGTATGTGTGTGAATATTTATGTATGTGTGTAAATATTTATCACATAACCGTGGCATTTTATATACACAAACATTAAGCAATTAATGTCGTTGAATATCCAGGTAGCTCTTCTTTGGGAATATCACCGAAGGGGAATTATGAATGATGAATGTTTCGGTATCTGAGAGACTTGAACGCCCGACTTCTAGTCGATGTGCTAACGACTTGCCCAACTGTCAATGCCCGATAGTATCAGTCGACACAGCTGCTTGTTTGTGTGCGAGCGTTAATTTGTGAAAAAATATTCATATATATTTATGCGTATATTTAGATATTTATATATTGTATTAATGAGAGATTTTTTTTAGCTGTGAATTTCATTTACATTCGCATAGAATGCCCCCTTTAAAAATTTTCAAATTGTACTTTACATTTATGCATGAATTTACATATATTGGCACTCGTGCACGCATTTTTATTATAATTCGTGTGCGTATTTGAGAGAGAGAGAGAGAGAGGAATATGTGTCTTAATTTTGTTTTGAGATCGTTATTGCTCCCTGCTGTTTCATTGAGAACCTATAGGATTTTTTCGGTGTCTTTCGAACATAACGCAAAGCACTGTTAGATTTCAGCCGCACTGGGGTTGTGTTGATTCGGTGATTGAGCCCGGCGGACCTGCCCGTCCTCCTCCGAAGGGGTTTCCGCGAGAAATTGCAATTAACTGGCAAATCATTACGGAATAAGTACCTTTATCGGATAGAGGAATGCACTCGTATGCAAAGTAATCTTCTCATAGTTTCCTCATATTCTGGACCGCTTTGCTGCCCCTCCACACACCCCCCTCCCGACATTTCCCCCCCCCCCCCCCCCCCCCACCCCGCAATATCCCACCCTCATATGCCACCCCAAGGGCTACTTTACCTCCTCGCCTTCTGCGCTTCCTCTTTTTCCTTGCTCCTGCCGGCCCCCTCCCTCCCTCCCCCTTAATTCCGCCACTTAATTTCGTGCTGGACGTATAAAAGGATTCAAATCAATTTTCATAAATCACATATAAACACAAATAAAACAAAGTTTACTGCTGAGGTTCTTTTCTCATCATCATTTTATCATGACCGAGAGGCTAATCGAGACCCTCCCAATATCTTATCATTCTAGGACCATATCCTTCGGGGGCTCCCTCTCCCCCCAATCCCCCTCCCCATCCCTCCCTCCCTCCCTCCCTCCCTCCTTCCCGATCCTCCTCATCCTCCAGCTTGATGGTAATGGTGATCCTTTTACCCACCTCGTCTTCGGCTTCTTCTTCCTCCTTCCTGCGATCTCCTTCGAGGGATCCCACAAGGCACAGCGCACTCCGAGAAAGGGAAAAAATAAAAAAACAAAAGAAGAGCCTGCCTCGGTGGGGGAAAAAAGCCCATCAAGGGATATATTGACTTCAGTCTTAGCCTTTTGGGAAATACCCTGCATTCTTGTCATGTCTGGATTATGGCGAGGGAGGGTATTTGGGGACGGACGACGGGTGAGGGTTTGAAGTCTCTCTCTCTCTCTCTCTCTCTCTCTCTCTCTCTCTCTCAGTTTCGCCGTCCCCACCCCTTTCAACCTTTCTAACTAACTATAAAAGTTTAAGTACCAGACCAGGTCGGTGCGAGAGCAGGTACCTCCTTATTATGAGCCCGCGTACTTTGCAGGTAAAAAGATCCGATGGCAGCAGCAGCAGCGTCGACTTTTCACGGATGTTTTTGTCTGTTTTTCTTCCGCTTCGATCGCTTTCGTTTCCTTGGGAAGGGCGCCGAAGGAAATCGGGGGGGGCGTGTGGCGAAAGGTCTCTGCGAAGACGCGACTGCAGAGCGGAATAAAGGAGGACTGGAAACTGAAAAGTAAATTGGAAAGATGGAATAAGAGGATGGAAACAGTATAGCTCAGTTTCTCTCTCTCTCTCTCTCTCCGGTTCGCTAGCCCCTTAAACCCCTTGATTACATCGACTGATTTTTGCTGCAGTCGTCTTTACCTCATCCTCGTCCCTGCTCCCTCCCGTCCCGTCCCAACCTCCAACCTCCTCCTCCTCCTCCCCCCCCTACCCTCTAGAGGAGGTGCACGAGTCCATGCCCTCTCCCCTCTAGTACTCCTCCTCTCCCGGACTCCACCATTTTTGGCTCGTCTCCTTTGATTGGTCGAAACGTTGACAGCATTACGATAGGAAGAAAGTAAGGTAAATAAAAGCGCTTCTTTCCTTGACGAATGAGGAGGAAGAAGTGAGAAAAACAGACAGAGGACGCCTGGAACCCGTCCTTTTGTTTTTCCTTATTTATTTCTCCTTCCTCGCATTCTCCTTCTCCTCCTCCTCCTCCTCCTCCTCCTCCTCCCTTCTTCTTCTTCTTCATCTTCATCTCCCTCCGCACCGCTTCTCTCATAAGACACGAAGATGGTGGATCATTTGCATATTATGATCAGTTCTTCACCTTATCAAGCCAAAGTAGCCGTCAGAGTGGTGATGGTTAGTGGTGATAGTTGGCGTAGTGGTGATCGTTGTGACTGCGGCTCCTCTTCTCTCTTGCCTGGTGAAGATCCTCCGACTCTTGTGATTGGGACATTTTTTCTGAGGGTGAAGGGGAGGTCGCCCCTCCCCTCGCACCCCCCCCCCTCTCCACCTCCCAATTTTTCTCTTAATTGTTTCCTAATTAGTGTTGATACCAGAGGGCAGACATGCCCACAAAGGCATCGATATTATTACTTCGAGGGCACATCTCAGTTGTATGTAAACAAACACACACACACACACACAGAAAGAGAGAGAGAGAGAGAGAGATGGTTACATAAATACGTTTTCTCTAGCATATTTGAGAAGCGAAAATATAACGACTTGATTTACGAGTTAGAAAGAGAGAGGGGAAAGCAATTTCCAAAATATATACACATCTGATTATAGTTTACGTTGATTATCTCTCTCTCTCTCTCTCTCTCTCTCTCTCTCTCTCTCTCTCTCTCTCTCTCTCTCTCTCTCTTCATTATATAATATATATATATATATATATATATATATAATATATATATATATATATATATATATATATATATATATATATATATATATATATATATATATATATATATATCTATATATTATATATATATATATATATATATATATATATATATATATATTGAATGATTGAATTATGTAAAAACGGCAATAAAATCACTTTTAACACATCATATAATTCAATTGGCATTAATTTCTTTGACGTAGCCTGGATGTATCACAGTTTTGTGAATTATTTTGTCGACTACAAATCTTCTTTTTAATGTAACCCATAATTATAAATCTGTGCACCGTAATGTTGAGTACACCATATCAGTTTATCCTCCTATTGTATTTCATATTTGGCACTGAAGTCTGAATATATCTTATCCTTATGTAACAGACTGTATACAAGCACTTTATGAGAGAGAGAGAGAGAGAGAGAGAGAGAGAGAGAGAGAGAGAGAGAGAGATTTACCACCTCGCAGATTTTTTTCCTGTTCTCCGAAATTGTGAATTGTATTTAACTCACCAAATTGTATAACACATGAGAAACAATATGATTATCATAAATATATTCTGATTTTTTTTTTTTTTTTTTTTTTTTTTTTTTTAATTTGGAGCTCACAAGTGCACTTTGTTTCCCTTAGAAGTAAGCATCACATCCCAGCCGACGTAGAGAAATGATCTCAAAAGATCAGTACCAGATCTTCAAATAGATAAAATTTCCTAAGATGTTTGTGGGAGATCTTTTGAAACTTTAAAAAATCATCCCAGAGGTCACTACCAGGTTTGTAGTGACAGAGATTTTTCTTAAGTTTTCTAAATGTTTGCATGAAATCTTTTGAAGCGATGGGGGGAGGGGGGCGGTTAAACCAAAAGATCAACATCACATGTTTGGATACCCAGAGAAGTTATTCAAAAAGATTTACATGATGTCTTTCTAACAGACAGGATACCAAAAAGCAAGAAATCTTCGCAAACCTTACATAGTTATCCCAAAAGATCTGATTCAAATCATTGACGACTTTGGTAAATTATCCCGAAAGGTCAACTGGAAATCTTTGCAAACTTAGAGATCTCTGTTAAGAGGTCGGCATTGTATCTTTAGTAACAGAAATTATTGTAATATAAGAGCTGTGCAGACTTACAGAAATTATCCAGTTTGTAGCGAGATTAAAAGATGAACTATCCCAAACGTTCAGCAACAGATGTTTGAACTTTAAAGAAGAGAAATTATCCCAAAAGTTCAGGATCTCTGTTATAAAGAGAGGAAGAGAAATTATTCCAAAATTTCAGCTTCAGTGAAGATTAAAAGAAGAGAATGATACCATCAGTGCAGTATCAGTGAAAATTAAAAGTAGAAGAGAAGTGATCCCATGAGTTCAGCATCAGTGAAAATTAAAAGTAGAAGAGAAATGATCCCATGAGTTCAGCAGCAGTGAAGATTAAAAGTAGAGGAGAAATTTCAACATCAGTGAAGATTAAAAGAGGAGAAATTGTCCTAAAAGTTCAGCGTCTTTGAGATTAAAAGCAGAGAAATTATCCCAAAATTTAGCATCAGTGAAGATGAAAAGAAGAGAAATTATCTCAAAATTTCATCGTCAGAGGAGATTGAAAGAAGATAAATTATCCCAAGAGTTCAGTGAACATTAAAAGGAGATAACTTATCGTAAAAGTTCAGCATCTATTTTTCTAGGAGTTCAGACTCAGTGAAGATTAAAAGAGAAATTACCACCAAAAGTTCAGAGTCAAAGAAGATTAAAAAAAAATTATTCCAAAAGTTACGATCAGTGAAGATTAAAAGAGGAGAAATTATTGGAAAAGTTCAAGATGAAAGAAGGTTAAAAATAGAGAAATTTTCCCAAAAGTTCATAGTCAGAGAAGATTAAAAGGAGAAGAGAAATTATCTCAAGAGTTCAGCATCAGAAGACATTTGAAGATTAAAAGGGATGATTCAGAAGGTTTGCTTGAAACCTTTGCTGACTTTCAGAAACTCCTTCGAAAGGTCAACATCAGATCTTTGGAGACAGAAATTATCGCAAAGGTTAACAGGGATTCTTTGTTGAGGAAGATTCCAAAAGATGCGCATCGGAGATTTGGAGACTTGAAGAAGTTATCTCAGGAGGGTTTGAGCTAACTGATAATGAAGTTAGTCTAAAGAATTGGATATACGATCTTTGCTGAAATTCTTCCAAAACGTAACCGTCAGTAACTTTGTAGACTAGTGATAAATTATACTAATAAGGTTGCTTCCAATCCTTACCTACGTATATGACTTATCCAATTCAAGTTTTAAAATTGCTGCGTTCATTTTGTTCCCATATTTCTCCCGTTAGTTTGCCCTTGGGTGCTGGCTGTCTTTTCAAGTGGTCGGCGAACAGTATCTTCTGATATAGTCGGGCGATGTTTATTGAAAGATGACAGGTGTGTTTGGACTGGCAGTTTTCCAGGTGAATGGAATCAAAAGTGTCTTAGTACCGTTCTTTGGTTTTCGCTCAACTCTGTATTTTTTAAGCGTTCTCTCATTTTTATTTGAATTGTTTTGTTTTTTTCAGAAAGGAATTCATTGCGGAATATGAGAGTTTAGAATCCGAATGCGTTTGTAGCGTTTTATAGTTTTCATTTTTGCTGTGAATAGTATGATCCATCATAACATAAGGTGCTCCTTTTTTCATCGATATTTCTTGTTTATTATTCAGTGAACGGATTTTGTGAAATAAGCAGGCAGTCCATTTTGTAAACCTTCAATATTTTCCGTCGCCTAATTATTGTAATACATATGAAAGCGAAACCATATTTATTCATGATATGAAGAAAATTAACAAAGACAAGGAAATAATTAAGTTGTTCAGGCTACGACTTTATCAGTTCTTGCCAAATTATGTTTTGTCTGTTGCAAAGCATAATTTACGGGTGTTATTTAATCACGTGTCTTTTCCCATAGTTCACAATTCCATGATATGGATGAGATAGTTCACATTTCCATGATATGGATGAGATATGGCCTCTTCCTTCTCATGGATTGCCAGACATCTCATTGAAATTCATCTGGAAGGAAAAAAAAAAAAAAAAAAAAGAAATTCTCCAGGTTTTGTTTCGCGAACTCCGTATGTGCAGTAGGGCCACTCGAATCGTTTGGGTAAACCAGAGCTCTCTCATTTCAGCCAAGTACGGTAGAGGGAAAAACCAAAGTTGATTTTAGGTTACGCAGTGTGAAGAGAGAGAGAGAGAGAGAGAGAGAGAGAGAGAGAGAGAGAGAGAGAGAGAGAGAGACCCCCAAGTATAGTGTGTGTATAGAAGCTTGCAACACGAAGTGCAAATATGATCTATGATTCGGACCAAGTCAAGCGATCATCGCATATTGTATCGAGGGTTGGTCTTTTGACTTTGATTCTCCCCCCTTCCCATACCTCTCTCTCTCTCTCTCTCTCTCTCTCTCTCTCTCTCTCTCTCTCTCTCTCAAGCGATCATCGCATATTGTATCGAAGAGAAGATTGGTTCTTTTATCTTTAATTCCCCCCTCCATATACCTCTCCTTACCTAAACACCAATCCCCCTACCTCTCTCTCTCTCTCTCTCTCTCTCTCTCTCTCTCCCCGTTATCCCCATGTGTCTCTTACCATTCCCTTGGTCCCCTTTGGGCCCATATATGGTGAGGGAAGGCAGCCACTGGAACACTTGCTGTGCAGAGACCTAATAAATCCGTCCGTTATAATAAGCTCGCACAAATACCAAGGAGAACAGTCCTCTTCTTCCTTCATACTTCCACTTGCTTCACTTTCAAAGACAACGGACTTGGCCTTTTTTTATACATAGGTTTCGTGAGCTATCCCCTTTTTTGTTGTTTGATTTCTTGGGTGGGGGTCTTTTTTTGCACCGGGCATGTTTTTCGATTTATCTCATTATTGGGTCCGACCAACAGCGATGACGATGGTAAGGCTGCATGGAATGCTAATCTAGTTATAGCTGCGTTGTTTCTGTACTTCTGAATATTTTGTTTAAACGTCTGTCGATAAAAATCCACCAGCGGCTTTTTTGTGGGGGAGGGGCCCGGATGTTAGGAGGACTTAAGGACACCTTAATTTTGGCAGTCGAATTGAAATCTATCTAAAAATCTAATTTTGGTTCATTCTATACATTCGTTTATTTTGGCGCTTATTATTGATAAATAATGTAGTACACAAATGTATACCGAGAGCAGGCCTATAATTCTCGTCAGTGAAGATGAAAACAGTTTGGCAATTTAGAGGAAAATTTAAAATGCGAATAAAATCCACAGAAATAAGATGTGAAATGAGCACAGCGGCACGACAGACTTCTACAGACCACAGCTGTCGCCATCACTCGACTCTCTGTTGGTTCCGAAGACCATATATTTAGAGAAGAAAATATAAGTGAAGGTAAGAAAATTTTGAATGATATAGTAAAAAAAGAACAAAAAAAGTCTGTAAATTAATAATCTTTGTTAGAAATTCCGTAAGTCATCGAATGCCAGATCAAAATAAAGAAAATCACATCAAAAGTAGGCCTTCCAGTCGTAGGGCTGACTCTAATTTCATTATTCTCGTCGTCGTACATTATTCACAATTCAAATAATATGTCAGCTTGCTGATAGTGTAATAGTAGTGGTAAGATAATTTAGATATATCTATATATTAAAATATTTGAATACAGATCATATGTAGAGCTATCTAAATAACCTTATGACTAGAATTACTCTGTCATCAAGTTAGCATAGAGTAAAATAACGTATAGCACTGTAAAAAATATCATTTGAATCATCTTATAGCTAGTATCCTAGTACACATTTATGGTTTTTTTTCCTAAAAACATTAGATTTATAAAAATAGACATGCAGAAACATTCCTTTTAGTTTCGGTAATTGTTAACATTTTGGGTTTGTTTTGAGTTAATTGATAAGGTCGAGATTCCAAAGTAGGAAAACCAATATTCTATTGGTAATGGTGCCAAAGGGTAGGATTAATTTGTTGTTTTGTTTTGCTTTGTGTTTTTACATGAATTGCAGAGGAGCTATTTTACGAGTGATATTTGATTTGGTGAATGTAAAGAACAATAAAGCCAACCTAAACAAAATACTTTAATATTTACTCGAAAATGGTTTATATCTTACTCTGGGTTTACAGGCAATTTACTTTATTATCCCCAGTGAACGAGGCGATGGCGGCCTTATGCATGAGATCTTTTGAAAACGTTCACCCGAAGACTTTGAATTTGCATGTGTGGAACATCTCCCGAGATATTATTACTTTCCCCTTGATCTGAAGGGAGGGTCAAAAGAACATCTGAGCGAGGGGTGGGGTGGGAGTGGGGGTGGAGCACCTCGCAAAGAACATCTTTACTCGGCAAGAAGAGGAAGAACATCTCAAAGAAAATCTTGACTTAAGAGGAGCCTTGATTAATCCAATCCCCCTTTACGACGTCGAGTTACCTTAAGGAAAGCTGTAATGAAGATGAAAGGGACGTTTATGACTATGGTAACATGATCGTTGATTATTAACGAATTTCACTTTCCTTTTGAACCTTTTTTTCTTTCTTTTTCTTATTTTTCTTTCGTTTTTTTCAAAGGGGTAGGGGCTGGTGTGGGGGGCGATTCATCCTTGGACTCAAGAATACTCAACACTATTTTTTCTCTCCTAGCGTTCGTTGGAAGGTGTCCTCATAGCGATGAAAAGGAATTTGGATAGCATGTAAGGCACATAAAAGCACATAAAAAAACAACCGAATCATGTGATTTACTGTGGAAATCACGCGTGACTTTGAAGATTAAGTAACCCTCAACTTATTTCAGTAAACTGCAAGCAAAAAAAAAAAAAATAAATGAAACCTGACAAAAAATCCGTTTTTTTTTTTTATAATTCCTGTTGTACATGAAGGTAAGGTGTAAAAGGGTTTTATGAAAACGCTCAACGTAAAAAAGAAATGGCCATCACTCAAAAATCTCACTTTAAGAAAACGCCAAATATATTGTATACATAATTAAAATCTTGACGGGATTATTCCCAAGCATTTTGAAAGAAAGGCACCAAAGAAATTGCGGATAACGATGCGGATTTTACTGAGAAATTAATTCTCACTTATAAACAGAGTTAAGCTTGTGATAAAAGCGACGTCCAAGTTTGAACGAATAGTACCCAGGTTATCGTGAAAATAACTTTTAACTGATGGAAAGAAAGAAGTACACTGGTTGTGAAAATAGCGAATTTACTGAAAATCTAACTCGGAAAAATTGAGAAAATGGTGCCAAATTTATGGTGAAAAAGAACCCAAACTATTTAATTTAATCCATTTTCATGACATTTTTTTCTACATTTTTAAGACGAATTTATTCACTTGGCAGACATGACATACAGGATCTTGCAGAGATGAGCGACTTCTTGTTGACTCGAACGTGTTTTCCTTTTATTCCTTTTTTTCCCGTTTTTCTTCTTATATTATTTTTGTGATTAGTTTAGTTGCCACATAATTGCTGAGGTTTGATGCATCAGAATGTTGTTAAACTGTTGGTCGTTCTTTTGACAGAATTTGTTTTCCCTCTTTATGGAGTTACAAATTATGTCATATATATCCAGTGGATATCATGTACATCCGAGAGAGAGAGAGAGAGAGGAGAGAGAGAGAGAGAGAGAGAGGAGAGAGAGAGAGAGGAAAATGAACCCTCATCCTGGTGGTAGGTTCTCAACTACAAATGTTGAATGTAGCCAGCGCGATGAGGTCTGATGCAGGGGGCTTTAATATCTTCCTACAATCCACGTCATATATATCCATGATCACATGAAGCCTTATACCACATTGCCAAGGATAAGGAGTATCATTTTAAACGCTTAATCATCAAGAATATTAATCATGCAACGGGGAGAAGTCAATGCATACATATGCCCTTTTTAAAAATAACCAGCGTTGCCAACAAGACGTGGAAGAAGTCCAATCCAGGGTATGAAGCTGATGCTCCTTAGATGATGGGGGTTTGTATTATAAGTCGGCCTCTCTCCCCGCCTATACAAACTTGGATGTTTTCTCGAAGGGGGCAAGAAATGGCGATAATGACGGAATGGCAGAAGATGTACGAAGTGAGCGAAACGGCGAGAAGGACATTTTGAGTACGAAGCAAACGGCAAGAGGAGAAAATCGGGGAGGTGCCGGGGCCCGGCTTATGGTAATCGTGACGTGTATGCCCCTTACTGAAAGCTGGCAGATGATTGTGATCATGAAAATCCTTATTAAACCGCGAGTGGTAATGCTATCACAACCCCGCGAAGGATACTCGCAAGTTAGAAGGATGATGATGGCCGTCCGTTCGCTCTGCTGTTCTTTGCAGCAGCTGCAGCAGCCAGCAGAAAAACAAAATACTTTTGGGGGAAGTTTTTTCTTCGTCGTTTTTATTCAGCTATTTCTTATTCTCTGCACTCGGTTTGAAAGGAGTGTTTTTGTTGTACTTTCGCCGTCAAGTTTCATATTGTTTGTATGTAAATGAAATTTTAATTAGTTTTATATACATTATGAGTCTCAATTATTTTCATAGATGCTTTCGAGGAATGAAATGGGTCGGTATTTAGTTGGTGATGAAAATCCTCGAAAAGAGCTTTACATCAGCGTTGTTTTAATTAACGGTTGAAATGGGGATACGAGGGAACAGGTTTTGTACAAGGATGTGCACATGAGAGTGTATACTATGCTGTAGTATTAGCTAGATCATATATTTACATGCATCGTGTTTTAGTTTCATCATCCATTAGTATTTCCAACATAATAGACTCTCAGTTACGTGCACATCATGTAAAGTTGTACCTGCATTTATGTCTGTTTTCTTATTAACGAAAATGAGAATACCCCCTGATTGTTGCTTTTAGAATCGTAGTACGTTTATATAAACTCGGCATTTTTTCCGCTTCTTCTTTTTGTTTTTATGGAGGATTCGGTACGTTTTAGATCAGACCCATTGATCCCTTACTTTTGAGAGCGAAGAAATGCCAACGGAATGCAATCAGAAGTTTGATAGCGTGTTCGCATTAAAGGTGACGAGCGGGAGAACTGGCGTACCCAAAACATGAAGGTAATTTAAATTAGGGCAAAGTTGCCCGTGACCGGGCTCGAGTTCTGCAGGTGAGTCTAATGCGGGTATTATTGGCAGTTATTTTCAAGGGGTATTTGATTGCACGCTTATTATGAGCAAGAACATATTTATCTTTTAACTTACTCTTAGCCAGTATAACCTATTTATCCTTTACTTAAATCAGCAAGGTCTCATTTCCAGTGAAGAATGTGCTCTTGTTATTTTATTCCATGGAGAACGTACCCTAGTAACAACTTACATCTTGGAGAACGTGGTCATAAAATGACCCATTATCCTTTGAGAACAGACTCGAGGAATAACTTCCTTCACGCAACGAGCATGTTCAAGTAATAACTAACTTATCTCGGAAAACTGTGCTTTAGTGTATGGCATAACTTCAGTACTTGCCCAGATGATAATTTTTGAGAACACTTAGGAGCAGTAATGCTGTATCGTGTTCCATACTCAAGTCTTAAATTGTTTTCTACGTAAAACTTGCTCAGTTAATCTCGTTTTCTTCGAGAGCTTGATCGTGTAATAGGACTTGATACTGATAATGGGATGTTTATGAATGAATGATTTTCAGAAAAATGATAGTTATGTGACTACTTTTTTCGCTTTTTATAATCTTATATGCGTATCTTATTTGTACTTGATGTTGTATTTTTCTCTGTAGGCCATGTTTTTGCAAGAACAAAGTAGATTACTGTCTACTATGTATATTTCGTATGTTGTCTCTTCTTGGACAAATTTGTACTAATAGTTGTATATTTTGTCTATAAAATAATCAACTAACTAATAACTGGATAAATAACTTATCCTTGATGAGTATTTTTTTATGATAACCCATTTCCTTTGATTGATATGCTCAGTTGTTACATCCTATTTGCACTGTAAGAACAGTCCATTTATAATCAGGATCGATGGCTTGACATGAAGTCATTTATCAAAGTAGCCTTTTTACAGGCAATTAGTTTATGAATATTTGTCCTCAAATAAAAGGAAAGAGAAGACAGAATATAGAATAAAGGTTTCAATGAAAAGTTTGCGATAAAATTGGAAAGATGAATAATTCATGTTTAAAGCTAAAAATTTTAGGAGTTTTCATTTTAAATAAGTACACAACATGGTGCCTGACCCGTACCACGGATCTTTAGTTCCATTTAGCGCATAACTGTTGAACTCTCTCTCTCTCTCTCTCTCTCTCTCTCTCTCTCTCTCTCTCTCTCTCTCTCTCTCTCTCTCTCTCATCCTTAACATCGATGCTTTGAAAGTTTCGAAAGGTTGTAATGGTGTGAACAGGTCGGCATATTTTGAAAAGTTGTTTGGAACAATTTGAAATACTAGAACATTACTGTAAACTGCCTTGCACCTGTGCTAGAAATTTTTTTTCATTTGTTATTTAAACATTGATATTATACGCGTATGTGTAAATTTTTATATATAATATATATATATATCTATATATATATATATATATATATATATATATATATATATATATATATATATATATTACATATATATACTCGTATTATATATACACATGTATGTATGTACACACACACATATATATGTATATAATTTTTGCATATTGATTTTATTTCCACCTTCAGATAGGTTTTTTCTCGGGATATATGTAACTTCCTATTACTACATAGGAATGAGTGGTAATTATAAGCAAGTACAACGATGATAATAATGATAATTGTGATGATAAGGATATACACCATAATTATACCGAAGTGCGTTAACCTTCTACTCTACATCAGTAGAAGTAACTGGCACGTGGCAAATGTACTTGCAACAATGTAATCGTTGACTGAACCTGGTAGGGAATTAAAATATATATAACAGTAGGTGGTCTTTTAGAATATATTTTGCGAAACATTTAGAATATTACCTACGTTATTTTAGTTTGTAACATCCATTTATTTAATATAGAAGAGAACGCTTATGGTTTTGACTCATTTTTAATCTGGAGACACATGACAAGTTGATAACGTTGCGTTATTTACTTAGAAGATTTAAACATTGTTTGCTTCAGGGGCTGGAAATGGTTTTTCCAAAGCAAGGATTATTCAGTGTTTGGTATCATAACATAGAAATTGGTTATGAAACTTTTTCTGGTGTGTGATAATTAATTTCTTAACATGATCATTGTATAACCTTCAGGTTAGAGGATACAAAAAGTTAAAAAAAAAATTTATCTTGGTTTTCTGGTGTGTATGCTAGTAAGTCAAAGTCACAGTGATGTGATAAAACAACATTGTGAATGAGTCTGTCAGTAGAAGGTACATATTTCTAGAGCTTTAGAATTACTGTGAAGATCAGGACGGTCTTCCATTTGCCTCTTGAACTAAGTATTAGATTTTTTAAGTTGAAGCATTGTCTTGCATGAGGATACAACTGTTAGTTTAGAATTTACTCAGAGGAATCTTTCTTTGAGGTGGATTTCAACATTGCTTAGCACTTTCTTGTACATGACTCACGATCATCGGGGTGTTGGAGACTATATTCTGCTGTGTGTGATTTATCATGACCTATATTTTGGCTGAGAAACCCACGTGTGGTGGTATTCAGCATCTATTCTTTTCAATCTTAGCTTTGGGAACCCACTATCTCTCTAATGCCTGTATTCTTTATTAAATTTACCGAGGCGTCACATCGATGAAAAATCTTAGTAACGAACGATTTACCCACTTCATCATGTGTAAGATTTTTTTATTGTTTTATTTAATTATTTGTTATTTATTTTTTTCTTTTATGTGACGACTGGCATTCAGCCTCATGTTTTTGCCATCACTGGATGAGGTGGAAGAATAAATTTATGCTATCACCGTTACTCAGTATGGAGGAAGAATTAAAGGTTTGCCTGCATGACGTTTAGTCTTGTTGATTGAGCCATTACTTATCTCGATTGGAAAGTGATCTTTGTAGTTCATGACATTCTGTAAATTTAGCTGTTCCGAGTGGAAACGAGAGGAAATATCGGGGCCACCTTTACTTAGTGAAAAGTGCCTTTATCCTTTCAGACACTGAATGACGTCTGCCTCGAAATCTGCTTTCATGTTGTTTAAGCAACTATTTCCTTGTTATTTCAAATCGTTTACATATGTTCTTAACGTCAGCGCATTTTATACATTCACACAACCTTAACCATTCCGATGTGGAGAAAGTTCTCTCTCTCTCTCTCTCTCTCTCTCTCTCTCTCTTCTCTCTCTCTCTCTCTCTCTCTCTCTCCCCCAATTTAAGACCGTTATTGGTATGTCTTGTAGGACTTTTGCTATATTTTGTATTAATATGTAATTAAATTTGTCTGCGTATCTGATACTATACTCTATTTTTTTTCATCTGTCCATCCGCCTGTGGTGTTTTTGTATGGTAACACTGCGTCCCGGGCTTTAGATAGTTACGCTATGTGTAAGTTTTAGGTAAATAAAAGGATATCTGGGTGTACATTTGCAACTGAAAAGTGTTTTAATAATTTACTGTATGCGAATTACACCGTTAATATTCGAAATAGGATGTTATTATAATCGTTGAATGTAAGCTGAATGTAACTCTAAAGCCCGGGACGCAGTGTTACCATACAAAAACACCACAGGCGGGTGGACAGATGGAAAAAAACAGAGTATAGTTATTGTCATGTATTTTCAAAAGTCAACCATAAATATTTTTATTTTTAAACGATTAAGGGTATTGTTAATGTTCGTTGACCGTTGTTGTTGAGAAATGATTACACCTGACCAGTCAGATATTTCTGTGGAGATTCAGGTGGGCAGTGAGCACAGGAGATTACCATAAGACACAGACCTGATGACGCCGCATTGCACTGGTTACCCCCTACAGGAGGCGAGTGATGCATAGCTGTCCATGTCCGTGTCGTGATGTCGACTTTCTCTCTCCTATTTGTCTTCCCCGTTGCTCGTTCCTCCTCCTCCTCCTCCTCCTTCTCCTACTCCTCCTCCACCGCCTTCAACCTCCTCCTCCTCCCATGTGTATCTTTTCCGGACCTTATCTCATTCCATTGTCTCTTTTTCAATTCGGGAGAGCTCCTTTCACGTAGCAGGTCCGCCCTTTCCCTCCCCTCTCATCATCTTTCCCCGCCCTCTCCCGCCTTTCCCCGCCCGCCCCGTTGGCAAGCCCCGCCCCTATTTAGCCCGGGCGTATGACCCTGGCCTCTTAATGGGCTGTAGCCTGTCGCTCATTCTCGTAAACTCGGCTACAGTCATTGTCAAAACTTGCTTCTTTTACCTCCGGGATTCCTCGCTGCTTCTTTTACCTCCGGGATTCCTCGCCATTTTATTATAGCATATTCTCTCTCTCTCTCTCTCTCTCTCTCTCTCTCTCCTCTCTCTCTCTGTATGTATGTGTGTGTGTGTATGTGCAGAGCTCATGAATCCCATCTCCACTGAGAACCCCCCTTTTTTTTTATTGTTATAGGTCGGTGTTTTTTATGCAACTGTATGCGATGAAGGTTCTTTCTCAAGGTAGGGTTACGTAAAAGGGTAACGTAAAGGAGAGTATCAAGTCCTTGCTTGTCCATCAATAATATATGTTTGTTTCTGCACAGATACAAACCTTTTTTTCCTTTTTTTACGTAGGATTTAACAAATATATATATATATATATATATATATATATATATATATATATATATATATATATATATATATATATATATATATATAAGTGTGTGTATAAATGTGTGAATACACATTATACATACATACATACATACATATATATATATATATATATATATATATATATATCTATATATATATATATATATATATTAAAGGGGAGATATTCCAAAAGTGAGCTGAGCCGGAGCATGTCATCAGAATTCCGGGGAGTCGAGTGACACGTCCCACTCGACAATTAGGACGGAGTCACTTATTGCATATTTATATTTTCTGTTTCATTAAGAGAAAAAAAAGGGCATGGGAGGACAGATGGAGAATATCCATAAACGAACGCGACGGCGAAATTTATTCCGGTGCCCACAGGGGAGAATGGATGTGAAGTTTGCCGACAAGGGCATTAATCACGTGGAAAAGGCTACGCTTCTTGCATCAGTTTCCTTTGAGAGGTTTTGCTGCCTTTATTTGACCTTGGGTCTGTCTCTTTTTATTTAGAATTTTTCCCATGATATGTTCTACTTCCAGTGTTTTTCGGTGGCAGCAATTGACATTTGATTTTTTTTTCTGTCATTTTGGTCACTTTTCGTTGCAGGAACAGACCTCTTGTTTTTTTTTTTGTTTTTTTTTTTTTTTCTTTTTATAATTTTTATTTCCGGGTTTTAATTTTCTTTGATATCTTTCCCTGGCTCAGTTTGACTTCTCATGCTTTTTTATTTTTTATATGTATTCTACTTGGGCTCTCTTTGGCTTTTGATGCTCTTTCTCCTTTGTTTTTCTGCTTTTTTTCTTTTGACTTAGTTTTTCGGTGCTTTTTTTTACTTGTTTCTTTTCCATAGCTGTTTTTTTATTTTCATTGTTTTCCATGGTTATTACTTTACTAGGTATTTGTCACTTGGTATCTGAACGTTTTCCATACTTTATTTGATTTCCTTTCTTTCTGGCCGGTTTGAGTTTTAAATCATGTTTGATATTTTGAAGAATCGCCTTTTGGGAACCAGGCTTTCCTTTCCAGGTATTGAGGTTTTTCATAAGATTGAAAATTCCTCAGTCACGGCTAACTGTTATTGGAACTACTATGTAGATATTTCATTCATAAGTGGATTAGGCCTTTCATCAGTCGTATTTGCAACAACTTTTCATTTTGAAGGATTTTGGTATAAAATAATATACAGTTTTATACTGATAAAATGGTGTACTTGTGGGGCATGACTAGTTTCATTAGTTATATGCATTGTAAATATATTAATATCTGTCTGATTCGTGTCTCATTGCATATTTACGATGGTTATGATGATGGTGAATGCATTATAGTTGTCGAAGGAAAGAAGAAATGGTGGAAAACCAGACGGATACCTCTTTGGTTTGGTTTTAACAGTGAATATGGGGAGAAACGTATATGGTCGTAATGTAGATTGATATGTGAATAGAACCCATATTTCTCTGGTCCTCCCTCACCTTCCCCCTTCCCCCCTCCCCCTCAACCCCGGCCATCAGAGTGTGTGTATGTGGGTCGAGGTCAAGGACCTTCAGTCTCGTCCCTTGTGTAAACACCGTGCTCAAAAGCTGAAAGGGTAATCTTCTCGGACGATGCCTCTCTAAAGGGGAAAAGTCGTATAAATGAAAGAGTTAATCATTTGAAGCATGGAAGGTCATACATGAAACTTTACTTTAGAATCTGGGATTTTTTTGTGAAGCAGTCTATAGTGATAAATAAACTTGATATTCTGTTCCTATAATTCTGTTATTTTTCGATAGGAAAGGTATTTAAATCTATTTGTTTCCTTTCCAAGCCCATAGCTATTTTATTTCTTATTTACATCTCTTTGAGTATTTGTCTCCTTTTTTAAATGCCTAGATATTTAATCCCATATTTATTTTAAATGCCTACGTATTGGATCCCTTATTTAATTTCATTTATATGTCTAGGTATTTTATCCCCGATTTAATTTAAATGTCAAGGTATTAGGCCCCTTGTTAAAATGCCTAAGTATTTAATCCCTTATTTAAATGTCTAAACATTTGTTCCCTATTTGACATGTTTCGGTATCTGATTCCCTATTTTATTTAAAAGCCTAGATATTGGATCCCTAATCTGATTAAAAAATATCTAGGAATTTGATTCCTTATAATAATGTCTAGGTATGTTTCTCATTTTAAATTTCTGAGTATCTGATTCTTTATTTAAATGTTTAGGTGTTTGCTTCCTTATTTAAATCTCCTTTCATTTCATTATTTGTTTTAAAAATCTAGGGATTTATTTTTCTTTGAATGTCTTGTTGTTAGTACCATGTATTTGAATATCGGCGTTTTGTGCCTGGTGTAGGTTGGAGTTGTATTACTTTTTTTTGTTAATAATTCAGTTGTGTCGACTGACCCTTTGAAATGGCGTTTATTGTTTGTAGGGTACTGATTAAAGGGGAAAAAATGATACTTTTCCCATTTTAAGTTCACATTCCACATAAATCGTCTTGCACACTTTCTTGTAACATTTCCTTGGTTTTAGTATGATATCCAGCCACTTGTTTTCACTGACATTTAGCAGCGCAGTCATGATGGTCCTACGTTATACAGCTTGGGTTTCATACTTAGGTTTTGAGGGGGGAAAAGAAAGCTTAGATAATAATACAGATTACGGAAATTTAGAGAAGACATCGATGTAAAAATTTTCAGAAATAGACTCATTTGAGACTTGATTTCTAACCGCGTAGGTTTGTTAAGTGTTATCATTTTGATAGTGAAATGAAATATGACTGACGACTACTGTGTGAACAGTTTTCGTTTTTTTTTTCTTTTTTCATTTTTGGAAAAGTTACTTTGAAGTCGAAAAGAAGTTGTAAGAAATGACTTCTGAATTGAATACGGTGAAGTAACTTATTTACTTTCTGCTATTTCAAAATTGCCTCCAATTCACCCCGCAAGTGATAGTGACCTATTTTTTAAATATTAAATAAGTCTATAGTCATTGCTTTTTAAATTACATTATGGGTCTCAGTTAAGATATTTATACTGTATAATAATTTAGTTTCAATTACAGTCGAAAGTTAGACGCGTATCTTATCAAAATTTGTATGTTAGTTTGAAATTAATTTACGAATTTTTAAAGTGTTTTATGCAATTAGTAACTAAATTAACTGGAATTAAAAGAAAGGATTTCTTGAAGATCCTTGCCTGTGTGGGAGATCCGTTTTAAGCAGTGGAACTTTCATCTTGGAATGACTACTAGTTGGCTCCTATATTGGTGGTAAATTTTAAGGCTCACGAGAATTTTTGTAATCAAGACATATTATTTCAGGGCGTAATGAATGTCACTTCAAAACGGCATGTAGTATATATAAATTGAGTTCTGATCCTGGTATTGTCACTAAAAAATGTTGCGTTGTATTGTCATTAATATTGCAGTTGCAGTGATTAGTATGATATGGTATTGAATTCTTTTTTTACATAATAGTGTTAATGGTAAGGCATAACAAGAAGTTTTAATACATATCAGATTTTGCTCGTTCTTTAAGACAGTAATGAGAATGCAGGACTTTAAGACTATAACAGATAACCGATTAGGTACAGTGCACGTCCAAGCGAATGTAAGACCAGTGAATTATATACCAAGAATAAACAGTATAGTGTCAGAGGCCACGACCTTTTGAAAGATAAACGAGGTACACGAACGGTGCCTGGCTGGTCTTTGCAGGCCTTTTCAAATAAGGAATCTGAAGTAACTTGGATAACTGTTCCAGTTTTCCATCCCTCTTTGCCTTCATGTTCCGAAGCTGAGAAATGATGCAATAGTGAAACATCAGGAGATCTTTCATTGCCATGATGTAAGCCATATATCGCTTTGTTCAACTGTCGCAAGACTCACAAACTATGTGAGGGATTGTTAGATATATTTGCTTCTTCTTGTTTGAATTTGAAAGTCATATGTCTTTGTCTTTTAAAGAAGTCCTTTAGCTACCAGCTTGCCCTATGTGTGTGTATATATATCCTTTCATCAGTTAACGCCGAAATAACCCACATTTGTTGGACTTTACCTGCTTTGACCCTAGTCTCGAACATCGCTCTGGAGAAAATAGTAAATGCTGGTAATAAAAATCATATCCCTCTTTTTTTCTATTTATCTGGTGTGAATGTTTTTTTTTCAGTCCGTTGTATGATCGTTTGCACTGTCATCGTAGCATGTATATTGTAAATTCCTAACACTATGTACCAGTTCTCTAGGAAATGTCATAAAATTGCTAAAGACAAAACTATTTAGGATTTCATTTTTCACTGTGATACATTAGCATATATGCAGTATGTGTTTTGGGGTTTTCCAGTTAATGCTCAGATAAACACGCACACAAGCATATATATATATATATATATATATATATATATATATATAGATATATATATATATATATATCTATTATATATATATATATTCATATATATATATATATATATACATATATATACATATAATATACATATAACATATACATATTACATATATTTTAAGCTATAAATATTTGATATCGGATACTTTATATATACTTTAGGAATAACTTGCACAGAATTGGAATTGGATTTTATAAGTGCGTCTGCCCCGGCCGGATACAGTGATAAACTTAGACCTTGACTGTCAAGAGTTGGTTTCAACTATACCGTACATTTTCATGTTTTGATGAGTGAATAGTCTACGTCCACTTCTTATCATTGTATCTAAACTAGTGCCCCATGTTCAAATTCCTGCCGGAGCTGATACACTTAAGAATTGCAGTTCCCCCTGAGGGTAAGTTATTCTCTGTGTTTAATGAATTCATTACTTACTGATATTTGTGGCATAATCGCTGTGAATGTATATATAAATAAATATATATATATAATATATATCATATATATATATATATATATTATTATATATGTGTGTGTGTGTGTGTGTGTGTGTGTGTGGTGTGTGTGTGTGTGTGTTGTGTAGGTTCAGCTTTAAAGTACTGTACCCTTGAAGACGTATCCTGTTCATAGGTATGTGTTCAGTTTTGTTTATTTTTGGTTTTTATTTCGTTTAAATTTATGCATCTTAATATTCTTTGACGTTTAACAAGTATATATATTTTCTGTTTATCGTGAATGCCAAATACTGCATATAATTTCAAGATGTTTGTTTATAAATATGTGTTTGGTCTCAATTTATTTGTTTGATTTAATTTTTTAAAGAAGTTTTATATTTTTGTAACCTTGAAGGCTGTTGTTGTATACAACAATTTTTATTTTTTTATCAAACCATAAGAAAATTTTCAACTGATATAAGTATGGGTGTTGTCTGCCAACGCGGTTTAACTTCAGAATACTGAAGTACAGAAGTTTTCTCCACCACAAAGTTGTCGTTTTCGTAACTACAAGTATATTTTGTGGCCCTTTTTATCACTGCTAGTTCTGACTCAACCATTAGAGTGTTAATATGCAAGGTTACTTCCTGGCATGCAGAAATATCTAAATACATTTACATATATACATATATATATGTATGTGCTGTTAATATCGGCCAGGACTTTTTTTGTTTGATTTACTCGTAAACCAAACAGATCTCTCTCTCTCTCTCTCTCTCTCTCTCTCTCTCTCTCTCTCTCTCTCTCGTCTAGGATTTCCAAAGGGACCATATTATTTATTTCATGTGAAATATAATGATTTTAATATACTTATAGTTTTAATATTTCCGTGCCAACAGAATTGGGCGAGGTGAGATTGCTATGATCAGTTTACTTTGTAATATTTGTTTGTGTTAGTGTGAGTGTTTGTATTTGCACATATTTATTTTTGCTGGAATGTACGACGTGGGACCAGGTGATTTATTGCCGTTCATTATTTGGCGTCCTTCGTTTTCTGATTTTTTAAAATGTAATTTTTAGTGAAGTAGGAACATTTTTAGTTATTTTAGGGAGTGTTTTCTTCTAGTGATGTTATTGACTTATTTAACGCTATTGCGGATGGGTCAGAAAAGACAAAAAAAAAAATGCTGTGAATGTGAAGGAGTGCATCTTAATCAGTCGTTGGCAGGAGAAAGGAAAAGTGTTCCACGAGCGAAGAGAGTAAACGCGAGTGATAGTTCTGCGGATGATGGATGGAGTGCACAGGTCGACTGTGTTCGTGAGTGCGTTTGTGTTGCAAGGAGATGGATGTGAAGCAGAGTCAGGGATTGCCTACCTGTCAGTAATCATCCATGAAGAAGCTGAGGGAGGAGAGGGAGAGGGAGAGGGAGAAAGATTGCGAGGAGGGTGTGTAGTAAGGCCGGGCCTGCCACATTAAAGAAAGAGCGGCCGCCCAATGATCTTCCTTGGTTATAACACTGCAAGCCGGCCAACGCAATTGCCTTCTGGCCGAGTGTCGGAGGAGGAATTTTAGAAGGGCACAAATACCCCTGGAAGATTTCCTTCCTTTCCTTCCCAGGTGATGCCCATCGTGCGACCTGGTCGGCCGACCTCCAAATGTCACTCCTGGACGCGAGCTGTGCAAGGTCGTCCTCCGGGGCGAGGGCGAGGGGGGAAAAGGGTCGTCTCAAAAGTGATAAAAGTGTGCGTGGCAACCCCTTGTCTTCAACCTATAATCACGAAGGCTCAACTCCGCCTGCCACAGGCCAATAGACATCTTTCTCTCCCAGGCATCACCGGCACCATCGTCGTCATATAACCATCTGCTAGAACGATGCTGGAACGCGCCGATCTCTCTCTCTCTCTCTCTCTCTCTCTCTCTCTCTCTCTCTCTCTCTCTCTCTCTCTCACAGAACAACTGATGACTTTTAGGTAAACTATGAAATTAACTGTCTATCAATTAATAGTTTGTATAATGTTGCGAATTCATTTATATTTTTCCAGTGAAGAATCGTGCTTATCAAGTTTTTCTTTTTATGATTGAGAGCGGTAGGGCTTTATGGATTTACCAATTTTCCTCATAAATATCTGTTCAAGATATATAAAGTGGATTTCTCGATTGATTTGGGTTTTATGCAGTGTAGGAATTCCAAATAGCTTTCGGCTGAACTGTACTCATCAAGGAATGCTTCGTCAATTTTTTCCTTTTCTCATGGTAATGAATATGGTTATGATTGTAAGATAATTTTCCCCTTTGATTTTCAAGTAGTGATGTAATACTCAGTGATAAGATATTTTTAGGATTTTATTTATAACAGATATTATTATTTCACAATCTAAACATTTATATTTTTCATGAACTGTTTTATCTGTACACAGAATATGAGGAAAAATTAGACATACACAAAATTTTATAAGTCGGTAAAACAAATTATAATGGTGAAACAGAACATACACAATAAATTTTATATGTATATATACGTGCGTGATTTTGAGCCGGGACGAAACTTGTGTTTGTGTTTTTTTTCCCAGTTAAAACGGTAATCTTGGTCAACAGACAACGGAACGTCACAAGGAAATTGATGAGGCGTGTAATATAGCGATTATCATCACATTTTTGTAATGTTCTTTTACTGTTAAACGTTTATATATTTATTTATATATATATATATTTATCTACACTATACATGAGATGACTAACATTATACTTCTCACACAATATGTGCATGTCACAGAGGGTCTCCATATCGGCGGCACTTTGAACTGAACTGATATTTTGATCGTTTTCCATTTTACCACATTGAGTTGGAGAGAGTTTGTTCACAAAAGATGTCACTGATATTTGATTTTGAGTTTTTAATTTACACCTATTGCAAAATGTTATTGTGAATGGAACGAGAAATAACTTTGTTTTTTTATCAGCAGTCACCTGAAGGAATGATTGTTTATACTGTGCATTCGGAGATATTACGTTTGATGATGAAACGGCGTCCTCAACGCCCTTAGGTCAAGCAGCGAGTTGTTGAGTCCACAGGAACGACGAGTCACAAGGCACCAACTAACCAGAGAAGGTAGTACTCTCTGCGGGCGTCCATGGGCCGTGGGTGTGCAGCCGCCCACACTCGCACAACAACAACAACGTTACACCAATATCACAGGCCTTGGGTGGCACGGTTTTTTCCCATACCTTATTTTTTGGCTTCGTGCAAACACTAGAAATGCGAAGGAAGAAATATTTATTTAAGAGTTTTTGTACATCTCTTCACATCTGGTTATTTGCTTGTGTACACTTCGAAGTCGCTCGTTGAGGATCTTGATGGATTTGTCAGGTATCGCCGGCAAGAAATCTTGAAGATCTGGCTCGTTACGCCGGAACATTTTACGGAGTCGATCGCCCACATCGCCGCTCGACACCAGCTGCTTCACCCGATCTGCCGTCGGCTGCCGGAACACGCACAGCGCTTGCAAGAGCGACGCGTGGAAGCTCTCGTATTTGTCGAGCAGTCGATAGCCGTGCAAGAGGCCGGATTCGTTGTCCAGAAACACCAGCAGACCTGATTCCTTGTGATGGGCGAGGTTGTGTGCGGGGGCTTCCATCATAGTGGGGTTCCATTGCATGTTGTAAAGGTTGTTGACCACGCGGTCCAGATTGCCCGTCAGGTAGTCAAAGATGATGAGGTCAGACCACTGGGCTAACTCGGTCAGGGTTCGGATGTCGCCTGGATCGATCTCCTCCACCTGGTAAGGGTGAAGGCGCCGTCGAGACGATCTCAGTGACGAGGGGATGAAGGCTGACGTCAAATTATTCACGTATCGAGTCATCACGACTGGTCTCTCTTCGGCCCACTGGGCCAACGCCAGCTGATTCCCGACATTCGACCACTGCCAGTTCCCTGCCCTGATGATGCCCAGAGCTGAGGGGGGTACATTGGTTAACCCCAGAAGACGACTCAAGTAGAAACTGAAAATTTCACCTTGAATCTGGTCGTAGTTTTGGCGATATCGACAGCAAGATTGGGTCCCGTTTTCGAAAGTGATGAGTCTGTTTTGCATGCGTCCGCAGCCTTCTTCCAGACGAACGACTGCTTGACGCCGAGTGAATTTCCTCCAGCTGTCAACCTCGACGTCCAAAAACCCCTTCGGGAGAGAACTTTCGACCACGTCTCCCCAGTATATCCCTTGGACTAGCAACGAAGGAGCTTCTTTCACGTCAGGAGCATCGTGCTCAGGGGGCATATCGCCCATCCCCTGAGACAAGCTGTCATTGGCACCATTGATGACTGTGGGCGACCACGTGTGCAAAGGTGCCCTCAACTTTTGCCAGGAATCGCCGTCGATGCTGTTAATAACGACGTCTTCTTTATTTTGTATATCGAGGGCATTTTCGTGTCTTCTGGTGTAAGACGAAGACGTTGAAGAAGTTTGCAGCTGCTGGTGAGGGAGGGCAAAATTGAGGGGCGTTGTCAAGGAGGACTTGGATAGCACCAGGGGCAACGTCACCCCGACGGCTACGCCTATCAGGAAGGCGAGGATGGCGGCGGTGATGCAGGCGAGACGAGAGGCCCTTGGTGGTATGGGTGGGGAGGGCAGCACGATGCTGAGGGAACCGACCTCCTGCACCTTCATGTTCTCGCCTCGGCCCCGAAACACCAGCCCCTCCACCATCACCTAGTAATAGGTGACCCTCCACCACCACCCTCACTACGTCCTCCACCACTACACGCGATGAGGAGGAGGAGGATCAGGTAGTTGTTGGTGTCGTTCTTGATCGCGCCACCATCACACGGCCGGGACTCAAAGCATCTGCAAAGGAAAGCAAATTCCGTTACTTCATTTTGGTCAAGAAGGAAGACGTGTATTGTCAGTTATAAATGCTCTCTCTCTCTCTCTCTCTCTCTCTCTCTCTCTCTGTCTCTCTCTCGTCGGTCTCTCTCTCCTCTCTCTCTCTCTCTCTCTCTCTGACAGATTTAAGATATCAATATTCATTTGTCCATGTAAACGTGTTTTTTTACCTTACTATATATGCTTATTTTTCAGAGGCAGTCGCAATTAGGTTTCAGTAATTTATCAAGTGGATGTTTATATGTCTAAGAATGATTTTTCCCCCCCCCCCCTTTTTTTTTTTTTTTTACTGAATTGTTGGGTTACTTCCTAGAGCATTTAGTTATGAAACCCGGTAAACAAGGGAATTAAGTACAGTTATATTTGCTTCGTGGAAATATAATTATTGTGGTTTAGAATAATTATGGCCATGAATTTGATTTATCATGGAGCTTCTCTGCTGCGTAGTCAGATTTTAAATGGCGGATTCCTCAGCATGAAAACATGAATTATGGGAGGTCATTTACCCCTACATTTTGTTACAAATTTGTAACTCTACTGGAAAAACCATAACTAATATTAAGGATAAGAAATACAAAAAACTTTATAAGAACAAATTGGATTCTGCTGACCCATAAACTATTTTCACCAATAAGAAAAAGTATCTCTCCTATATGATATATACTATATGGTTTGTTCCTCATTATTTTAATTACTGAGTTAGCGTTTTGTTCGCGTTCTTCCTTCAAAAACTCAGTTGAATTCTGAAAAACGTCTAAGTGAAATATAATTGTGAAGGTTTCGTTTAAAAAAATTGTCATGTTACTGATTGTGCTTATGCGTCACTGTTACTAGTTTTGAAAAAATGCTTTTTATAATGCCGTAATTTCCGTTTGAAAGGTCTTGAGAAATTATTGTTTATCACTTATTGAGAAACAAAATTTCGCTGAGAGAGAGAGAGAGAGAGAGAGAGAGAGAGAGAGAGAGAGAGAGAGAGAGAGAGAGAGAGAGAGAGAGAGAGAGATTTGGCTATTGAGTTTGAGAAAGCTATTTTAATAAAAATAAAAGGTATAAATATCACAACAATGAAACTATTTGGATAAGTTAAATAATACTAGTTACTAGCGTGCGCGATAGAAAAGGGCGATATCATCATTATCGTTATATTAGTAATACAATCAAGGAACACTCAGCAGGTTCAGAAGAACGAAATAAATAGCGGTTATATCATTAGTATGGGAGGTTGAACATTGTGCACAACAAGTATTGGCTATTAGACTCGAAGGAAATTATGTTAATTGTAGCGCAATGGATATTAGATACATTTGTTTGCATACATAAATTTATACATATAAATGAGTGTTGTGTGAGACAGCTAAGGTATATAACTGTTTCCACCAATTTAATGATTTAAGAAGTTTGATTATTTAGGCTATGTAAGAAATTGGTTAAATTTCCATCTAATCTTTACACATTGGGATTATAAGTTGATTTGGTTTTGTAGATTTTACGCTAACGAACATATTTCATTGAGGTTACTCTTTAAATCGATAAACAGATAAATAAAGTTTTGGTGGCGCGTTATTTTATACGTAGGGATTTGATTAAAATTGCGTACTTAATAGTGTTAATATATTTAAGGACAAGTCGCCACTGCCTTGAACCATTCATTCCCTTGTCCAGTTTCTGTCTATTCCTTTTTCTCAGCGCCTCTTCTCATTCCAGTTGTTGATTTTGGAAATGAGACAAGGCTTCAATATAGTAATGGGATTATTTCCTTGTGAGTTGTTTTAGTTTGCACACAGGCTTCAGTTTTTTTTCTAACTTAAAAGATTAAAGCTCTGAATGGTAAGGAAACGATAGGTTGAATATTCATCGGTTATTTCAGAATTTGTTTTTTGTGCAATTGCTTATAATTGTAGTTGGGCGTTCCTAAAACTTTATGTTAGCGAGTTTGGGGTGACAGTAAACCAGTGTAGTTTTATAGAAGGCGGGTTGTTAAAAAAAATAATAATAATAAAAATAAAAAACGTGTTTGTAATTGATGTTTTTTGTGCGAGTGTAACAGGATTTAAAATTCGACAGTATCTGCGGTTTACTATAATTATGTACACATTATTATTATGAGTTTTCTAAAAAAAAAAAAAAAAAAAGCATCGTCTTTATATTTATTTACATCTTTATCTGTATTTCTATCTTCCTACCTATACAGGGCTTCCCAGTGGGTAGCTACATCATCGTTGCTACGTTAAAGATAGCTGTAGGGTATTTAGCTAATTCACATTTTCAATTCCGTTGCATACGCTTTTATTTACGGAGATGATAGCCCATCAGAATCTGCTGATGGAATCCCTAGATATCTTGATTAACTTCAAATACCTAACGATTAGACTTTTCGCCATGGCAAAGCTTTACAGTAACAAAGAGACAAGCGAGTGACATTATCTCAGGATATGATGCTAATTCGCTCTGGGGCATTTTCATCGCCCGGCCTTTCATAGAACGAATATTGGATACTTCAGGCAACGGCCTTTCATCATTATGCACGGCGGAATGACCAACCTGGAGGAGCGGCAGGATTTCTATTGACAAAAACGTAACCGAGCCCTTCACGTCTGGTGGTAATGTATTCTCATAGATAGATTTCGACTGCTTACTAAGGAGTAATCTGAGGATTGATGCAGCCGTGATTACAGAATTTGGATTCTTCATTTCAGTATCTGAGAATGCTGCTTATGCGCACGATTTCGACTATTTATTAAGTAAAAATCTGAGGGCGCTTCCTCATACGGGATTTCAACTCCGCATTAAGTAAAGATCTGAGGATGCTATCTTCCAAAGGATTTCAATTGTAGGTTAAATAATGATCTGAAGATGCTTCCTTGTACAGGATTTCGATTCCGCATTAAGTAATGATCTGAAGATGCTGTCGTGTACAGAATTCCAATTCTATATTTATAGTGATTTATTGATGTTTTCTTATCCAGGGTAAGCTTGCATTGGCTAGGTACTGAATGTTTATAGGTTTCCTTCGTTTTCAAAGACAGTTAAAGGGTTTAGAAGAGGAAAAAAAATTAGAAAAATGTTGTTATATACGCGGTAAAGACTGGCTGAGTTTAAGAAATTCGATGGCAAATCCACATATCATGGAGTAGATTGAAAACTTCATATTTATTGGGTCGCAATACTGAAAGAGGTAAGCATTGCCATTATTTTTCTGTTCATCTCATCTAGAAGGATGTTACTACAATGACGTCTCGTCTGATATGATCGGCATGCGTGTGTTTATAGTTCCATTCTAAGAATGTTGTTTTCCGGTAAGGGAAGACAAAGGCCGGATATTTCACTGACATCATAATTTGCAGGGAAAAAAATAAGGGGAGGGCCACCTTGAAAACATTCACCTTGATAAAGGGAAAGGAAGCAGTAAGGGGGCGGGTGGTTAATGAGGAGAGGTGGAATATTTTAAAAGTACGTATGCGTGTCG
>NC_061095.1:9464076-9501576 GCF_015104395.2 Macrobrachium nipponense
TATATATATATATATATATATTATATATCATTATATTTTTATATTCACAACATCACAACATCACGTTAACACAACACCATAGGTGTAGATGAACAAGAAATTTTTACTGACATTAATGAAATAACTTCCAACCAAAAGGAATATGAAAGTATCAGTATTGGCTTCGGTAGTTTAGGGCTATGTAGGGAGAGTACACTTTTGCAAGACGATTAGACCCCAGTACAGTGTTACTGTTAATGAGTTGAAAATCGCATTGGTTGTTGAACCAGTTGGACGAAGAGCAGAAAAGGCTATATACATAAGCTAGTATGGAGAGGATAGAGCCGGGGGTGGGTAGCCCCGCACCATCAAGAATTATGCTATTCTTTCTTCTCCTTCTTCTTTTTATAAAGAAGGTATGCCAGTTTTTGCTCTTTTCCTAACTTGGCTGGCCCACCGGGGAGACCCCTTGAGTGGCACTTATGATTTAAATCTCCTAAAAGCCCCTTCGGGCGTGACAGTTCCGCTCAGACAATCCTTGGCTCACTAGCTCGCTCGGGCTCTCGCCCTCCATCCACCCCTCTCCCTCCCGCCCTCCGTCGCAGGGCCAATATCATATTTTTTCTACTTTAATGGAATGTTGTTCCTCTATACATACAGTTGTTAGTTTTCCATAAGGTGGTTCTGCTCAAGGGTTTGGGGATCGCTTCGGTTTCGCTTCATACAGTTTTATGATCAACAAGTACTGTGTTGTATGTCGTCTATGCTTCTGTGAATGCTCGTGCACCTATGTCCGTTTCAGGGTATAGACACATGCTTATACTTCCACATAATATATATATATATATATATATATATATATATATATATATATATATATATATATAATATATTATATATATATATATATGCATATATGTGTGTGTGTATGCATAAATTTATGATATATAAAATTATATATATATATATATATATATATATATATATATATATATATATATATATATACGTGTGTGTATGTGTGTGTGTGTGTGTGTGTATTATGATTGCATGCGTGCGTGTGTGTATATAGTACATTTGCTGATCGCATATTTTTTTAAATACATAAATGTCTAAAATACTTTTTTACTAAAATTTATGTTTTAACATTACGTCTGTGTAATGACACTAATGAGATAATATCTGGCCTATTTGGATTCAGTTTTTAACGTGATGTTATTAAAGCACCGAGTAGAATATACATGACTGTTAGGAACGCTTGTTATCATCATTTGGTGTTGAGAAATAGTAAAGACTAAATACAAAGTTCTTGATAAAATTTTTGAGTTTGGTAATATTGCAATGAAATAATTCGTGAAGTATCGTTTTAAATGTGTCAGGCGAACATATTTCCCATTTTGTTGAAAATGTGTAGATTTTTGTCCATAAAAACGTTTTGAATTCTTTCTTTAAGAATAGAGTTCTAGAAAATAGCAAGCACTATGACACCTTCTATATAGACGCACTAGGAAAATGTCTTCAAATTAATAGTGAGTAATACATTAAAAGTAGGTACCTAGTTACAAGAACAAAGTTTTCTCAGTTGTCGATTTACTATTTCTGAAATTTGGCTGGAATTTGCAATTTAGGTAGTTTTGCGTTTTCATGCAAGATAAGAATCTCATTTATATTCATCGTTTATTTTGATGAAATTCTGGGCGTTACTGTACTTTTCCACTGAAATTCAACTTTAGTTTTTTCATTTGATTATCGCAAAATGTTTCTTTCAATTGATTACTTCAAAATGGATGCCCTTGTCTTCTAAACCAGTGTTATTATCATGTTAATGACATTTCTTTAGTCCTTACTTTTTTTTTTTTTTTTTTTTACAAGTTTTTGTATTTTATTGTTAAAAATTTAAGTATATCGTAGTTTTACCAGACCTCTGAGCTGGTTAACAGCTCTCCTAATGCTATATTTCATCTGTCATATCGGATTAATTTTTAAATGTTATCTACATATTTTTAAATGAAGTGTATGGTTGTTTTCAATGAAAGTGTCATCGGCCAAGAGACCATGTTAGTGTTAGTCGGGTGCAGCCATAAAATAGATTTTGAGGAAAAATCATGATTCAAGGATGTTTAAAGTTTTGTCCTGTTGTGATCGTGTTAACCACAAAAGAAATCAAACTCCCATACTAAATTTGGTGTCTGATTGGGTCAGAGATGTTTCCGTAACTTATGTGAGACTGATCTGCATTCACCGAATGTAAATGAAGCCCTTTCAGACAAGTAGCCAGGGTCACATCTTGGAAACTGTCTTGGTGCGAATGGTCAGTCCATTAGCTTATGCTTGTGACTCATGTTGGATGAAGCGGTTCAGATTTGCCTGATGCCTTCAAGTTCATGTGACCTATGTTGTTTCCCTTTGTGATTTAGTTTGTGCTTCTAAATGGTATCCTGTTTTTGAGCGTAATCTTTTTCCATTCACACACACACACACACACACATACACACATATATATATATATATATATATATATATATATATATATATATATATATATATTATATATATATATATATATAACCGGATTGTCATAGGGGACGTATAGTTACTACAATAAGAGGCGATCAAACGCCAGAGATGGGAGGACAGATGTATTAAAATCCAATGTACACCGGATTGTTACATGTCCGTCCTTCCACACATGTATGAGAGAGAGAGAGAGAGAGAGAGAGAGAGAGAGAGAGGGGGGGGGGGGTTGCGGGCCGTTTACAGACAATTGCACAATCGCTCTCACACCAAATAATTATGAATAACAAACACCTTACCAGTTCCTAATCGCTATCTCTTAGCGATAAAATTTAATACTTGGTTGATTTTTAAACATTTCTCTCAGAGCATTTCAGTTGCATTCTTATTGGTTTAGATATTTTTTTTATTTCATAACCCATGGCAAAAAGGTTGACTTTTTTTTTAAGCATGTCAGTATCGAGTAAATCATGTTGTTTAGAATCGTCGTGTATCCTTCATTAATTATATTTGACTTGATGTAAGAGGTATTAGCGTAAGTCAAAAGCTTAGTGGCTTTCGGTTAACTTCCTTAAGAAAGGTGATGCCGTATTGGTATAGATATTAAGTGTTTAATTAGAGGGTTTGGACGTATATATAGGTATAACGTTCTGTCGTGACTATATATCCTTTGAACTTGCTCGAGTCACTTTCAGCAGAAATGTGAGTAAAATTAGACAGAATCAGGAGCTGTAACCTGCAAAATCACGTAGATTTACAACTGTCGATCCTTATTTCTTAGTAAAACTGGTAACCATATTCATATATTTACGGTATGTTGTGATATATAATTACAGAGCTTGACGATCCCACTCCTTTCGAGATGAATATGCATTGAAAAACTCAAAGGCGGAATGAAAGCTGTGTTCGATTTTGATTTAACATTTAGATTCGTATATCTTATTACGTCTCAAAGTAGGAATCCATGAAAGTGAGTCAAAGATGGCTATTGTACGGTTACATTTTTAATGGTTTTGCTGTAGATTTGGGATGGTTGAAGAAAGTTCCATCTCGATTGTTACTTGAATTTTTACGCTAACTCTGAAGTGGTTGCTTATATAATTAAAAGATCTATAAGCTATGCCATTCCTGCTTATATGATAAAAAGATCCATAAGCTATATGTCATTCCAGTTATTTTTACGCGTTTCATGATGCTCGGTATATTTATATCCGCTTTAAAGGATGTATAACCGATGCACTGAGAAAAACCCAGCTGTTTGTAATTATAGTTAAGCCCTGTTTTAATCAAATTCTAATGTCATACGAGATCAAACACCATTATCGCTGCTCTTCTTCTTTTTTTTTTTTTTGAAAGGATGTTACAGTAGCCATCCCATTGCATGGTGTAAAGACAACGACGCGGGAAAGAAGACTTAAGAATGTCGACCCATAAGTGGTAATAGGCCGGCCTCCAAAATGAGGAGCCCAGTATGGTAATTTGTGGACGACATTCGTTACGCAATGTTAATGAAGAAGAGAGCCCCGTGTGACACTTGAGCAAGATGATGGTTAACCCCTTCTGTACTGGATCTAGACGTGCTATTAGCATGCATTTGTTGGGAAATAAGTGTGTGTGTGTGTGTGTGTGTGTGTGTGTGGGGGGGGGGGGGGGGGGTGTTTGGTAAGCGCTGACCATGCCGCCGTCAAGATTTCGTATCCTTGAGTAATACTGATGGATGTGATTTAGTATGTAACGCTGAGATAAGGATATCAGCATCGGGATTGGTCTTCTGCTGTTTCCCAATATTAGGGGACATGAAGAGCAACCTGATTGGAAGGACGGTGTCACGTGAGCATGAATGCGCATCGCCTTTGAAGGCTTCTGATTTTTCAGTTACTGGCCTGCAAACTTTTTTCGGTTTCCATATAACAACAGAAATATATTTCAGCTTCATTTGGTATCACGATGCGCTCTTCCGTTAGTCATGCTCAAGAAAATCCTATCCAAGTGTGATTGGACATTCGTGAGAAAGATTGATAAGTAGACAATTGTGAAGTAATTAAAAGACTTATTTAACAGCTTGAGGTGGACATTCAGTCATGGAGTCCCAGATTTTATATGATAATTTAGGTAGGAAGATTATGTTTATTGAAAGTCGATGGCAAAATATTTCAGATTGACATAATTTTCAACACGTAAGACAGTCCTGCAATTGGAAGCTATGACTTCAGAGGTTCTAGGTAAAGAAAAAATATGTAAATACAAGTTAGTTTGTTATAGTTGATCTGCTATGTAATTCATACTCATTTGTTAATCCGGTATCAGAAGTTGACCGTCGCCATTAACTTTCACTAGGCATTGTTGCTGTTAAGTGTTCTAAATCTCTCTTTCTTTAATTAGCATTTTAGAAAATTATTCTCAAGGTACTTTGAACAGTAGTCTTCCAGAAATATTAAATTCTTCCGTGCAGAGAAAGGCTTGCCCTTCGTGTTTTTTTTTTTTTTTTTTCTTTCTTTCTGATAAAGGAGAGAAATCAAAGGAAATCTCTTTCGGGCCTGTGCTAGAAAAAAATTGACCTCTGATTTGGAGGGAAAATTTCAGAACTACGTCGATCATGGAACGGAAATGATTTAGTTCATCATTAAGTGTAAAAACACTCAAATCAGCCAAGAGATGTGAAACTATCATAATGGAACTAAGGAAAATACTGTCAATGGACGTAGGGAGAGACAACGTCATTGTGTGTAAGAAAAGCGAAGTTTAATAGCACGTTGTCCTTTCTGGCACCATCTTTAAGCTGAGACATCAGCTGATTATTTGTCGACCACGCGAAGGTATCTCTGAGTCGTGTAATTCTTAGGAAAAAGTACTTTAATTTTTAGGAAAAAGTACTTGTTATTTTTGTAAGACTGGTGTAGTTTTCACATCGACAAATCGTATAGATTTAAAGAGGCTGATGAAATAGGTTCAGACCTCAGGTCATTATTAGTAGTTATTATTAACCAAATGTCGGTTTGAAGATCGTAAACAATGAGAATTGTAACAAAAGAAAGGTTAGAACATACTTGTTGATCACTTCTAATAACCGAATTGACCCAAGAGTGTTACTTTATTAATTTATTTCCTTAAAAGTTATGTATTTTCTCATCAAATATTATAAAGTACTAGAAAATACGTTAACTGACTACTCAGCTATCTCATTGCGTGCTCATGCGCCCTGTCATCGTTGTTGACAAAGCTCAGTATATTTTGAATGATTTTTTAGTCCCGTGTAACCTTATTTGCAAGTCTGTAAGCTCTTTTAAAGGAAAGAATATCGTATCTTACGACATCCCCTGTAGGTGGATATATGTGTAAGAGATAAAAGTAAAGAAATTGTCAAGGGAGATACTAATTTAAGAACATATGTCGTGCATTTCTTGGGTTTGAATATTTTTCCTGTATTTTTTATACCAACTGTCGAGTAATTTTAAAGCAGAACTTCGATGAATCAGGTTTTAGTCCTACCTGGATGATATGCTACCAGTCAGACGGTGACTGTTTTCGGGGAAAACTAGCGAACTTTGATAATGTGTGATTGCCTTTATAAGCTCGCAAAGAAAACCAACCAACATACGTAGAGGTTGATTGGCTTGTTATATATTATCCATTAACGAGTACGATCATCAATGCTGTTTCGGTAAAGAAATTTGCTTAATGTTATTGAAAGAACCAAATGCTATGGCTTTATAAATTAGGTGTTGCAAGAATGTTCATTCGGGAAAAAGAAAACGTGAAAGACATAAAAAATGAAAACAAATAAGGCATCAAGTGTCGCGTAAATGTACGATTTTCTTTACGGATATTTGCCCCCCGAATGAGGAAGAAGCTAAAGAACAACTATAGCTTCAATTTCTGTATAGTTTCTTGATCATTTTAATAGGAAATGTCGTAGTGCTTGAACCCAAAGCTATTGTAAGAATTATTGACGAACGCTCCTGTTCTGTAATTTTGTATGCATTTCATGAGCAGATGTATATTTTATATAACACTGCAGTATAATAAAACTCACTACTATATGTTTTTCTTGTACCAACATCCGTTATATATCCTTTCTAAGAGATGGCTCGGCGGAGAAACGAGATGACATGCTCATTTTGTTTTTATCTGACAGACACCCAAATAAAGGGCCAGCGTCCGTTTACTGATTGGTTAACTAAAAACCGCTCAATCACCACCTCTTCGCCGGGATATCTGCTGCATACATCATCCCCGGTGAGACAGACGCCTCTCAGAAATCAGTGAGTGACAGCGGGAAGGAAAGTTGGGTTCGATTTTCAGCTTGGGTTACGATGGCAAAAAGAAAAAAAAAAACGTGTTGATTTTGCGTGATTAATTTTTTGTTTTTGGTTTTTTGTGTTGATTGCGCACAAATACTTTTTTTTTATAACTACCTTTTGTTTTATAATGATTCCGCACAAGTACATTTTTGCTGAGGTTTGTTTCATATCGACTGCACGAAAAAAATTTTTAACCGTATTTTTTTTATTTTGATCTTTAACTGGTTTTTTCTCATATTGAAGCCTATTTTTCTTTTGGATTTATGTTGTGCGAATCCTTTTTTTGTTTTTAGTTTTTATTCATGTTGACAAGCCAATCAATTGCTACTTTTGACGAATACTTCGTTTTCAGATCGCGTCAAGTTTGTGACATAAACAAGTTTTGCTTTGTGTTGATTTCAAACGGACCCTTATTTTTCTGTTTCATTAAACTGACATAAGTAGAATAGTAATGTTCTGCTTTTGCACGAATGTTGCATTGTAAGTGGTGATTTAAGTAGAAAGAAAACTGCTGTTTTCGAACGAATACTTCATTTTCAAGTTTGATTAAGTTAGCCAAACTAAAGTAATAATCTCCAACTTTTCGCACAAATTGTACTTCCTTTTGCAAGACTGATTTAGTTGAAGATAAAAAATACTTTTGAGATTTTAGACAAATACTTAATTTTCAGGGGTGTTTAAGTTGAAACAAATGAAATTATTTGTTGCTTGTACACGAATACTTCTTTTAAAGGTTTGATGAAGTTGGCAGAAATGAAGTAATTTGCTAGTTTGCTAGTTTTGAACTAATACTCCCTTTCCAGGTTTGGTTAGTATAGCAAAAATGAAGTAATTTCGTGTATTTGTACGAACGCATTATTTTGCACAAATACGTATTTCCATATCCAGGCTTGATAAAGTTGGTAGAAATAAAACGTGGGAAAATTTGCATGAATATATATTCTAGGTTTTATTAAGATAGCATGATAAAAAAATGTATTATTTTGCGTGGATCAACTTTCTGCACTTCAGCAAAAATAAAATAATCTATATTGGTTGTGCTTTATTTTGACAACAGTGACCTTCATTACAAGATGATGTAAGAGCTTAGGGTGGTATGGCATCCATAAATTTTGGGCGTTTTTAGGGGATGAGAGGTGTCTTGTTCGTCCCCCTCATGGTCCAAAACTTTTTTTTTCTAGTTTGGCTACTTTGGAGATTCGTTTTTGCCAGTGATGTATCCACCAAAGCAAATTCAGTGTACTTAAGAAAGAAAGGGTTAAGAGGTCAGTATGCATTCATTTGAGATCAGTCGCATGTGTGTGTTTATATAATATCTATATATATTATAATAATATACTATATAATATATATTATATATTATATATATATAATTATACTAATATATCTGATAAACACACACATGCGACTGATCTCAAATGAATGCATACACTATAATCATTATAATCAAAGGCGATCTGACATCCAAAGACGTATTATAATGAGTAGGTAAGAGATTGAACTTCGATAAATATAATTATATATATATATATAATATATATTATGATATATAATATATATGTGTGTGTGTGTGTGTGTGTGTGTGTGTGTGTGTTTATGTGTGTATACATACGAACACACACACATATACATATAATATATATATATATATATATATATATATATGTATATATATATATATATACTATATATATATATATATGTATATGAGTGTGTGTGTTCGTATGTATACACACACACACATACACACACACACACACACACACATATATATATATATATATATATATATATATATATATATATATATCGAAGTTCAATCTCTTACCGACTCATTATAATACGTCTTTGGATGTCAGATCGCCTTTGATTATAATGATTATAGTATGTGCCTTGTAATGACGTTATTGTAAGAGTGAATCATATTTAAAACTTTAGTGCATCATTCAAGATCAACATCATATTCACGATATATATATTTTTCTTTAATTGCCGATGACCGAGAAAACTTGGAAAGTTTACTTTTGTGCTCAAAACTTAATTTGGAAGTTGCCGTAATGTCATTGGTCCTTTCTTCGTTGTTTCGTAAATTAATAGTTGTGGAAAGTAAACCCACAGTGGTATGCCTGTTTGATTTTGATATATTTTAAATAACAAAATCAAACTGGCATTACTGTGGATTTACTTTCCCATGTTATTGATTCATGTGATTATGAGTGTTCTTTGAATTAAGAGTAGTGTTATTATCCGGAAAATCACTGAGTTTTTTTTGTTGATTTCTGAATGATGATGATGATGATGATGAGGATGATGATTATTGTTATTATTATCGTTGTCGTTGATGCTGTTTTTGTTATTTCGAATGTGACTAAATCACACCCAGTCCGAGCCTAACAAATCTCATTTTAAGTTTAGCCTTGTTTTTTTTTCTGATCGTAATACAGATATTTCTGCACGAAATTTAATGGAAAAACGCCATTTTAACCCGACCCACAGAAATGGACCATTCATCTGTAGTTATCAGAAAAAGGCAACAGTCTATTTTATCGAATATCAAAATGATTTATTTATTGTACTGAGCAATTTCAGGTTATTCATAAGGTACTAAAGGTATAGGATAGGACAAAACAGAGTTCTACATTCACATGTTTTAGGGTGGACGAATGTCTGTTTTGTGTATCCAGCAAAATATTTGAGTTTACTCTCCCATTCATGAAACCTGTTGGCGAAACCATAATGTAAAGCGGTGCCACAACTTGTTCATACCCAGTTGCATCCGAAAATACCTTTCTCTAATGAGACCGATTCATCCCATCCAGATTGAAACTTCTCGTGCATAATTGCTGAAGTAGTGAGGGACTCAAAAAATGCTGATTGCGATTTATCTGCTTATTCGTTTTCCAGTCATTGCAGCTCGTTAACGTTTTACTTTTGTGCTTATCGCTTTAGGTATTTACTTTTTACTTCTTTGTAAACATTAAACTCTTCAGGGGAAATAGAAATATTGAAAAAGTTACGATACTTGCGTGCCTCTTAAACCGAGTTTCTACTTTTTAAATTGTAGTTAAGATTTTCAACGAGATTTAACAACGAGTGGTCTTTGATGTATGTTAAATATAATAATTAAATCATTTATTGCGAAACTAGCCAAGAAGTTGTAATTTGCCCCCCGACAAAATTTGAAAGAGGGACATTAAATGTTTAAGGAAAGATTAATTTGTTGATAAAGAACTGTTAACAGAATTTAAGCTGTTGCCATGTTAATCTCTATTAATTTCTTTGGGAGATTCTTTGAAGATTTACAGGTTATGTGTCGTCAGAATTATTCTTATTCTACATCATGTACGGCATTTAAGAAAATTGCTCATAAAATTAATATATTCTATCATGTAAAAACAAAAACACCGGATATCTTTTCTCTCTTTTATGAGGTGATATCTTTAGGAAATCTGCATAAGTATTCACACCGATGACCACAGGAGTTGCGACTCCAGGCCCCAATACCAAATTATGCTGTGAATTTAGTGAAGGAAATTAATCATTTCTATATTGGAATTTTTACCCTTAATTTAATTCTTCTTCATAGTTAATGCTTAAAGGAAGATTTTTTTTGGCTTATTACGAATTGCATGTGATCAAGTATAGTCATCTATAACACCCTACATTATTGTTTTAAAAGTATCATATGGAATGCAGACAACGTCTAATACACGGTAGCGAACCTTGACATAATAGAGTAACAAAGCTCCTCAAGGAGCCTTGATATACGATAGGAGTGATGATAATGGTGGTGGTATTTCTTTGAGATCTAAAGGGTATTTGTGCTACACGACCCTTGAACGCCATTCAGCTCTGCACCTCCCGATATATCAGAGTAACGTAAAGGGTTTGTGGATTGCGCAGTGAATGGACGAGCATGAATAAGATGGGCGGGGGACATGTAGGCACTTCAATTAAGTTGCATCAGATGACAACAAGCAGTTAAGTTAGGTGTAGTGCATAATGCTTACAGGTGACGTTGGCAAATGAAAACTTTGGATTTAGGAATATATATATATATATATATATATATATATATATATATATATATATATATATATATATACATGCATATATATGTATATAGGTATATATATGTTTATTTATTTATATATCATACACGCACGGACTCAGTTGACTTGCAGTCTATATTAAATAAAAAAGGGAACGTAGAGAACGTAGAAGTATAAATAACAGGACAGAACCAGTATGTAATAGACTAATATCTATGTGTGTGTATATATATATATATATATATATATATATATATATATATATATATATATATATATATATATATTTATATGTATATACTTATACATTCATATATATATATATATATATATATATATATATATATATATAATTTAAACACTTGCACAATTGTTCTCTGCTATGATATAATTAATAACTGGACCTTGTTTAAACAGGATGGTCTCTAACAACGATTTGATTCATAAACAGTTACAAGTTTTCAAGGACTTTCTGCCGTCATCGTACTATGTATATATTTATATATGTATGTTTATCAGTAGAGGTATGGGGAAGGAGGTCACGGGGAACGGCTATAGTAACTTTTGTCAGGACTGAAAATGCGTTTGGTCAATATTTTTTTAAAATCTATTGCGTGTCACCTTCATCGATATATGCTTTCCATTTTATTTCTTTACTTTTCAGTTTGATATGTAAATTGAAGCTTAGTCCAAATTTATGACTAAAAGATCGATAGCCTGGCTTTAGTCTGATTTACATATGAGCGTTCGGTTGTACACTCTGCCGTAGCGTATGATCATAAGAATAAAACATTTGGTAAACAGTTTATATCTATATATATATATATATATATATATATATATATATATATATATAGATATATATAATATAGATATATATATATATATAATATACACGTGGGCATATATACATACTACTATTTATAAATATATATATATATATATATATATATATATATATTTTTATATATATAATATATATATATATATATATATATATATTTTATATTTATACCCATACATATTTTTATATATATATATATAGTATATATATTATATATATATATATATATATATATATATATATATATGTAACTCAGTAATATTTTTTTCTCCAAAACTGGCTAGCCCTCTATGTGGAAAGTGATACTCAGGCTGATATTTTAGCCACACTTCTGAGATCAGATATATCGTTTTTCTTAGCCCTTCTGAGTGTTCTTATCGTAATTGCGGTTTATTGGAATGTGTTAACGAAAGGACGTAATATTTTTTAGCTTTACGTACTGCCTTTTGATTTGATTGCGTCGTAGCTTTTTATCCTGCAATCATAGTGTAATGCCAGTTACGATATTTTTGCAGTTACCGAACATTTGAAATATCAATTCTGATGCCTGCTCTGTTATATCAATGATGGGTGTCCTTTGTTGTCTTTAGTGTCGTATGTTTACCATTAGCTGTTTGATGTAGGCATCCATACATCTGAAATTAACGGGCTGTATTCTTTTTGTTCGACTTATATGTATCATTAAATGTGTGACTGAAATGCGAACAGGCTTTCAGTGTGGAAACTTCTACTGAATCACAAGAGTAAATTAAACCTTTACGGCCGAGCTGTGATAGAGAAAATTATGAATGTGGAACAACAGGAATTTAGTGTTTTTTCTTGCATAAAAAGTTTTCCGTATATTAACATAATGTGCGGGTTTGCGTGTGTGTAAAATATGCAAATTATTTGCATACATATTTATAGTATATATATCTTATATCTTTTATCGATAAATATATATATATATATTTGTGTGTGCATGTGTGTGTATTCTTTGTTAGATTGATGCCCCATAGATTTCTGTCCTCCTGTACCCTGCTTGTGAAGGATGATTTAATCGCTAGCCATCTTTCTTCCCTCCTGTTCCGTCCTTTTACTGAAGCTTATTCATTTTTTATGGATTGAAGCTTTATCAGAAAGTCGTTTTTGTCTGTTTGATAATCGTTCTTGGAGGAATCCTTTGGGATGGGTTAGGTTCCCTTTCCTTGCAAGAGGGCAGTTATGTTTATTCAAGTTACTCTGTTGTTGATTAGCTTTTCGTAAGTGACGCATAAAATACTTGTCATTTATGTTCTCCTGAGGGAAATTGAATCGGTGCTCCAGTCTCATCAGTAAGTTTTCTCTCTTAAGCAGTAATCGCTGTTCCACAAGATAACCATAAATGTTGTGGTGCCAATTTGTAGGATTAAACATTTAATAACCCCTCAGTTTCTTCTTCTTCTGGGTTACAGACCACTGAGTCATTAATAATGGTCTTAAATGAGTGGTATAGAAATAGGAGGCAGCCATTTTCTCAGAAATTGGACAGCTAGATGAATAGATGGATAGCAGGTCAGAAAGAAGTGGAGTTGAAAACCTTCGCTGTACACATCACTGTCGAAAAGGCTCACTGCAGGAGCGTCACATACCATTTTGGCCATGAAAGTTTTCTTCTTTGTAGGGGATTTTGAGCATATGATTGCAATACTTTGTCTTTCACGCGAAGCCTAAGAATTCTTTTGGCATCTTCTGTATTGTCTGAATTTTTTTCATGTTAAGATCCGGATACGTCATCACTTAAATGCAAAGAGTTACGTTGAAATCTTGACATATTTTTCTGTGAATTTCATTTAATTCATCTCGATGCGTTCTCCGAGAGATCGAGAGAGCTGGGAAGGTTGTGTCAGTCATGCTTTATGTAAGGGAATATGAAGAGCTTATAGTTTGTTTCATATCGTGGTTCATGTCTGATTGTGAGGAGTGTTATACCAATTGGTTTTCTAAATATATGACGTAGATTTTGGCGGGTTCCAAAGGCATTAGGAGGATCAGCTGTTCCTGCGTTCAGTGATAACCAAGTGAACTTCAAACAGTGACCACAATCGAGATCTCTAAAGGTTAGGAGTCACCACTCATATCTGTAACAGAGTGAACGTACTGTCTGCATGGAGGGACGTTAAAAGTCAGATCTACTTATAGCGATCGAGAGCATAAATTTTAAGGAGGGAGAAAATCCTCGGGAAGTTTGTTTTAATGATAAAAAATACTACGTCATGTCACCAACGGGTTAGCGCGAGTAAAATCCAGCGTAGATTTATAACCCTTTTGTCGTGGTGCGTCTCATAGTTTTATGGCCATTTTTCCCTCTGCAGCTGCGAAGGAGCGAGGGAAATTGAGAGCCGGGGAACAGGATGAAAGAAGCCATTGTGAAGTGACGTCCGTAATTGATGGTATTAGTGGAGCTACATTGGTGGCAACTCGATAACATCCGACATGCTCATAGCTCCTGGTCATCCGGGCCTCGTACCCAATATTTTAACCGTTTTAAATGCATATTGGTTGCATGAGGGGGTAATTAAGACAGCCAATAACGTAAATCAGGGGACCTTACACGCTAATCAGGGAATGGGTAATGAGGCACGTCGGTCGTTAAGGGTTTCCAAGGAGGAAATGTGTCGCATATCAAAACCCTCATCTGACTACCGAAGGGGATCCCAACTACCACCTCCTCCTCCTCCTCCTCCTCCTACCTCTCCTACCTTCATCCATCGGCAACAGCAGCAGCAGCAGCAGCAGCAGCTACAGCCAGGCCGACGGATCATCGGGGCCAGTCTTCAGATCCACACCAGGTTAAGGAGAGGGAAGGACCCCTGGGGGGAAGGGAGGGAGGAGAAACCGGAGGGGGTATCATCTCGCCAACATCGCTTGTTGCACGATGTATGATGACTGTTATACGCGAGTTTACGATTTTGTGTATATGTTAGTGCCTATGGAACCATGTACTTTACTGAGGTAGGAATGAATATTATTTCCTCGTTTCGGCAGAAAGCTTAGCCAGAGGATTTTCCATTTACGAAGGTACTGGAATCTGAAGATTCTCGTATTTTGCTCGATTCGCTGGTTCGAGGTTCGAGGTCTGAGAAAATAGATTAATAGACCTTTCCAAGGTCCATAACTCGAATATTTGTAGTTTCTGAAAGTGTATGCGGTGAAGTTGTAGAGGTTTAAGCTAGCAAGCTCTCTCTCTCTCTCTCTCTCTCTCTCTCTCTCTCTCTCTCTCTCTCTCTCTCTCATATTTTACGTACTCATAAATTATAGCCTAGCAGTAATAGCCTTGCATTACTAGTCAGAGACCCGAGTTCGATCCTGGCTTGGGATAAGTGATTTAGGATGTTTTCCTGTAAAAATCTATTCTCTCTCTCTCTCTCTCTCTCTCTCTCTCTCTCTCTCTCTCTCTCTCTCTTTATTTTTTTTTAAATCGTGAACCTGGTACTTCATAGATATATTGCTGGGTCAGAACCATATTGTGAAGGAACATAGGACAATCAACCTTACAACAAAATACTTCCTAAAAACCAGAAGGCTAACAATTTCATGAACCAGTCTCTAAAAGGAAAAGGCATGTAAACTATACGCACACGCGCGCGCGACACACACACACACACACACACACACACACACACACATATATATATATATAATATATATATGTATATATATATGTATATATATATATATATATATATATATAGATATGTATATATATATATATATATATATATATATATATAATATATATATATATATATATATATATGTAATGCCCTATTATATGTATATTATAATTATATAAGATAATCTGGTATCTATACCATGAATATATATATATATATATTATATATATATATATATATATATATATATATATATATATATATATATAATTATATATAATACACAAGCGGAATTGATATACATTGCAATCGGAGGAAAGGGTTTGAATTAGAGCATAAGGTGTTTTAATCAGCTTTTTGCGTATTTTTCTATTTTACAGTATGGGCAAAATTTCAAGTTCACGTCGTAAAAATCACTTCGAAAATCTTGTCAATTCTGCTCCGATTCCTCATTTATTTGCCCCAGTTTTGATCACAGGCTTCAGTTTTTCTGTGCCGCTCTGTTTACAAGCAGAGGATGTGACAGGTCAGTATCCGCTCCCAAAGGACATTACAATTATCATTAAAAGCGAATAAAGAATTAAAACCTTCACTGAACATCCGCATATACCAACTGATAAAGAACTTGTACGTTTTTGTGGCTGACAAATCCCTGCGTTTAAGCGGGGGGGTAATGATATTTCAGGTACCCTCGGTAGATTCCCCCCCCCCCCCCCACACACACACACACACACTCTCTCTCTCTCTCTCTCTCTCTCTCTCTCTCTCTCTCTCTCCAGTCCTTAAGTTTCCATCTCCACATCACAACTGAATGCAATTCACTAAATTCTAAGATATTGTGAATCTCATCAGGATTCAGTATAAGGAAACAGACTGGGATGTACGATAAGTAGTTCATAATTGATACTCAATTTTATTTTTTAATTTGGCCCTCCATGTTCAGGAGTTGTGTAAAGAGGACAAAGCTTGACTTTACTGTTGTTGTGGCTCTTCTTTAGTTTTTAGTTTTCATTGATTAGACAAGTTCTCTTAATCTTTTTTCCTTATTTGACAATTCTATGTAACTTTTTCATTTTTCGTTAACGTTTCATTTCTTCCAAGTTTAACGGTTCTTTATGTTTTCATTTTTTTCCTTGTTTCAAAATTCCTCGTAGCTTTTAATCTCCTGATTGACGTCTTCGTCAGTGTTTTGTTTTTATTTTTTATTTTCACAATTCTCAGTCAGTTTTTCATCTTTTTTCCTCAACTACAGTTTTTTTCAGTTAGACGTTTAGTCATTAGTTTTCCTTTTCTTCTCGTTACACAAGTTTTCGTCAGTTTTTTAATTTCTCTTGTGATAATGCTCTGTTAGTTTTCGTATTTCCTTGTTTGATAGTTCTGTATCAATTTGTTTCAGTTCTTAGTGTGATAATGGTTTGTCTGCCTCATAATTCGAAATATAAAGATTTTGGAAACTTGTCAGTATATTTCAGATAAATGATGTAATATAATTCGAGATACACATTGACTGAAGACCCTACCTGCCGAATTATAAAAGAATCTATGAAGAGGCTATGGACCTTTTTTCAGTCTTCGTTGTATGAGAGTGAAGGAAGTCTCCAGATAGAATATTTTCCATCCACGTGTGAAGTAATGTGGTGAGGATCAACTTACAGAAGTTTATTGTACATGCATCGTATGGACATTGTGTCTAGGAGCTAAGAAATGTAATATTAGTTAGAGCCCTTGAGAAGAATGTGTAATTATGGTCAAGTCGCGGTTAGATGATCACGCAGGTGTGTTAAGTGCGTATATGTAGCTGAGCCTTACACGGAGACGCGATCTTTGTGGGGCTCTAGGGTAACAGGTGCAACTCATTCTTATATTTATTAGTTATCCATCTTTTCATGCTATAGTCTTATGGTGTTGAAGTTCAGCCTCTTAAGATTTATTCATCATTAAGGTGTAGTAACTAAATGTAACGTAGTTTGAGAAGTATTGAAAAGTACGCTTAATTGATTTAGGAACTATATATACGCCACAAATCAAGGTTTTGTTTTTTTTTTGTATCTCACGAGCCAGCTTTTAGCTGGCTTGGCTAGCTTTGGCTCCAGCTTCCTTCCTTACCTTCATCTTCTTCTCCATTAGCTATGGTAATTTTTTAGATTAATTAAATTCAGCTTTATTGTTTGGAATTGTTTTGGTAAAAAAAAAAAAAAAAAAAACAAAAAAAAAAAAAAAAAAAAAAAAAAGAAAAAAAAAAAAAAACAAAAAAAAAAAAAAAAAAAAAAAAAAAAAAAAAAAAAAAAGAAAAAAAAACAAAAAAAAAAAAAAAAAAAAAAAAAAAAAAAAAACAACGACAACAACAAACAAAAACCGCTTAAACTGTACCAGAGTAAAATAGATCTAGCTAACCTACTTTTTTTTTCTTTTATTAAGATCTAGCTAACCTACAAGTGAGAAGGGACACTTGATGTTCCTGTGCCCGCTATAGACATTTAGAAGTTAGTTTTCTTACCTGAAGATACTTGCGAATTATGTTTTTGTTTTTCTGGTTCTTTTAGCTGCAATAAAAACTCCATTGCAAAAGTCCGCCGACACTCACTCGCACTATCTCTGCGATGGAATTAATGACCAATTAGTGTCGGTGGAATCATTCTGAATTTGACTGAACCTGCTGTGTAAATGGGATTATGAGAGCGATGCAGTAATTTTGAGCATCTGCTTTTCCTTCAGTCTCTTTAGGTGTGGAATTTCGTATCACTTTGTGCGTTCTCGTCATCTTTCGATGTGTCACTTTTATATAACCAGTTGTGTAGTTGTTACCCAACGGGTAAATGAGATTATTGATAAGTAAGACAGTCGTAGGTATATCATTAATGAGTTTATTCGAATGTGCTCAGTCCTTAACAAGGGCAAATGCATATTTTAATGATTTTTCAAACATGTTGACGAGGGATTAATTGGTATAGCTCGGACCACAATAGAACACTGTTCATAGACAGTAATGTTTGTTAACGTAGGTCATTAAGAGTTCGGAACAAAATAATTTACTGTCCTGAATTGAAAACGGCTAGAAGAATATGCAAACTTTGCCAACAAACAAGTGCTGAAAAGTAGGACAGCCAGTCGACATTTTATCAACTCTTGTATCATATTCAATATAATAAAGCTAATGAATTGTACATTTATCATAATGATTGCATTGCCTTGGTCGGGAATTGGTCATAGAATGCCAGTTTGGGTAAGATCAGGGCCGTGCAAAATTTTGTCCGTTTTGTGAAATGTGCATAGTAGTAGTAATGGATACTTTTAACGCTCTTCATAATGTATTCAATTAAAGAGATGACCTGATGTGACACTCGGCGGGTAAAATGAATAAAGTAAGGACTGTTGTATCGTAATATATTCTTACTATTTCTAACTGTAATAGGAGAGTCTTTAAAATAGAAATAGTATTAGTATGATGAATGCTTTGTTAAACGAATAATTTTTTGTGATGACCTTTGATTATGTGACGCTAATTCCATAAACCAAGCATAAATTGTAAGGATAATGCATCTTTATATGGTGTTAGGATCGTCACAAATGATAACGAAAGCTGCAATACTAATAGCGATTAAATACAAACGTCAAAAAGAATTACACCCTCTAAATGCGAAGTATGAAACATCGATTAATAACGGGTTATAAAAAAACAAGACGAAACACAGCAACTAAAACAAACGAAGAAGCAAATGAAAAAACGGGAAAGGATATTTTTAAAGCCCAAAGCGAGACCACATATTATATTATAAATACAATAATAGTCCGGTCAAGTCCGGTACTGTAAAACGACCCGACTCCACCGATATTCCGCGTGTTCGTTTCGTAAACCGATACTATTCCGCAACTTTTTAAGAGCTATGATATCCCATTTGACGGGTCGGGGCCTCTCTCTCTCTCTCTCTCTCTCTCTCTCTCTCTCTCTCTCTCTCTTTCTCTCTCTTCCTAACTCTCTCTCTCTCAAGACTTTTTACTCTAAATGAATATGAATAATTTTTTTATTCTCGGTTTCTCTTTTGTGTTAACTGTTCCAGTACCTCTCTCTCTCTCTCTCTCTCTCTCTCTCTCTCTCTCTCTCTCTCTCTCTCTCTCTCTCTCTCCACACACACCACACACCTAAGCTCACCGTGAGTATAAAATAAGCTAGAGGATGCTATTAAAATGTATATGAATATTTGAACTATACAGCGCTCTCTCTCTCTCTCTCTCTCTCTCTCTCTCTCTCTCTCTCTCTCTCTCTCTCTCTCTCTCTCTCTCTCTCTCTCTTCACGCACACAACTAAACTCACCGCGAGTATAAAATGAGCTTAAGGTAGCTATTGAAGTCTATATGAATATTTGAGCAATACAGACTCTCTCTCTCTCTCTCTCTCTCTCTCTCTCTCTCTCTCTCTCTCTCTCTCTCTCTCTCTGTGGTTGATTAGAATTTCCTTGGCGTTGTCGTCTTATTTTTTACCCATATCTTGCGTGTGAATAGGCACAAGTATCTCTTTCATTTTTAATCACCCTTCATGTCCTTAATGATTAATTTCACTTTTTATATGCCAGAACGGGAGAACGAAGACCTCATACCGGTTTGTTTTATGTCTGCCTGATATTAATTATTGGCACCTAGATAAGTGCGGGGTTTCGTGGCCGTGTGGTTCTTTTTTTATGATAGTTGTTCGCTTACCTTTCCTGTAATTAAAACCTCTTATGAAATGCAAGTGACGAAGGATGCTCTTCTTATGAGAGTTTTCTGTATTGTATTCATAAATTGCCATGGCTTAGGGTATGGATGGTTAGAATTGAACGGAATTTTTCTGAATTGAAGGATTTGCTATGATTTTCATAGACACTTTAATATTATATCACCTAACATTTTTGGAGAAATTTTTGGAATGTCAGCTCGCAAAACTCCATACGCAAGTAGACTGGATAGTTTAATCATATAATTACGTTTGCTTCAGTAAGACTCTGCTCTATCTTGAATGCATTGCCAAAACGTGTTGTCGCTTTTGCAGTGAAGGGAATTTCCAAATTGCCGTAAAAGAATGAAATTATAACATTGTCTTTTCTTTCAACTTTATCTTTAGATAGAGCAACCCTTTAGAAGAATGGCTTATTTCCCCAGAATGGAAAGGTTCGATTACAGAATGTAGTATGTGATTCTGCATTATTAAAGGGCCTTGGTTCAGTTGTGAACTTTTTCTCAGATTTCAGAGGAAGTGTCTGAAGAGCATAATGTATAAAGGAAAAGGTAATTAACCATGAATAACATAAGTTTCAATTGTTATAGAACAGAAAAGGGTAGAACTACAGAGATTATTTTAGAGTAGACGTTATTGTGTTTTTATATATGCAAACATTAGAAAGCCGCAGTTTATGCGTAAGGATTTTAAACAACTCGTAACTCGGAATTGCAGATAAAGGAGAGAGAGTATATTAAAAAAGAAGGTAACAAAATTGTATTAAAGAGGTTTAAGAACAACGACACTAAAAATACTTTCATATTTTGAATTGGGAAGACGGACGACCGGTTTAATGAAAACATTGTTCCAGTTTGATTTAAAGGACGAACGTCTTTGAGGCAGATTATGATCACATGAGTTACACAACCTTGAACATAACTAATGATCTTCGAATTATCTGCTAATTAGGAGAACGAAGAAAACCTTGTTAATGGCGATAGAAGCTTCCCGTTTTTGTGTCCGCCTGAAAGAGCGGTGAGTGCTCGATCAGATAATTACATAAAACATAATCCATGTTAATGTTAATTCTATCACTAACTGACAGATCACCTACAGCTTCGGTGAGATTAACACTAGTCGGCAGAATGAAGGAAGTGGAGCTTTGTAGTGTAGAGAGGAGCAGGCCCATTTGTTTGTTTTATGGAGTCAGTTGGGTTAGTTTGATCTCCAGTTTGTAATCAACATTTTCACTGCGAAAAAGGAACGATAGTAAGCTTTAAAATGAAATCAGACAGTTCAGGTGTTTGGAAGTTCGTTAATGTGTGGCTCATGGTCTGTAATTTGACCAAGGCATTTGATCGTGGTAAACTATCAAAATAGTATGTTTCAGAACCATTTGGTACCTTCGGACGACAAATGACTGAAATATTTATTACAGGGGTGTCGTCAAGAACTAGGTCTTGACAGCGGTTGCATCTTAGGACCTTGGAGGCCACTTCGCTTTAATTGGGTAAAACTGAATGACAATTAGTAAAAAAAAAAAATCTTTCAAACACGTTGAGATTTCTGGGTCATCTCATGGTAGAGAAACGTTAAATGGAGAAATGTGGCCATAAATTTCATGGAATTATTCCATGAATTTGAAGGGAAATCAAAGTTTTCAAATCTGTGCCAATACCATTACCATACTGAAACAATCTGGGTCATTTGCGTTCTTTATCAGAAATGATTAGCATTGTTACCCTTATACCCAGTGTCATTGTTATTGGCAATTTCTTTCGCACAAACAGCAAGGAACTGCTGTTTTTGATAGATGCGCAACAGGGACAATAGTTTTAAGTCGGTCTTTAAGTTTTCACGTAATCTGTCTGAGAGGCAGGGAGAAAAAGGATTTTATCAATTAATATTTTATGTATTCTTATAATAGTTATTTTATATTACCAAAATCATACCTTACCTTGGCTCTTAGGCTACAAATAAATGCAGATATAACCATTCCTATTGAAGTGATTTGTGTAAGGAAGGTCGAGTTATTTGTAGATAAACGGTTGTTACTTTAGGCACTGCAACTTTTTTTAAATTGACTACGAAGAGAGAAAAGAGATGCCTTAGGATACTGAAAATTTTTCATTAGCGTGAGATTTCGCCTGACAGGTCATTATGAATTATATAATAGTTTCAAAATATGCAATGTTTCTCGTAATTCACATTGTATTAATACGCTTCCCAAGCACAAAATTATTTCTCATTTGTCGTAAGTAACAAGTCACTGCATCGAAATATCGGTCCGTTTAAGAACAGTTCCATAAAACAGACATGTTGAGTGAGTTTTATTGAATATTTTTCATTATTGCTTGAATGATAATGGAATGGCATATCAAGTTTTAATTATTACATAAATATTTCACGTTCTTGATATTATTTCACGCCGTGTTCCAAAATTGAATCCATTAGTGTGTAGTTGGCAAATCTTGAAGTATGACTGCCATGATTTAGAGGGAGAGAAATAATTGTTTCTTGTTATTATTTAGGAAACTTCACGTAACATAGTCATGTCGTGCTTCAGGACATTTTCCTTGAAATTGAAGTTTGCTATTTTCATTTTCGGTATTAATCGTTTTACTACTTGAACGAACAGTCGTTTATTGTACACCACGAAAGCCAGGCTGGTCTAAGTATTCTAATCAGTTTTTAGTGAATCAGTCTCTCTAGTGTTAGTTTATCACTCGAGTTTTTATTTGCGTTGAGGAATACTGCTCATCCTGTTTTAATCCATATTGAAGACTTTCGATCCTAGTTATTTAATCCTTATAGACGAGCAATTAGCTCTCACTGTTCCAGTTTTCTCGGAAGAATTGTCAGCCCTCATGTATGTCGAAGGAAATTCCATTGCGTGTATTATAAATTTCATGTTATAGGAAATGTAAATGCTATGTTGTAATCCAGGTTGAAAAATTAATACTAGAATTTTATATCACGGTAGAGAAAGTATTGCCCAAGTTCACAGCACGCTAACAAGAAAAAAAATCAGTATTTGAATGTTCGTTAAAGGAAATGTGTAATGCTAATAATTTTTATTACATTTGATTCTATTGCGTTTTCAAAAAGCAATTGTCATTAACTCCATTTCTCATTCTTATTACGATACTAAGTTTGAAGAAGTACGATCACAGTTGAACAGAATACGAGGGAAAACTTAAGAGTATTAGTGAAAATCTCTTGTAGAGAAAAATTGCTTCACGATAAGTTAAAAAAAAAAAGAAATGAGATTAGGAAGGCTGTACGCAGAAGGGAGCTGTGAACCGAATAGATCAACAGGAACTTTTGAATATAAAGCACATTTGTACATGGCGTACGCATTCTGATATATGATCGAATGTACAGCTGACATTATTATTCTTTTACTTTTGTAAAGTCAAACATACAGTAGCAGGGATGTGGGCTTGCCCTTTTGTATAATATTTCAGTTTATGTTCTCCATTGGTAAAAACATGTTAAATTTGTGGCTTTTGAATTAGAGGTTACTAGTCCGACTCTCTCTCTCTCTCTCTCTCTCTCTCTCTCTCTCTCTCTCTTCTCTCTCTCTCACTTCCGAGGACGGGAAAATTTCGCTGATAATGGTCGAGGCCTTCGTTTCCCTTTAGATAAGGATGGAAGGAGAAAGCCGTAGTAAGCCTTGCGACCTCATCTGCTCTATCAAATGCATATAGAAACTTCAGAATATGGCTGCATTTCCTCCCATTGGAATATGCTAACATTATTATTATTATTATATATATATATATATATAATATTATATATATTATATATATATATATATAGTATGTGTATATATATATATATATATATATATATATATATATATATATATATATATATATATATATATATATATATATGATATGGCCATATTAAATTTTCCGATGCAGCAGTAAGTGAATATCGATGAATATCTGGTAAATTATATCACTATTCCGTATTTTCTATGTCCATAACTCTACATAGTATGTATATATCTCATGTGTATGTGTGCAAATAAACGTTCGCTTCCTTATACCAGTCTACTTGAGATCACGGAAGGAAAAACCCCCATGAACGTTCACACGCATATAACATTTATTTCGTATAATTGGGAGGAGGAGAGAGAGCGAGAGAGAGAGAGCTAGCTAGCTAGTGGGAGGCTCTTGTAAGTAAGGGCGAGCTTCACCGAATGAATTACATAACTCATTAAGCGAGACCTTTTAATAACCATCCAAACTGCTTATCACGTCCTTCCCCGATGGGCTTTCTTTCTTGAAGGGCGAAGCAGCGAACGGAGCCAATAAGGAAATAGCCCCATATTTACCACAGGCTGACTGTTACTGATCATATCCCCCGCACGGGCGAAGTTTATTGGCAGAGTCACAGTCCTGAAGGTCTGGCCGTAGTAGGTTTATAATTATCTCTACGACGTCACTGCCAGCGTTTGTTCCACTCAAGAGAATAGAAAAAAGGGTAAAGAAAGAGTTCATTGTCTATATTACGGCTGTAACTTTTAATGATACATATAATTTATATTATTTATCTGCCCATTTCTGCTGGTAAGCGCGCTTCCTGTATTGCTAATATTTTTTCTTCAGATTAAAATTTCAGCCACTTATTACGTAATTTTCCTTAAATGAATGGATGCCATTTTTGGTCTAGATAATTTTTTGTTTTCGTAAAGGTAATAAAAGAGAGGGCCGTTATAGCAATCCCAACTGTAGCGACATTACTTACCGTCCCAAAGCTTAAACCAAAGTGCTTTCCTTATTTCTTATATGGGAGGCATTGGCGAGAAAAGCTGGTCCCGCGCTGGACGACGGCGATAGGTCCGAGCACAGAGATTATTATTCGTATGTATATTATGTATATTATATATATAATAGTATATATAGATATATATATATATAGTATATATATTAGAATCGGATAGTTTAGCGTTGTCATTACTTATGTACATGTCTGAGCAAAGAGATTATTATTCTAGATATTATACAAAAATATAAGTATAATTACATTTTATATATATATAGTATATATATATATATATATATATATATATATATATATATATATATATATATATATATATATATATATTAATTCTCGGACAGTTTAGCGTTTTCGTTAATGCTATATGTATGTGTGCTCGAAGTTATATATATATATATATTATATACTATATATATATATATATATATATATATATATATATATATATATATATATATATATATATATATATATATCACGTGTTCGCATGTGTGTATATGTATGTATATGGTATGTGTTCACCAGCTACTAAAATTAGATGGGTGCTGAGAGAAACGAGACAGTAATCGGCGTCACGTGTATACTTTATTCACAGAATCACATATGAACCTTCTTTGTAGGAGCTTATACGCCAGGTGTGTGTGGGTGGGTGTGTATAGTCTGTGCAAATACCGAGAAAAGGGGAAGCCCATGTCCATTGTAGTACATCTTCCAGTAGCCCAGTATGAAATTGACCAATATTTCATCCCCGTGTTTGTGAAACCTTCGCTGTGAAGGGTATAACCTGAGGGTGATGTTGGATACACTTGATTCACTGGCCTAAGGAAACTTGTTTTCTCTCATGGCTGCTGCAACGGTTATGGTCGTCTGTTTGAGGCCCCAGAGACAAGCCCTCTTGGTTCCAGCCCTTAAGAGCCTACCTACGTTGGCTTCGGCTTCTCTTCGTGTATATATGGCTGTGCTGTTTGCCTTTGTATAAACACGAGGGCGGACTTCCATGGAAATGAACAAGAGGACATGTCAGAATTGCAGACAAACGCATATACTTAAAATTATAATGTACGTGCAAATAAACACGCTTATAGTATATGTCTATATATATACATGCACACCCTTTACATACATACATGATATATATATACATACATATTTATATATATATATATGTATATATATATATATATATATATATATATATATATATATATATATATGTAATAGTGTGGCACAGTGTCGTTATTCCAAAAGACAATAACTTAATAATACTTAAGAAAAAGGCACGAAACGGATAATAAGGAAGAAAGGGAAAGGGATAATAACGATAATGTATTTTCTTAGTGAAGGGATTTTTTGTTTTTCACTCACCATTCTACCGTGGATTTAAGAATATATATATATATATAGTATATATATATATTATATATATATATATATTATATTATATATATATATATATATATATATTATATATATATATATATATATATATATATGCAGATGTACGTAACCACATGTACAGAAGTGCATGCATATAAGCACACCAAATCTATATTCGATTACTGGTTTACTTTTTTGAAAAAAACAATGCGAGAAAAAAACACACCCATAATAAAACAGGGTGACGATCAGTGACAGCTTCCCTGCAATTCTCAGTCACTGGAGCAGGATGATAATAGGATGCTGTTAGGAAGGATCCTCCTGCACGTGTTTACTTCTTTTTAGGCCTCGAGTGGAGTGGGAGGATCATGGTATTGGTTTCTCCTACTCACGGGGAAGGAAGGTTCTTCCACCTATAGTCCTTCTCCTACCCCCCCACCTTCCTCCTTTCTCTATATCTCCTCCTCCCACTCCCGGTCAGTACTACGACTACTACTACTACTACGACTACAGCTAAGGCTGCTGCTGCTGCTGCTGCTACCCCCTCCAGTACGAGTGTGCTCCCACATCCACTCACACATCATAGTAGCATAAGGTTAGTGACCGCGTAACTGGGTAGCTCTCCCATCCGGACATGATTCTCTCTCTCTCTCTCTCTCTCTCTCTCTCTCTCTCTTCGTATGCAAAACAGCACCCTTCTCTCACTGTCATCATCACCTATCTGAGAGATGTCGGTAGTGTCGTTGTAGGCTGGCTGTAATCGAAATAGATTGCCAAGCTACGGTTCGGCCAATATTGCTGGCTAGATTTAAGATTTATCACAATTACCGGGAAGACCAAAAGAATTGCGGTTTGCAGGTAACAAAATGGAGAATATGAAGGTAGAGGATATAAATTGTTTTAGATTATTATATATATATATATATATATATATAATATATCATATTATATATATACATCGACAGCCTGGACGATTAAAAACCTAGACAGATGTAATGGCCATAGACCTTTTCTTTCGGTTCAGATATGATTTATTATTTGAAGAGTCGTGTTTTTTTGTACGATATGCAATGGGTTTCTACAAATATTGTGGACTTTAGCTAATGTTCATTTTATGAAAAACTTCGTAAGGTCAAAAATTGTTCTCTCTCTCTCTCTCTCTCTCTCTCTCTCTCTCTCTCTCTCTCTCTCTCTCTGTGTGTGTGTGTGTGTATAGTATATATATATATATATATATATATATATTTATATATATATATATATATAAATATATGTATTAGTGTGTGTCTGTATCTGTATGTGTATATATTATATATATATATATATATATATATATATATATATATATATATATATATATATATATATATCTTCAAGTTGGAGTCGTTGGCCGAGAAGGTACAGCCCTCCTGTTCCTCAATACGTCTTTAGGGATGAGGTTGCTACCTCACTCCCTTTTTTACATTGACCTCAATAGGCACTGGCTCTCATTTATACTGGGTTAGGCTGGTGGTCAGTAAGCCGGAGGCAATCTACGGACCTAGTAAACGTAAGCTGGGTTCATCGCTATTCAAACCTGGTGACCACTATATGTATGTATGTGTGTGTGTGTGTGTATATATATATATATATATATATATATATATATATATATTATATATATATTTATTTATATTTATATTACAGGAGGACAGAGAAAGATTAAGAGAAAGAAACAAAGAAGTAAAAAGGGTGGTAGCTCAAGCTAAGGCAAGGACATATGAAGAGGTTTATAATGAACTGGAAACCAAGGAAGGGTTGAGTAAGATGCTCAAACTGTCAAAAGTAAGAAATAAAAGAACAAAGGACATCACCCATATTAAGCAAATGAAAGATAGGAATGGTACTGTCGTAAAAAAGGAAGAAGACATCCTGAAAAGATGGAAAGAGTATTTCGAACAACTGCTAAATGAAGAAAATGAAAGACTTGTAGAGAGGATGGACAAGGTAAACAAATGGGAATGGTAATGGGGATATCTAGGGATGAAGTGATACGAGCCTTAAAAAAGAAGGAGAAATGGGAAGGCAACAGGACCTGACTTAATCCCAGTCGAAGTTTGGAAAGCCTTAGGAGAGGAAGGGGTAGACATCTTGTATGATCTGATGGTAAAAATATTCGAACAGGAAAAGATACCAGAAGAATGGCGGGAAAGCATATTGATACCTATATTTAAAGGTAAAGGTGATGTCCAGGAATGCAGTAATTATAGAGGTATAAAACTAATGTCTCACACGTTGAAGAGTTTTGGAAAGAATCATAGATAGCAGGCTGAGAGAGGAAGTTAGAATAGGGAAGGAACAGTTAGGATTTATGAAGGGAAGCGGGACAACGGATGGAATATTTTGCATAAGGCAGCTAATGGAGAAATTCAGAGAAAAAAACAACGAGACCTGCATCTGGTATTCATAGACCTTGAAAAGGCCTATGACAGAGTGCCAAGGCAAGAAATATGGAGATGTTTGAGGGAGAAGATGGTGCCGGAAAAGTATGTCAGAATTATTCAGGAGATGTACAGGAATGTGTATACTAAGTGTGAGGAGTAGTGTTGGCGAGACGGATGGATTTGAGATAGGAGTTGGATTACACCAGGGGTCAGCACTTAGCCCATTCATCTTCAACATCGTGATGGATGTAATGACCAGGGATGTTAGAGAAGCAGTGCCATGGTGCATATTATACGCGGATGACATTGTGTTGTGTTCAGAGGGGAAGGAGGAGTTGGAGGGAAGGTTGGAGAGGTGGAGAGCAGCACTTGAGGAGAGAGGAATGAGAATAAGCAGATCAAAACCGAATATATGTGTTCTAGTATTACTGAGGACGGTGGAAGTAGCATAAGAGTTGGGTGGGTGGGGAAGAAATAAAGAAAGTACAGAAGTTCAAGTACTTTAGGGTCCGTATTGGAGGATAGTGGAAGCATGGACCAAGAGGTGAGACACCGAATTCAGGCAGGATGGAATAATTGGAGGTCTGCATCAGGGGTACTCTGTGACAAGAAGGTCCCTCTGAAATTGAAAGGAAAGTTCCATAGGACGGTGGTCAGACCAGCAATGTTATATGGAACAGAAACGGCAAGTATGAGGAAAACAGAGGAGAAGAAGATGGATGTAGCAGAAATGAGAATGTTGAGATGGATGTCGGGAGTAACAAGGGAAGATAGGATTAGAAATGAGTATATAAGAGGATCAACAAAGGTAGCTGAAATATCGAAGAAAATACAGGAAGGAAGGCTTCGATGGTATGGACACCTGTTACGAAGGGAGGAGGAACGTCATGTTGGAAGACATACGATGGAAATGGAAGTGCAGGGTAGAAGGAAGAAGGGAAGACCAAGAAAGAGATGGCGTGATTGTGTAAGGGAAGATATGGAATTGAAAGGTATAAATGAGAACGAGGCACAAGACAGAAATCGATGGAGACGACTCATTCGTAATGGCGACCCCATATAAAAATGGGTTTAAGCTAGGAAGAAGAAGATACATATATATATATATATATATATATATATATATATATATATATATATATATATATATATATATATATATATATATATATATATATAATTATATATAACACATGTACTATACACGGAGTGTTTTGCTGTCTGCTGTAATTGATGGTTTAATTTCTAGCTTGAATCATTTTCAGAAATTGAGTATCTTAATTAGCATACTTTTTATGGGTAAGCTTTTCTTTTACGTCATTTACCAGAGCGTTTTTATCAGTCCGGGACTGACAGCAGAGAAATACGAAAACGGCGAGAGCGCCTTTGCGGATGCCTTTTTTCATGTTTCTTTATTTTTTCAAGAGCTTATATACAGTGTACCCAAGAGGTCTTGCAGATAACGGCTGCCCTGTTCGCTTATAAAAATATTGTTGTAATTCAAGGAAGTCAGATCAGAGGTCAATCAGCGTTATTCTTTTATCAGCAGAGGGCTTTTTGGGAGGGTCGTGACCTCTCGTGGGTCAACGCTTTAATAATGGTAATGGGCTTCTAAATGGCTCCTAGTGGAAATTTGCGATGCTCGAAAGACCTGGTGGCATTCCCGTCTCCCTGTGGATCGATTTTTTTTTCTTTCTTCTTTCCTTTTTTTCCGTAAGATGCCTTCACTTGTCAAGTCTTGCCTGATGATTTTGACTGTCTTGGAAACGTGATGTGTTGCCTGAAAGGTTTCTCGTTATTTCCTACTTAATGCCAGGTGTTACCGTCAGGTGGTAATGTATATATACATTATTAAACGTTTTTGTTTCTGTGTTGTTTCAGATATCGTGTTGAAATCCTTTGTTTGGGTTTTTTAGCAATAACCAACGATTTTGTCTAAATTTGAGTTTTAAACACTTGCGAGTTTTATTTGGAAGTCCCCAAATATATAAGTTATATTAAAAACGCTAGGTTGTTGGCTTGTATCCGATAGCCCTTCATCTTGGCATTACGAAGGAGACGACTTGTGTTTTTTAAAAGGGGTTCCTGGTCATCCTGCTTTCTCTTATTCCATTCTCATTCCCATTAGGACTGGGTGTCGTTGTAGGGGAGGAAAGCCGGGGGGGGGGGGGGGTGGATGGAGTTATTAAGCCCTAATTTTTCTTTCGTTTGATTTTCAAGCTTTGGCTGTAGAAGGATATTGCTATCTCCGTTCCGTCGGCCTCTACATTGAAAGAAAAGAAATTGAGATGGGCCCCCTGGGGATGAATCTCTCTCTCTCTCTCTCTCTCTCTCTCCTCTCTCTCTCTCTCTCTCTCCCAGTCTTAGGGTAGTTTTTTAATTATTTATATTTAGGTGTCTCAGGGCCGACGAAGAAATAACCATATTAGAGGTAAAAAAAAAAAAAAAAAAAAAAAAAGTAGTCCAGCAAAGGAAGACAGAGAAACAGACAAACAGCCAACCTCCCTCCGAATGAACTTGGTTACAGCAAAGTCATTTTTCCGGTTTGAATTAACTTTTTGTAATCGGTAATTATTGTTTGTGTGGCCCCGCAGAGCGATCGCACATTGTTTCACAACAGTGGGTTCATTGTTTTTAGTGTTTTTAGAATGTTTACTCATGTAGGTAATTTGTTTGTCTTATTATGTTGATTAGCTTTAGACCGCAATTACACAGAAGACAATCTATTGGTGCATACATACGTCGGCGTGACCTTGCGTTGACGGCATTGCGGTGTTTTGTCTATGATTATTATTGCTTTTTCTATTAATGTAAGTACTTGGCTGGTACACATGGCAAGTGTTCGCGTGTACACATATGTATATATAATGTATGCATGTGTATGTATGTGTAAATATGTATGTATATGATTGTGTAAAGATAGATATATTATATGTATAATTATACAAAGGGGCGAATTGCACTTTACAGGCGTAATGGCTTTTGTTTTTAGTCTTCTGTAAAAGAAAACTATTGATGTGGCTTTGTCTGTCCCCGTCCTCAGATCTTAAAAGCTACTGAGGTTAGAGGGCTGCAAACTTGTATGTTGATCATCCACCCCCCAATCATCAAACATACTAAATTGCAGCCCCCTAGCCTCGCAGAGTTTATTTTATTTAAGGTTAAAATTAGTCATGATCAGCCGTCTGGCAACTTCATAGGACAGGCCACCACTGGGCAGTGGCTGAAAGTTTCATAGGCTGCACCTCGCACAGCATTAAACATTGTACATAAAACACGATTGTGCCAAGGAAACCTCGGTGCATTTTTTACACTATGGTTGGACCTGGATCAATTTTCTGTATTTGATACGATCACAGTTGACAAAAGCTGTTTCAATTTAACGTGGTCTTACTGTATCTTCTTCCTCTTCTTCTTTCCCACTGTTATCCTTACATTAAGGGGTCGGTTGCCTGAAGCGCCTTCTCCGCATCTAATTCTTTGTCTCCCTCTCGATCCTCTTCCTGTAACTGGTTCCTCCCAACCCCTCTTCACTCCCTCCTCATCATCCATCCTCAACACATGACCATACCATCTCAACCGTGCCATTCTTATCACCTCTGTAATCTGTACTACATGTTTCCGATCCATACCTTAACACTGGTCTTATCATTGTGCTGTAGATCTTGACTTTTACCTTGATACCTCTCACCACTTCCCCCACGCAGCTTTTATCCTACTGTCAACTTCAATCTGGCTTCCTCCCTCTTGGCTTAAAGTAAATCCTAAGTATTGAAACTTTTCTACCTGTTTTGTAATTCTGCCTCTGATCTTCCCTTTTGCTCACCAAAACCTCTGTTTTATTCACATTCTCCTTTAAGCCACCCCTCTCTAAAGACTCCTGCCACTCTCCAAACCTTCTCTGTAGGTCCTATTTTGGGCAGTAATCACCATATCATCGGCGTACCACAACCCCCACAGTTCTTCATTCATGATCTCTTCATTTAACACATCCATGATCAGCACAAACAAAAATGTATTTGAATTTCTCTACTATGGCGTAAGTCATACGCTGTCTAAGAGGCGTATGACAAACTGATGATGATAAACTGAATAGAAGCAGAATTGGGAAGTTATGTAAATACTTTTCACTCAGCGTTTTGAAGCATGGGTGCAGGAGTTTCGCATGTTTTCTTTAATAAAAAATAACTTTCATGCGATGGTCATCGATATTTTCGCTTTTATAGAATTCTGTGGTTCCTTTCTGAATTAAATAATATGTCAGTATCCAGATGAGAAATGTATTAGATAAATTAATTTCCCGTATTAAGACATATATATATCATATATGTATGTGTTTATATATATACATATGAAATATTTATATATACTATATATATAATTTACATATACGATATATGTACACACATAATATATATATATATATATATATATATATATATACTATATATATATATATATATATATATATATATATATATATATTATGTATAAACGTAACATCTTTATGAAATCTGTATTTACAGGTATTGTATAGTTAAGATTTGTGTGAATAATGAAGGTAATTAATGGACATTTATCACACCGGTATTTTTAATCGATGTCTAGAAATAATTCTCCGCTTTAGATCGTTTGAAATGGATAAGGGAAATCCTGGTGATCATGTTTTACTGACTATACCTCCAGTTCAGGCGTGCTTTAAAATTGTTTCCTTGGCGTTCATCAATTTTTCTTTCTCATAAAGATTTATGAAAAGAAAGGCCATAACAATATTTAATAATTTCAATGAAAAAATCTTTGACTTGCAATGATCCTTTTATTTCTTGCTTTAAAGATGTCTTGGTGATGCAACGTAACTTTACCCAGGAAGTTGTGTGTGTAGAGTTGTTGTAATTCAAAGATTTAGTAGGTTCATTTATTCTAGTTTTAAAAAAATTTCATGAAGTCATTTCCATTTAATTATTAATGTCTAAAACTGTTCAGAGATATGGGGTGTTATTCAAAATGAGTGTATAGAATTGTTCCCTAATAAAAAAAATTAACATATGAAGTGATCCTTAGTTTACAGAATATGTAAGTTTTTTTCCCCAATTTTCCCCTCTTCCCAATGAATAAAAAAGCACTGTGGTCTCTCACCTGCTTTTCCACTGCCTCTTCATTCAGCTCAGGATCACACGGCGTGCCTCTCTTCCTCTCAGAAACCATCACCTGTAAAACAAGAATCCGTTAGTGAGTGTGGCTTGCAGTGAGTGATTCGGCTCTACCCGAAATTCTTCTTTATTTGGCAGTTGGTTACCCTCTCTCTCTCTCTCTCTCTCTCTCTCTCTCTCTCTCTCTCTCTCTCTCTAAATATCATATATATATATATATATATATATATATCTATATATATATATATATATATATTTTATAATATATAGATATATATAATATATTGTATATTTGTGTGTGTATATACAGCTAATATATGCACTGTATGCCATTTCCCTCTGTGGGTGTCTAGAGAAAGCAAAACAAAAACAATAATCATTACTGCTTTGTTACTTTCAAGTATTGAATCCAGTACGAACCCCCAGATTAGAAAACTTCCACAACGTTTGCCGCACGCTATACATACCTGCACCCATTTATACAAAGACATTTCTTCTCCGTTTTAAGTCCTCTCTCTCTCTCTCTCTCTCTCTCTCTCTCTCTCTCTCTCTCTCTCTCTCTCTCTCTCTCTGCCCACGAGGTATGTCCCCGTTCTCTTTTTTTATTTTTTTCCATCTGTATTCGGTTGAGGGTTGTGGGCCCCACTTTTGCACTTCCTCCAGAACCTGTTATTCCAGTACACGCATTTACATTTATATTGAGATCTTGATCTTGAACGTTTCTCATCCCTTTCTATATATTCCATTTGTCAAAAAAGAGAGAGTCCAGGTGTCACACGTGTTCCTTGTATACATATATATATATAGGGCCCGTGTAGCTTTTTTAACTAAGTATCTTTCTGTGATCCTCATCCCGGAACGTAGACCTCGCCTCCCTTGTTTTAGATTTCTTTTTTCGAGGAAGGGTTGGATTTCCTGTAACAGTCGAAGGACTTTTATCTGTCCGACTACAGCTGACGGATAACTTCTGTCCATTCATGTATAGCAGTGAGATTACTTGTGTTTATTCATCTGAAGCACTCGAATGACTTTCGACCATTCATTTGTAGTTGTCGAATTGCTTTAGTCTACTCATTTATAGCTGTCGAATGCCTTTTGTCCGTTTCATTTATTTTTCTTTATATGTGCTTTTTAGCTGTGTATTGAATTACCGTTCTTGAAATGAATGACGGAAGTTATTATTGCTGTCAATCAAGTAATGTTTTGAAGGTCACAGTAGGCATTTTAATTTCAATTTTATTCTTTTTATATATATGATCATTCACAAATCTAGAATTTTCCTGGTTAAGAAAGTTCTCTGTTGCAATTTCGGAAAATAATGGCATTGTGATGATAAAAAAATCGTATGTTACTTAACAACGGAGATATGAGTGCTTTTTTAATAGCTGAAGTATTACCGAATTCACCGAATAATCTAGTGACTATCTGGTTGAAGTCTCTTTATCCAGATCATAACTTTGTTCTCTGTCACTACATATTTCTTGTCGTGCTGGAAATTTCTTGTCGTGGAAGAGACACGCTGCCGTGCATTCGTAATTAGGTGAAACCTTTCTGTCTCTATTTTTTTTCTAAATCGAAGGATTGCTTTGACGTGTTTTTTCTTTCAGAACCAAGGAATTTTCTTCTATATTACCTCTGAAAGTTTTTCTTTCATGAGTAGAATTTCTCTTTATACAACCGAGGGTGTATTTCTTATTTGTTTTTCATAATTTGGCATCACAGGTTTTCTTTGATGTTACTGTGAGAGTTGTTAAGTATCGTTCTTTCTTCCAGAATCCGAGTTTCTTATGATATTTCTGCTGTGTTTCTTTAAATTCTCTCTTCCTGCAAGTATGAAGAGACGAACTACTTCGCTCTCTAGATGAAAACGGATTTTATTTATGGGTCGTTATCGTATACATGAATCTCATGATTTCGATCGATCACAGTAAACCAAGAATTCTTTGGTAAAATTATTTCCCACAAGCAGAATATAATTTTTATTGCTGAATGTCATTTTGGGCCGAACTTTTATCCTTCTATTTCTTTTATTTGTATTTGTTTACGAGGCAATTCTGTTGATTCCTTTTGTTATTGAGCCCCGCCCTCCTCTATCTTCCGTTTATTTCTTTCTTGTATCCTTCAGGCCTGGGCAGATATTGGCGTCAATGACCTTAGTTGCCTTGTTGCCGGAGCGCATTAACTCTTTCAATTAACCAATCAATCAGTCAAGCCTGGGCTAGAAAAGGATAATAGGTTGCCCTTTTCTCTCATATTATATATATATATATATATATATATATATACATACATATATATATATATATATATATATATATATATATATATATATATATATATATATATGAATAACTTGATCACGAAGTATATAAAACGTGATGCATGTATAAAAAAAGGTTTTTTGACACGAAGGAAAAAATGAAAAAGCGAGATAGCCAAGTACTTTCGGTCCTGTTCGGACCCTTTACAGGACCGAAAGTACTTGGCTATCTCGCTTTTTCATTTTTTTTTCCTTCGTGGCAAAAAACCTTTATATATATATATATATTATATATATATATATATATATATATATATATATATATATATATATATATATATGAGAGAGAGAGAGAGAGAGAGAGAGAGAGAGAGAGATGTAGAGATGTGTGTTTGTGTGTATGTGTGCGTAGTTGTGGTTTAGATTCTTTTTATTAAGTTAGAGAGGCTTTTTCATTATCAGAATTGTCAGCCTTTGAGGTAATGTATCCTTTTGGATGTTATATTTATTGGTTGTGTTGTCATTATTATTGTTAGTTCATGATGTGAAAAACTTGGAAAACGACGAATTAAAAAAAAAAAAAAAAAAAAAAGGAAAAAATGTAAGGCTTTTTTAGCTGTCCATTATGTTTTATCGTTATTAGCCTGTACTTTAGCAGATCCTTTGTTTTATTAACATTATTTAGGATGCTTCTCCTTATTATCCTTTTACACGATCGTAACATAGTGTAATGGCCTATCATAATCGTGGTTCACACTCATAATAATACTTTCAATTTGTCGACGAATACACTCGGTATTGCTTAGTGGATTTTTGTTATGGGTTATTAAAGGTCAAAGGTTATTCGTAATACTTAGGCGGGTAATTGCAAATCTTGAGAGTTTTTTGTTTTGTTATCAGCATCTGTGTAATTGTTCATTTTTTGCCGCCGTGATTCAGTTTCATTTTAAAAAAACTAACGTGTGAAGAATTTCGGTCAGTTAATAGACACATGATTTCGCTTGATGGGTCGGCTTTCATGTTTTTATTTTTTCTGTTTGGTTTCACATTTTTTTTTATTATTTTATGCAAAATTGAAGATGAGCCACACTGACAGATTTCACATTTTTTTTATTATTATATGCAAAATTGAAGATGAGCCACACTGACAGATTTCAAATTTTTTTTTTTTTTTTTTATTATTTTATGCAAAATTGAAGATGAGCCACACTTGACAGATTTCACATTTTTTTTTATTATTTTATGCAAAATTGAAGATGAGCCACACTGACAGATTTCACATTTTTTTATTATTATATGCAAAATTGAAGATACCCACACACTGACAGATTTCACATTTTTTTTTTGTTTTTTATTATTTTATGCAAAATTGAAGATGAGCCACACTGACAGATTTCACATTTTTTTATTATTATATGCAAAATTGAAGATGACCCACACTGACAGATTTCACATTTTTTTTATTATTTTATGCAAAA
>NC_061095.1:9506576-9509076 GCF_015104395.2 Macrobrachium nipponense
GAGATATTTTGTGTGAATTTTATTCTATTTGTTTATTTACATTTTTTTTTAGGTTTTAACGATTTTTTATGAAGTTCTGTTTTAATTGTTTATTTTTTCTACGTTAATAAAGACTCCAACTATAAATGAATTTATGACATTTATTTTTGTCGTGTTTCATCCATCTCTTTAAAACATTTTAAGATTTAAATATAGATTTGAAGGTTGGCGCCAATTACTCAGCATTTGCAATTTCAGAGGAAATGGCTATCAGTCAGTCAGTCAATCAGTCTGTCTCAGTACTTCTTTAAATTAGTTTTATTTACTCCAGTTGAAACTCGTGTACATCAGACAAGATAAAGATAATCCAGCGAGCTATTTAAGGAAAATCATCCATGGAGCTACCTTTTTGGCGTTTTTAAAGACTTTTTAAAAGAAAAGAACGTTTAGCTGCTCTTCGTCCGTTTTAAACATCATCGTTGCTCACAAAATCATTTCATCTCAATTCTTAGTCATGTTGAAAAGCAGTCTCAGACTAACATTCTTAACCTTATTCTTTATTTTCTTATGGGTTATATTGTTAATGATTTCACTGATTTGTTTCTTTTGACAGCAGTTCCAAAAGAAAATTATTCAAGTCTGCATTGCATTACAAAAATGTTTGTTTCTTCTAGTAATCGTATTTCTTGTCTCCCGTTTAGTCTGGCATGATCTTCATAAAACTTATCCATTTATGTTTCTCTCTCTCTCTCTCTCTCTCTCTCTCTCTCTCTCTCCTCTCTCTCTCTCTCTCTCTCTCTCTCAAATGAACAAACAAGCAGAATGACTTTTTATCTCCTCGTTATATATTAAAAAGATGTGATACCCAGATATCCCCACCGACTTAGCCACAAGTGCCTGCGATCCTCCTTGTTAGCGCACTGTGGTTATTCGCTTGTTATTATTAAAGACTAAAGACGAAGAAGAAGAATAAAGAGAAATAATAAGAATCTTTGATCACTATCTATAGTCTCAGCACCAGGAAGTTGTTAACCGTCGGGCAATTTGACCCGTTTCGATTTGCATATCATGTCGATGGGTAATTTCAGAACTGGGCATTTTTATGTTTCCTTTTTTTATCGCTGCAGGGAAAAAAAGGGGTTGGTTATTTGATGTTCGAGAGCGAGGGAAAAAAGGGAGAAGAGAGAAAAATCACGGTAACTGTCATTCATTGGGTAATTACATTCGCCCTAATTTGGATTAATATTAGAAAGTCGAGGGAATGATTTGAGGCGTTGCGCGGAGTGAAGATGTCATGGGAGAGAGAGAGAGAGAGAGAGAGAGAGAGAGAGAGAGAGACGAGACGCTCTCGTAAACCTGGAAACTGCTGAAGGTGTCTGGCGATAGAGACAGTCTCTTGCCTCCTACCTTTCGTACATGCTGGTCAGGATTCTTTAATATGAGATATTAGTGAATTTAATTAGTGGACATTCCATCAGGTAGAGTGACGTGCTACGAGCAGCTCTCCTGTCGCTCTGGCTCCTCTACGGAACTTGAGACTAAACGTCGAGTTTCATTCCCCTGAGTGAAACATTTATCACCTGTTTTCTGTCAGCAATTTTTTCTTCATCCTGTCTGACTGACTGGCTTTATGTATGTATGCTTGCCAGCAGGTTTAAGAAAGTATTTTGTAAACTTTTTTTTTTTGCTCGAATATTATAGTACTGAATCCATGTACGGATTGTCACGTTGAAGTATATTTGTTAAAATCGTGTAAAAACTGAATACATCGGTGTATGTTTGTGTCTACGATGTATGTATGTCAGTTATAAATTTTGTTCAGACCGGATTGAAATTGTATTTAAAATATAAGGTCCAATATATATATATATATATATATATATATATGTGTGTATATATATATATATATATATATATATATATATATATATACATATACATATATATATACATATACATATATATATATTTGTGTGTATGTGTGTGTGTGTCCGGTTAAGCGGTATATTTTTACCTGTGTAATTGAAGTAATACCTCTTGTAACGTTCTCTTATCTCTTCACCTTCGGTGAAGGGCCTGTTATTTACTTATGGTTATGGCTAGAATATTGCATTTGCCTGTGCCCTGGAAAAAAAATTAAATATATAAAGCCATTTCTACCGTTTAGTTTTATGTAGGATATAAAAGTTATAAACAATGACGACCTCCAGGTTGAGATCTCTGTAGACCGTGATTCGATCCCCCAGCAGCACGGTGGCTTTTCATTATTTTATTCTTTCTTTAGGGTTAAACGTCAAGACAAGGAATTTGATCCTGAAATCGGACAAGTTTTTTTTATATTTTTCCCCTAGGTTGGCGTATATGGATAAATGCCGCGAGGGAAGATTGGATTACCGACTTTTATATATATATATATATATATATATATATATATATATATATATATATATATATATATATATATATATATATATATATATGCATACTTACATTATTTCTGTTCATGTGTATAAAGATATAT
>NC_061095.1:9511576-9554076 GCF_015104395.2 Macrobrachium nipponense
CAATATAAAAATATCAAAAGCACCCGAGTTTCTTCGGCGCAGTCGAGTTTTCTGTACAGCGTACAATGCAATATGAAACCCTGCCACGGTCCATGAAACTCACAGCTACGCCCCAGACGCACGGTCATCGCTAAATTTAACCTTAGATACGAAGTACTCAGGCTAGATGGCTGCAATTTGGTATGTTTGGTGATTGGAGGGTGGATGATCAACATACAAATTTGCAGCCCTCTAGCCTCAGTGGATTTTCAGATTTGAGGGCGGACGGACAGACAAAAGGCCATCTCAATGGATTTCATTTACATTAAACTTAAAAGGAGGTTTATATATATATCATAAGAATAATGCTCACAGCTTCTAGAATACCAAGAATTTACTTGTAACATACTTGAAGTGTGCTGCAAGCAATATTAGATCGTAATCCAACTATCTTACAAGAGAGGAGAACTTTCTTCCGTCTTCAATATAGTTTTGGGATATCAGGCATGCAAACTCTTGGTGGTTGAAATATTCAAATTTTGTATGTTATGATTACTTCTCTAATCTTGGGTAGTCTTTCTGGCTCGTTTCATAGGCAGTTATTGCTATATGTTTATCGCAGCCTTGCTGTCTTGATATTCGGAAGCACATCTGGCCTCATGGTGTTTGAGTATTATGTATGTAATATATATATATATATATATATATATATATATATATATATATATATATATATATATGTTTGTGTGTGTGTACATACGTCTGTAATTATTTGTTTGTATAATTACATTAAGAAAATGTTTACTTAAAACATCACTATTCCTACTTGTGTGTAAATATTTGTTTTGCGACGGTAGCTGTCCAGCCTTACCTTTTATGATTTGATTAGGTACAGAATTTGAAGAATTTGATAATTGCTCTATGAAAAATATGCAGACAATTCAAGAACGAAACCTACCTATGGTAACTACACGCATTACGTTAGTTTGCATTTAAGGAACTAAACAATAGTGTATTTTAGAGGCGATCTGTGATTTAAAATTTACTTCTAATTATATATTATTTTACTGTTTACGAGAAATGAAAATAATTTTAGAGGATATTTACAGCAAGTTGGAAATAAGAAAGAAATCCGCGGAATGTAAGCAATAGTTTTCACATTTTTATCCTTTGCAGTCTCCATTATGTGAACAGATCATTTGATGTAATTTTTCTTTGATTTTTTTACTTTAAATTGTAAGATCTGAAGATGAATATATATTTTGAAAGAATTAAGCTTGAATTTCAAAGACAATATTTAATATACTCGTTACTCTATGGTGGAATTCCAGAGTAAATAGAAAGGAATTCACGGAATAATACTAAGTAATTGTTTTCTTTTGGGGAAGTAGTACCTTTTTTCAGCTTTGCCATTTTCTTCTTGTGGTTGAATTGAAAATGCACAAAAAACATGAAGAATGATATTCATCAAATTTTGCAAGTTTTTAATTTCGTTGTTTTTAGATTATGACGATCGAAAAACGTTGATCTCCAAAAAAGTCACATGTTCAAGTGATCTCAAATGATGTTAGTAATATCATAGTATAGGAGTACTCAGTTTCCGGTCAGCGTTATCGGATGCTTGTATAGGTGTTTATTTATTCACTGTGCTTTATATTTTGGAATTATATTTTTTGTAGAAATTGAAGTTGGCGAAAGTCCCAGATTTTGGAAGGAAGCTGGAAATAAAGTTACTAAGTCTGATAAGATGCTGGAATATAGCTTTATAGGCTGGCAGAAAACTGGAATAAAGTCTTGAAAGTTGACTCTTACACTGGAATGAAGTTCTAAAAGATGGAAAGAAGTTGGAATAAATTTCTAAGGTTAACGTGACACTGGAATGAAGTTCCAGATGGTGCAGCAAGCTCGAATAAAGTTCCAAAGGTTGGCATGACGCTGGAATTATGTTTGAGGTGTTGGTAGGATGCTGGATTAAACTTCCAAATATTGACGTGACGCTTGAATGAAGTTAGAATAAAGTTCCAAAGGCTGACGGGATGCTGTAGTAAAGTTTCTGAGGTTTTTTTTTTTTTTTTTTAGAAAACAGGAATAAAGTTGCAAAGGTTGACACGACGCTGAAGGTTCAGTGGTACAATAGGAAGCTGGAATAGTTACAAAAAATTGAAGTGACGCTGGAAAGAAATCCCATAGGTTGCAAGAAAGCTGGAACAAAGTTCCAGAGGCTAACGTGACTTGGAACAGAAGTTGGTAGGAAGCTGTAGTAAAGTTCCAGAGATTGACATGACGTTGGAATGAAATTCCAGAGATTGGTAGGAAGTTGTAATGAAGTTATAAAGGTTGAAATGAAGCTGGAATGAAGGTCCAGAGTTTGGGAGGTAGATGGAATAAAGTTTTAAAGGCTGACATAACGCTGGAAAGAAGTTCCAGAGATTGGCTGGAAGCTTTGGTAAAGTTATTAAGGCTGTTGTGAAGCTGAATTGAAGTCCAGAGGTTGGCTGGAAGTTGTAATGAGTTTTAAAAGATGACTCGGCGTTGGAATGAAGTTCCAGAAATTTTTAAAAAGTGTGAGTAAAGTTCCAGAATTACCCAATGCTGCGGAGATTGCATTATGCTTGAAAGAGCTTGGGGCCCTGTCGGTGTGATGCCTTTAGAATCAAACCTGTTCATACATTATTTATGTAAATATTTGCTCATGCAAATGTATTTGTAATTGTGATGAAATCGCTGATTTATTTTCATTTATTTGTGGAAAATCATGCGTTTTTAGGTAATACTTAGCTGCACATTTTACACTACTTACGTATATACATGCGTGAGTTGGTAAATTTAACATAATCTTGTAAAACGTGATATTTTAATATTGCGCTGATGTTGTTGTTTGGTAGACATTAGCTCTTTATCTCATAAACGTTATCCGCGTTCCTTACCTGACAAATCCTTCTATAAATGAAAACGTCGTAGAACAGAAACTTATGATAGACTTTGCTACTGAAGTTTACACGAAGTAAAAGGAAAAGCCACCATGAAAAAAGAAATCTCAAACAGATTAAATCTCATCTTTTTTTTTTTCTACTTTTTTTTGACATGGATGAGAGGACAGACTAGCTTGTCTTGAAGATACTTTGGGTACAAGGAGGGTACAGGAGAAAAATAGTAGATTAAAAGGGTCTTTGGGAGTAGTACGCCAGACGAACTTGGAGGTCGGGGAAGCGAGTGCTCTATTGCCGGTTGAATCCAAGTTTCGGGTCCTGGTTGGGGCCCGGCATTTGAAGATGAATCAAGAACGTTTAAATGAGTGAGCCCAGAATTGTTGATGATGGTAATTCTTGGAAACTTATCTTTTATATTTGTTTATTCAGAGATTGGTTGATTGGTATATTAAACTGGCGTCAGGGCATCAAAGGTCGTCAACATATTTTATATGTAAAGAATATCATTTAAGCATTTTCATGCTTAGATGTATATGTGTGTATATATATATATATATATATATATATATATATATATATATATATATATATATATATATATATATTATACACAACATACATATGTCTGTTTGTGTGTGTAAACAATAATACGTTGCCTCCCCAAAGGTTGCATTTATGAAGTGGTTAAGTAGATATGAAAGTTGATAGAGCTGTTTAGCTCAGCAAATAATTTTGTTGACAGGTTGCCAGTAATAAACTCCCTCCCTCGCTCCCAAAGGAGCAAGGAAATAATGACTTTTAAAACTTTGTAGGCAATTTATCAGCACTATCTCTTACGAAAGTTTATAATTTTAAAATTTTAACGACAGTAGATTAAATCTTGTCAGAAGATCGTTACTTTCAGCTTATTCTATAGAAAGTGTCAGTCGCCCTCGCCAGTTCTTTTATATAGAATCAGGAACGATTCCCATTGTTTTTGGGTAATTAACCCTTTTATACTAATAGAGACAAGTTTGTTTTCATCTGAGTAGGAAAATCTTTTACACTCTTGCTGCAAAGACCAGTGTCGGTGTGGCAAGTAGAGAGAGAGAGAGAGAGAGAGAGAGAAGAGAGAGAGAGAGAGAGAGAGAGAGAGAGAGATGCAGTTTGCTGTGCTTGTGAATGTTTGATGGTGAGCAAAATCAGTCATAATTTTTATCTATGCCTCGGGTATAGTTTTATTTGATTATTTCCTTAGGTCCATGAAAACAAGAAAAGAAGGAAAACGGGGTGCGGCTTTATCAGCCAAGATATTGTTAGAAGGTCTTCTTAAAAGAAGGTTGTTTGAGGAATCAGGGTAAGGAAAATAGGAAGGCAATTCAAAGTAATAGAAGAACCGTGCAATTCGAGATTGACTCATTTCCTGCGCCAAAATACAGCCACTCTAAGCAAGAGCAGTGCCTCGAAAATATATTTAGATTAAAGGCAGTAAAAGGAAGCTTAAGCTGGCCTTTTGCAGGCTTTCGTAAAGCAGATTTTCATATACTGCCATTATAAAAACAAAGATTATTGATTTCGGTGACGACACTTTTCACACGGCTCAAGTCCTTTTTCAATAAGGCTCACTGGGCGGAACAGAACAGTATTCTTTACATGTCATCAAGAGATTTTAGTGGTGAGGACTGATGTTTCTCGTGTTTACTCACAGACATGTAAATTAGGTCCCATACTTCTGTAGATGTCTTCTCGGTTGTCTTATTAACCGTTTGCTCCAACATGAGAATTTCTAAAGGTTATTAATGCTGTCCTTTATGGCCACTAATGGCTTGGTACTACTTGTGTGGAGAACAGTGACTTTTAGAAGTTTCATTTTGAAGGAACGAATTGTGTTGGGGGAGGCGGATTTGGACTTCCCCTCTTACGCACTTCTTGCACGAAGGTCATGGCCTTGCTAAATTATTCAGGAAACACATAACATATACAGTATTCTATAAATTAGTAGTTTATATAAGAAATATTTAGTTACCCATGGCGACATTATTAAGTGTCTCATTCAATAGTGATGCAGAACCGTAGATGGAGCTTTGCTTTCAGAGTACATGTCAGTGCTGGCTGTGTTGATTTTCGTTATCGTGTGGTAAGGTGTTTATATCTCTTAATTTTTTTTTTTTTTTTTTTTTTTTTTTTTTTTTTTTTTTTTTAAATTCATCTGTTGATGAAATTTAGATAGTGATTTCTTGAATAATAATCGGTGAGTTGAGGTATTAATCACCTTCAATCATTTTGGTCTCAAACTGTTCTGTATGGATGGAAACCATTAAGGTTTGTTACACTGAAAGAATGAGAATGCACTGTAATATTCACAACAGGGTAACATGGATTTCAGCTGTAAAAACGTGACCTCGCTTGGGTCCTTTGAACTGATAATACACTTGCTCGCAGGATGTTAATAGTTAATTGGTGCTTTGGCCAAGTTTGCATCTCCAAATTATATATGATATATGTTTATGGAAGTAACGTAAAGTTTTCTTGGAAGTGAGTTAACTGAAGACTAGTGGGTTTAACGTTTAGAGCGAGCATTGCCCTTCTCTGCTACTAGAAGGGAAAATGTAGGATTTTAAGACTTCCAAACTAAAACTCGAATCGCTGTTTTAAGATTTCCATCAGTCAGGCAGGCTGACATGTGCATTTATATACGGAAATTATAAGAAAAGTCTTTTTCTTGCAGCAAATATGACAAATCGAAACCTTCCAGTAGTGAATAAAATCATTCTTAGACACCGATATGAAACACGCACACAGCTGTTAATCAAAGGAAACGGTGACCGGAATAGCATAAGGAGGGAAAATCAATAAATATAATTAAGGAAAATATATCTGCAGCTTCGCGGTGGGTTACAGTATGGCGACAAAAAATTCTTTAGCCTAATTTTGGAGGATTATCCCTTCAGCAATTCGAATATACGACGCTATTGGAGACTTTGTAAACTTCATAACTTTCATTTGTAAAGTCACATACTCTCTCTCTCTCTCTCTCTCTCTCTCTCTCTCTCTCTCTCTCTCTCTCTCTCTCTCTCTATGGTCATCCCCACTTTCAAGTTGTAAATGATAGAGTCTTAATGGTAGTTATTTGTGAAGATAGTAAACGTTTTGCCATGACAAAGTTAGCCTCAACACTATTATTATTATTATTATTATTATTATTATTATTATTATTATTATTATTATTATTATTATTATTATTATTATTATTATTATTAATTCTCTTTAACTCAAGGCTACGCAAAGACGACTGAACTTTTTTTTTTACTTGAACGAATGAAGGAGTATACAGACACATCAGCAGGTAACTGCTCTCGGAAAGCTAGTAGAGTATGAACTTCGGGATAAATAAATAACGTGAAATGAGTGAGTGGCGATTTTGGTGATTGGTCGGTGAATCTTTAGCCTCGAGATCATCTTAGGGTTAAGCTTTGTCCAACTGTATGGTATGGGTGTGTATTTTAAGCATTTAATATAATTACGATATCACAGATATTTATCCAACCTAAAAAAAATTTTTATTTCATTTCCTCATCAGTAATGTTTTTGTTATCTACTTCCAGCAGGTTCTTATGGGATAGAAGTCTGGAAATGTAGTTAGGCTTCTACCTCTGTGAATTAGGTCAAAGTACGGAAGATGGTATTAGTTGTAGTGAAATGCTCTCTTGCTCGGCCTTCAAATTTTTAGTTCCTTACGGTTGTATCTCTGGTTGTTACGTTTTCTGTCTGGTTCTGTCTGTTTGTAAGGCTCCCATTGTGTGTGGAACACCTCTAGGACAACATTCAGACCCAGAGACGCGCACGCGCACACGCACACACACGCACACGAAGTGAAACATTGCAGGTATCCTCTTTTATCCAGGTGGTGACATTCGGCGGGCAACATTTAGTGTCACACTCGAGATAAAATAACATCCTACCTACACAGGCGAGGCCTTTGAGGGGCGAACACTCCGATAAGCCAATTTATGCGTTACGGGGGAATGTGCAAAGGTCGATATTAGATTGTACCGTGTAGGTGGCATTGAAGACGAGCACAGTGTGTGCACCGGGCCCAGTTTGATATGGTATGAGGGGGTGAGCGGGCGGGCTACACACATGTTAAACATTATGAGCCCTGTCCTCCTCTCCCTCCCTCCCTCCTCCTCTGCTTCTCCTTCTTCTCCTCCTCCTCCCTCTCTCACCTTCTATTCCTCTCGCTCCTCTCAGCCTCCCAGTCTCCCCTTCCTGCCCCCCCCCCCTAACCGCGACGGGGGCCTTGGTTACGGGGACGCCCTTCTGACACCAAGATCTCCTCACTCTTGCCTTTCATTGACACTTCCCTTTGAATGGCTGTATGAAAAGGAATTTCTGAAGGGGCAGAATGCCGTAGATGTGAAAAGAAAGGGCTTCTCCGATGCGCCAAGGGTTGCAACACGAGTTGAAGAGTAACCCCAGGAGGCTGCTGCTGCTGCGAGGGAGGGCATGCTAGTTGATGGCTGGGGGGGAGGGGGGAGGGGGAGGGAACGGGCAAGGGTAAGGGGATGGGCGGAAGGGTTGCTGATGAAGTTGGGAGAGAGAGAGAGAGAGAGAGCGAGGGTTAGACGAGGTTGGGGGTCATTCCAGGGAAGAGGTGCGAGGGGGTACAAGGGGTGGGGCATGATGTTCCGCGGTGAGGTATAAGCGAAGCCGCGCGCTCTTTTGGCAAAAGGATAATGATTGTCTAGAATACGCGGAACTGTTAGCGATATGGATTGGGCCCACTCGACGAGATACCGTGCTGCCTTCCTGCCTGCCTGCCTGCCACAGCGCCTCTAAATTGAATCGGCGAAATAATTGGAGCACCAGCAGAAGCAGCAGCTCGGCACCGAACCCAACGGAAATACTCGAAGGATCGCATGAGGCAGGAGACACACCGGTGTACAGTAAATGTTGAGAGTGTTTATGTGTATGCGTGTGTTTGTGTGTAGGGGCAGGGTATCCCCGTTTAGTGCAAGAGTAGTCGGGGATTCCAGCGCGACTCTGCATGTCTCGGTCAAGACAGATGATCGCGATGGCCGTAGCATTTTAACGTGAGGGTGAAAACTTTTGAATAAGGGAAGCTCTGTTTTGTATGGAGGCGCTGGCCATCGTTTTGGTTAAACAAAAGGGCATCACTATTTAGCATGGGCATACCTGCGTGTGCATTGGCATTATTTGATACCCATCTGCAATGGAGATTGCTGCACTCAGCCAAAGCGATAAATCCAGCTCAGATGATTAGCGTATCAGGAATGACCTTCAAATATGGACTCACTTGATGCTGGAAGAAGTCCTCTATCAGTTACTTTTAAAGTTGTTGCACAGTTGTGTAGGATGAATTCCGTAGTCATAATATTTAAAAGTAATTGGTGCTTATTTAAATTTATAGCTTATCTGACTATAGAGTGAAATATTCTGCCAATTTACCTACTTGGCAGTATTTTCAATTGGGTGAATAGAATAATTTTGTCTTCTGATGTAAATTTAATGTTAACGAAAGTGAATATTAGATTAAAAAATTATATATATATATATAATATATATATATATATATATATATGTGTGTGTGTGTGTGTGGAGTGTGTACACACGCTCACACACCCGGCCGAATAACAATACATGCATCGGCAATGAGAAAAAACGTGCCCTCAAATTTATTTGATATGATCTTTAATGGATGAGAATGCAGATGGCGCAACGTCGCATAAAAGAATGTGTATGCGTAATTAATCACATTTGAAAGTAACAAAATGCTCTTGACATTACTGTTTCTAAAAGGTTATAAAGAGATATCGACTGATGAGATACATTGTTGAATGAATGAATTAAGCTGATTTTTCTTTTCTGTACTGCTGAGATGATGATTTGGTTCAGAGCTTTGTTGTAGTTTTAAAAAACCCGAGTATGGGGACAAAGATACCACAGGACCCATAAGCTGAATTCTTTCGTAGTATTATCATGAAGTTCTAATGATGATTTAGTACACGGACTGGAAATCGAAAGTATTAACGTAAACGGAACTGAGTTCTGGTAGAATAGTAGTTGTATAAGAATAAATGCCCTAAGGTGATTTGCCAATCTTGTTTAACAACGTAATTACACTAACTACATGTTTTGTAATAATTGCATTACAGAAAAGGTCTAGTTTAAAATTACTCTTTTATATATTCATAGTGTCAACGTTTTGGATAGATTATAAAAGTTTTCTTTTTTCAATGTTATTAACATACTTTATGATTTGCATTTTGTCCAGGTTAACAATATGACTTTTAACTTTGTGTCGAAAGAGGGCACTGTTTTCATCACCTTTCCTTAATGAGTCACGATGTTGTCTTTTCCTTCTGTCAAAATCAATCGTTTCACGTATATATGTTTTATTATGCTCTTGGCAGGGAATTTCGTAAATGCATCCTCGTTTTTTGTCTATATTTTTAACATTATTTGTTAGGTACTTCTGAATAGTGTTTGTTTTCTTATATAATGGGACAGTTTTACAAAAGTTTAAGTATTCCTTGAAAAGTCCAGGTTTTCTTTTGTCTGTGGTAAGACTAGAACACTATTATTATTACCAAGGAAGCTCCTTTTCTCCCTTGCCTTAAAATGTGCCCTTTGAAAACAATTTGTATTGTAACAAAGTGCAGTGGAAACGTTTTTGATATTATTTATTTCAGTGTCTAGAAATTCAAGAAGCTTGCAAAACTGAACATAATATATAAGTGATGTAAAGAAAAAAATATATATATTTTATTTCATTACTTTTCATTACTTATAACATAACATGCATTTGCAACATTTTCACTCGTAAATCTCAAATACATGAGTATCAATATTGTCTTAGGAAAAATAGATACGAAAGCGTGTATTTTCAGGATATCGTATCTCTACCACCGTGTATTTTCATGATATCGTATCTAACACCCTGTATTTTCAGGATATCGTATCTAACACCGTGTAATTTCAGGATACCGTATGTCTAACATGCAGCCACAATAAGCGGTCGAGAAACTCATTCGCTGTTACTTAGTGCCAACGAAAAGGGGCCATACAGCGCCATTCAAAAAATAACTGCAATTCTGTGGATCACAACTCACGTGACGTCTCGAACTCATCGGGACACCAGCAGATGCAAAGTAGTTGCTGTATGACTCAATAACAATTAAGAAAATTGGATTTTGTTGTTTTTTTTTATATTTTTATTCTTAACTCGTATCAAACAAATGTTGATAATAATGAAATTTTCAATATGAATTTGTTAATATGTAAAAATTTTACTTTCCGTATTTGATATTTAGGATTGCAGTAAGAGTTAGTTTTAAAACTCGTTCAGTAACTGTTCTGTTTTCGCTTGTTCACTTGTAAACTTTATGATAAGTTAAAATGTTAAAACCTTCATTAATCGTATTTTCAAGCACACGCCGGAAATAAATTTACTAAGAGTATACATAACATTCGCAAGGAAGTTTGACTAGGAACTCTTTTTTTTTTTTTTTTTTATGTTTTCAGTTATGCAATAAATAGCTATATTGTTGGCCATTCATAGTATTTTTAAAAGAACATTCAGTATGGAGCGGCGTAAGTCAAGGGTAGGAATATTTAGATAATATCCATAATGCAGTTGTTCGTCACGATCACGAAAATTTTGTGAGCCTTATATACGCTCATTGTGATCTTAACACAACGAAAGTTAATCATCTGAAGATATATGTTAAGATATATATTGAGTTAGGGTATTTTCCGGCTGAATTCGACGAAAAGCTGGAAATACCAGTGAAAGCTCTTGCTCGCTTTTTTTAAGTATTAGCAAAAACTATCCAGAATAATATAACCAACTCAGGAACTACAATTCTTTTGCAATGAGTCGTTACTCACTTTTCATTTAGGATACTTGTCCATGGCCCACCGCCAAATATATATATTATATATATATATATATATATATATATATATATATATATATATATGTATGTATGCATGTATGTATGTATGTATATATGTGTGTGTGTACATATGTATGTGTGTAAAACTATGTTTTGTTCTCATTGATTTTTGTAATTAAATTAATGTACTCTTGTATAAATTTATGTTAGTATATAATGTATTGTATGTTTTGTCAATAAACTAACTAACTATAAAACCCACGGCTTTATACATACACATCCTCAGATTATGGTCCCCTGCATTTTGCTACATGACCCCCAGGTGGTTATGGCCCCAAGTTTGGGAACCACTGCAGTATAGAAGGAATTAGGTACAAAATCAAGGAGAGACGAATTTCAGTTACAAATATACTCATATACATACATACATACACACACTCATTCACAAAGCTGCGCAGAATTACTTGTGAATAACCGGAAAGGGGTTTATGAAATAGATAGGAGATAAAATAACAAAAGGCGGAAGCATTACAAAAATATGATAACGGAGGAAGCCTTATAAATGAGATAAATAAAAGGAAAAGCGGAAGTAGAATATCGTGTATCAATACTCTTTTAAAATATACGTCACATAAGAACATCAGCTTTGATGAGCCGTTTATACAGAGGGATGCTATAACGACTCTACTGTTGCTAAAAGTACAAAGAAAGCATCTGTTGTCACAAAACAATGGTTATAATAGAAATCCTGTTTGGAATATATATTGAGACACCTTTGATGGAATTATTCGTAAAGTATTCTTTCAAAACAACAAGTAAAAGAGCTTGTATAATAAAAACTCGATCAATAAACTGAGAAATTGCACCTATATGCTTGTTAATTCTCTCTCTCTCTCTCTCTCTCTCTCTCTCTCTCTCTCTCTCTCTCTCGTTCCACATTTATATATACTTGTGTGTGTGTGTGTATATATATATATATATATATATATTATTGTATATATAATTATATATATAGATATATATATATATCTATATAATGAACGTAAATTGCCTATGAATGGAAAAGAATGAGAGTAACCGAAAAAGTGTGTGGAATAACCCTTCACAAACTAAAGGTTGTAGGGTGATACTCCTCCGCTTTTTGTTATTGTAATGTTATTGATAATAATTTTGTAATTGTTTATAGAGGTGAAGCTGCAGTTACTGACTGAGATATCCGCCAATTCTCGTCAATGCGAAATCAGGTCAAACATTTACTGTGGCAATCACGGGGATGCATAGGGTCTCGAAAGGAAAATAAGATCTTTACTCAGGGTTATGGTCAGTTTTAGTGCAAGTGTATATGGAATGATAATGAGTTTCTTAAGTTTCTTGTTGATCCCGACAAAACACAAGTGATTACATATTATACTTAGAAATAGTTTGGTTCTGTACTCAGAAATATATTTAACTTAGTAATGAAAACTGGAAGGTCCAACAAGACATCACCAAGTCCATATAGATATTACCAAGTTAAACCTCTCTCTCTCTCTCTCTCTCTCTCTCTCTCTCTCTCTCTCTCTCTCTCTCTCTCTCTCTCTCTCTCTCCTCGTTAATTGTGGGAATGTACGGACATGCCTTAAAGATGAAAAAAAACCTTGAAGGTTTCCTCCCTTCTTAGAATTGGCGATCTATATCAGTATCATGCATTCCGTTCTCCATAGGTGGTCCAGACGATAAAGCAAATGACTTAAGTGTCTGCACAAATGCAGAACTCATTTTTATTCATTTGATATTATCGTTTTCCATGAACTGATCACAAAGTGAAGCTTTAAGAAAATAAAGAAGATCAAGGTGTTACGAGAAAGAAAGCGTCTTCATACGTAGTTTTCAGGTAGCTACCTTCTCTCTCTCTCTCTCCTTTTGCCTGGAAATTCTATGTTCGTTAGTAGTCTTTTTACCATGAAGGCGTGACTGGTTATGTTAACCAAGGAAAAGGTATATTATATTTATATACATATATATATATATATATATATATATATTATATATATATATATATATATATATATATATATATATATCTGTGTGTTTGTGTGTGTGTGTGTGTGTTGAATCTTTTAATATGGAAAGAATGGCTTTACGGGTAACAATACTTCACTGCCACATTTTTAAATTAAATAATTCTCTTTGAAAAACAATCTGTAGTAAACGTGGATGGCTGCATGGATGTATGTAGAAATTTTTATGAATATACACATACACACATATATAGTCCAGAATCTAATGAAATGTATAGCTGACCATGTTTTTTTTTTCCATAAATTAGTATAGAGAAAAATATTATATACAAATAGAAAAGTCTCCCATTAGGTGAGCTAGACCTGAATGGGAGGAACTCGAGACAATCAATAATACTTTTAAAAATGTTTGAAAAGCCAGGTAATCAAAGTGAATCATCTTGTACTCTCGGGTAAACCACCATTTCTCTCTCTCTCTCTCTCTCTCTTCGCCACCGCAACCATCGATGGACAATCCCTCCCTCCTCTCCCACCCACCCTTCCCTCCCCGCTTCCTCTTCCTCCTCTCCCCCCCCCCCCCTCCGTTGTCGTTGCCTTTATCTCTCAGAGCCAGCCTTCCTTCCTCACCCTCCTCAACTTCTATACGGTTCCCGTAGATCCCCATAGTCGTCCTCTGTCTCTCGAAGTCCTTAACCATCTTTCTCAACCGTCTCCAAAGTGACCCTAATAACCACGAAAACCACAAAACGACCTTGAACTGGTCATTCCGGAACTCTCTTAGGTGGCGGTTATTGGAAGAAGGAGTGGGTGGGGTGGGAGCCTGGGAATAGGGAAGGGGGGTCTAAAGAATTATTAACCTGCTAGAGTTGATCTAAACTTGATTTTTTTTAAATGGCGTAGCGACAGAGGCGAGGGCTAGCCCGGCCTGTAGCGCACATGAAAATAGATTCGTTAAGGGTTTCGTTTCGTCTCCATCTGAACCTGTTTTTAGAGTTGTACTTTTTCCCGGTTCACGTTTATTTCTTGTACAGAATGCATAATAAAGCAGAGAAGGTTTTACAGGTCATTGATTAAAATTAATTTAATTCTTTTTTTGTCGTAACTAATAAGAAACATACGGTGAACTATGTATACAGGTGTAGTCTCCATAAGAACAGTAGCACTGAAAAACTCAGTAATTGCCATTGACAATTCATTGTTGAATCCTGTAAAATAAAGAAGCAAAATCAGGGACGTTTGTATGAAGAATTTCCCCGTACAATGCAATGCCATATTCAATGCAGAATAAGTTATCTACAAAATTTCCATTAGAATGATGAAGATTGTATTTTCGTTCTCATTGAATTAAAATTAAACAACACCTGACAGAAGTTTTTGAGCACTTACAAGCGATTATTATGCCTGTACGAAAATTGTTCCAGTAAAACCGCCCCTAAGGTCAACTACCCACAATTCGGTTATATCCCAAGAACCACGTTGTTATATCCAAACTTGCTGTCTCTTATTGGTAACTGTATGCTCTCTGGTACCACTGGCTCGGTTTCTTTTCCTATCGGTAGTTGTACCCAATAGTGATAAAAGCAATGTCATTGGTCATCGCTTTCCTCTCGTTTTCTCTTGTTGTTTGTGTCAGCAGTAGCTCAAATCATGAAAGTACCCCTGGTTTCCACAAACACACACACACACAAACAGAGCGGCGTCAATAACCTCGTCGTTGCAACACCAACAAGAACTAATTAATCAATCAATCAACACAAACACAGACCAGTGGAAGGGAATACCAGAAGTTCCACTTTTCATGATAGAAGTGGTCATCATAATACTGGTTAATCTCGGATTGGGAATAAATTGAAATCGTGCGATATCTTTCCTTCCCCAATGTATTTACTTCATTGCTTTTACTTTGCCTGTGGATGGGAATCAGTTCGGTTTCTCTCTTTTGCTTCGTAGGGAATGTTCTATCCACCCAGTTGCTCTTTTGAGGTATTTAATGTAGTTTGTTGAGAAATGAAAACGCGCAAAGCGGAGTGTATTTCAGGATATGAAGAAGAACCATATTCCACAGTGGTTGCTTTCCGAGAGCCTGAACCTTTTCAGTGTGGAATGAGATGAAGTATTTGTCAATAAAGTTTGAGCTGTTAGAAAAAGTAATTGACATATAGTAACGAAATTATGTAAGGTGAAAGATAAACGTAGTCGTCTAGTTTTTTTTATGAGAAATTTTCTAATTAACCTTTCTGGGAATCCGTGTGTAAGTGGAGGCTACCATCTAGGAAGAAGGTGTATTGTAAAGTGCAGGTAATTAGAAGCTACTTGTAGAGACCACATAATTATTATATTGGTAAATCCAAAAGTTAAGTCTTATTTCGCCTATTAGCGAAAGCAAAAAAAGGAAAGATTCGAGCAGATGTTAATGGTCGTAAGTTGTCGTAGACAGAATGGTTTTGGCTAACATCGGTCAATACATGTTGTTACGCCTAACTCTTGGAAGCAGAAGTTGTATTTAATGATAATTTCGGATGTTTTGAAGTGTCACTTATAAAACCAGTTGATGAAGTCAGTGCGGTAGAGAGATTTTTTTCAGGAATATGTGCAGTGTGCTGTATATGAAATGCAATTAATCTAGTATAGAACTATTTACCATTGGTGAAAGAGCATTGACGTGTTCAAGAACAGCTTTTTTTTCTTCCCTTCTAATGAGAATAGTTATAAGATGCTAACATCCGTAAATCGTAGTCGTGTATGAATGTTCTATCGAATTTTGTCCCCTTGTCATTAAAAGCACAGATCCCGAGGAGAAATAAAGTCGTTTCTGCCTTCATCACTGTCGTTTCGTAACTTAAATTGGAGAAAGGCTTTTTTGCTGGATGTCAAACAGAAACCAGAATGGGCCACAGAGGTGCGATCTTATCTTCGGAATTGGTTAACACTTCGAATATGTATTCGATTTCAAGCTGGTTGTTCCTAATTGGAGACGATGAACCTGAATCCACCTCGGATGCTCTGATGTATGCTGAAGTCTGGCTGTCCCGTTCTCGTCTATTATTGTGTTTGGTGTTGTGAAATCCTGTCACTCGGTCGATATACTGTTTTCTCGAAAGAATAGAGAAGAAAGACGTGTTCTGGAATCACATTACGAGTTTTTTATAAGGTGCATTTGAATTCTAAAAGGAACAAAGAATTCGATTTGTGTTACGCGTTTTTTTTTTTTTTTTTTTTTTTTTTTTTTTTTTTTTTACAGAGAGAAAGCTAGACTGGTAAACTCTCTTGAAGAAATGGAGATCTGCTTGATCCTTGGATTACAATGGGACTTGGTCATTTGTAGAAAGGTTTTATCTGCCATTATTTCCTAACCCGACATAACCATTCATTTGACTAAATATGTCAAGGTGATGTTCATGATTATGTGGAAGCGCCAGCCAGATTAACAAACAAGCCCAACACAAGTTGACATTTCATATTATGTAAACAGTTGCGCGTTCCTGGTTACATTTTTGTAGAAAGCAAGGTGACAGTTCTAATCAGTAATTTTAACCAGGATGATTGACCAAGGTAATTATTTTTACTCATTTGAACCAGTACGATTGACATGTCTGTGTACTTGTAGAAAGTAGACAGTTTTAATTACAAATTTGAAATAAAACACTGACATTTTTTATTTGTTATTTAGGGGAAATAGATTATCAATTCTGATTACTAATTTCAACGAGGATGATTTAACATTTCTGGTTACTTATTTGTGCCAAGCAGATTGACGTTTGTACCTAATACGTACCAAATAGCTTGACATATCTGATCTGCTTTTTTTTGCAGCAAATTGATCGTCTGACATTACTATCTTCCTTTTTACCAAGCGGATTCGCAATTTTTACTTCTTATTTGTACAAAACACACAGACGTTTCTCATTTGTAAAAGGCAGATTAACGTTCCAAATTATCTTCCGTCCAAATGGAGAATTGTCTCTTGCTTTGTTCTTCCGAGAGGTATTATAGATTCTGGGTAAGATCTCTCGGACAGATAATTGAGAAGTTAGACTTATTAGCACGTCTGGTGACTCGTTTTACCAGTCCACGCTCACTGACGTTCGCAAGATTAAAAGCATTAGGTTAGTCTGGATGTGTTTAGGTATATACACAGTATGTGCATATGTGTATAGATATATGTACACACATATATAAACAGATGGTTTGAATCTAGTGAATTATATAATGTTTTCGTTATATATATATATATATGTATATATATATATATATATATATATATATATATATATATATGTATATGCTTACATACATACGTACATGCAAAGGCCAAACAAATGGTTTGAATCCTGTGAATTGTAATGTTTTCCTTGTTTAAATGCAAGAGTTAAAACAGACTTTAGAGGATGGTACCTACTAGATGTACTATGGCGCAGGAGGTTGACAAAATAAAGCTTCCGATATTATTATCACTAATGTGACAGTATTATCATGTAATCGAACTGGTTTTGCAGTTAAAACTGGAAGCGATTAAACAAGTTTCCTTTTGTCCGACGACCAGAGCTCTGTCTATGTCTCTCTCTCTATCTGGAGATGGAAGACAGGATGCTCTCGAGATAACGCGAAGCAATAGATCTGATGCAGATGCAGCTTCTGGGATCAGTCGCAATTAGTCATTGCGATTGCCTGGGACCGTCCTGAATGTTAGCGAGGAAACCATTAAGTTTTAGTGCTGATAAGGCTGAATCTTGGCTTGTTCCCCTCCTGCGGTAATGACAATTGAGACGTCACTGACAGTACTTGATGGCTCCACTTTTTTTTTTCTTTTTTATTTTTTTACTGCAGAAAGTTAGTGATTTTTGTTACTATGTTTATTTAAAATAAAAAGAGTCTTAAATTTTCTTTGTCAGAAGATTGTGAAAATATAAAGTCCTTTCTCAAGAGACTTGGAAATGAGAATTATCGTCCGTGGAAGCCCAGTATATGTCATTCTGGTACTAAGTTGCCATTTACATAAATGTCCATGTGGATTAAAGTCTGGCAAAACCTCAACAAATGATCCTAGTTTTAAAAACAGTTAAACGACCCAAAGTAAATGGTAGATGCCGAACAATGTGATTAATTAAGATGAAGATGGTTTCCATTTAGATGAGCGGATATGGTGGGGCCATCTATATTATATGCGATAGCGAACAGAGAGAGAGACGACCCCTAAGGGGTCTTGGTGGGCCTCGCAGCTGTGGGTGTCGCTTTGCGGAATTCGGTTTTAGTGTGCAAATGATATGCTGCATATTAAGCTGCTAGAGCTGCTGCTGCTTCTTGTCCGGAACTCGACACGAATTTTTACTAGACAGACCTCTGTTCTAGATGTAAGTGGAGTTTAAAGGTCTCTCTCTCTCTCTCTCTCTCTCTCTCTCTCTCTCTCTCTCTCTCTCTCTCTCTCTCTCTCTCTCTCTCTCTCTCTCTCTCTCTCTCAAGTACTAACACACACTATATATATATGTGTGTGTGCGCGCGCGTGTTTATTTGTATGTGTGTATATATAATGGTAGATTTCCCTAATGAAGGCAAGGAACTTACTTCAACTTTAGCGCGATTTTTCCTTTTTTGCTAATTAAGGAAAATTTTGCTACTTTTTTTGCCGTCCATGAACATTGTTGTCGTTTTTTTTCCACAAACATCAGTTACTTGGACTGTATTCATTTACCAAATTTCCTGATAAAACTCAAAGCTATAGGTAATCGGCTCACTTACACACACGCACACACACACACATACCCCTTCACGTACACTGACACTGGCGACAATGTTTATTTCAAGTAACGTAATCCTCTAAACGAACATTATTAAGATTGACGTGCGTGACTGATAAGAAAGCAAGATACTCCCAACTTCACATTTAAACGCCTTCCATATTGCAGTTCAGAAAGTAAAGTAAAAAATAAGTGAGATATTTATATAGGATTCCGAGGTTAGTGGAGTTCGTTAAATCCATTGTGCGAAATGAATTGAAAGTAGGAAGAGAACCTCCTCATTTGAATAAAAAGGATTGTTGAAGCCGGATGGCCTAGGCAGAGCAACTGACAGCCGGACAGGCGTCATAAAGCCTTTGGGGCTTTAGAGAGAGAAAAAAAGTAAAAACTGGAATATTCCACCTGGTTATAAGTCTCCAAAGGATAGATGGGAAAGGTAGAGAGGCAGATATGCCCCTTATTTTTTCAAGTGAAGTAACGAGGAAGGAAGAGATACCATAATCCTTTTCAGCGTCAAATCGAAAATAAAGGTAAACTGGAACACTTCGCTGAGTTATGCTTCATTTTAGCATAAACAAAATTGATTAAATCTGTTAAAAAATTACGATAAATAAAAGGGCCCAATATTTTGTAACATCAATGATGAAAGCATAAAAAGATTCTCTGAACTTTTATAACAGAGTAGGTGCTTATGTCTCTCGACATTGAACTCTAAGTTCATTTGGATTAAGAATAGCATGATTTTTTCCTGAGCTTCAATTATACCATGGATGACTGGGAGATTGTTTAGCTACAGAAGGTTAGACAGAGTGTAAGGGTGAGAGGTGGTGGGTTGAGAAAATCATGTACAGGTATACACAGATGGTCGTGGACAGATGTTCTAGAAGAAATATGGAATGAAAACGAAGGTGAGTACTGTTAAGCTATTGAACAGAGTGGAGAAGTTGGGCCAGAACCCTAGGTCGAAATAAAATTAGTTCTAATGGAAGTAAATGCAGAGAGAATAGTTAACGAGCTTGTGGATCTTAGAATAAAAGATGCAAATTGAGAGGGGATGTCTGAGGGGATTGCAGAGCGCTTCATTTGACAGAATACTCTTTGGAATGGACAAGATAGGGAGAGCTAACAGACACAAGAATGGAAAGGGCAAGTTTGAGATTGCTTATGGAAGTGAATTTTAAGGGATTAAGGATGTCAATTAAAGGTTGAAAAACAGACTCTTTGGTTGAAGAGATTACAAGTGGAATGATGTATTAGGATAATAGTAGTGAAATGAAGTAACTGACCATGGTTTGTGAGGTATACATAGATGTGGGAAAGGTTCTGGAAGAATTGTAGGAATAATTGTTTCCCTGCGCAAGGTAAAGATGAGAGATGATTTGGTGAGAGTCCTAGTTGCAGAGAGGATTACCAGGGAAGGGATAAGATAGCACTTGGATTAAGATAGCAAATCAGGTAATAGAAGGATTTATAAGGAAAGAAAAGTCTGTGCTTGAACAGGTATAGTGTGTTGATCAGTTTTTGATACAAAGTAATTTTTTGTAGTTTTAAAATTATGGGGAAAAACAGCTTGCGACTTACAGCCTTTATGAGCCTTATGATAAAATTGATACAGATACTGGTGGCGCAACACACAGAGAGGGATGTGGTTATATTTATATATGATTACATCCCTCTACATGTGTTGCGCCACCATTACCTTGAAAGCACTTCCTGGATATGAAGGCCCATCCTGCCAGTACGAATAAGTTTTCCATTATTCAATCCTTTTGGAAAAGAGTGATAAGGGTAGAGTCATTAGGGCATAAGTACCATACCAGATTTCGAATTGTCGGACACTTGAGTATAGGACGAAATCAACTGATACCCTTTATGGACAGGTTTAGAGCTGGAGTTCGATTCTTGTCGATCTAATAAGGTCAGGACCATGAACGCCATTGGAGGAATGTTCTTCAGATATACCCTTGGTGGGTAGTGTGTTTTCATAGATGAGAATGTATCCAGATAGTGTTAAATGGGTATAATTTTGGTAATCACTATTAGATGTAGTATACCCTCTCACATTCACACACACACACACATATATCATAGACACAAGAACTCACATGAATATATATATATATATATATATATATATATATATATATATATATATATATATATATATGTGTGTGTGTGTGTGTGTGTGTGTGTGTGAGCTTGTTGTCTCTGATATACTGTATTGAGCTGACTAGCATCAAAGACGCTTGAAGATTCGATCTTATTTTATCTTTTGATCTTGACGAAGATCAGCACAAACTTGTCAGGTATTTAGTAGATGTCCTGGTGCAGAAAGTCAGAACGAGTGAGAGACTAATTAACTTTCTGTTTAATACCTTTAATTTGTATTTGTGTTAGTGTTATTTTTTTATGGCGGGAGGGGATTAGAAATCAAAGGCATTACAAACCGGTTGATTCTAATTGGTTATTTGTTTTAATTGCTTTGTGTTCGAATCTTCGCCCTCTAGTAGCATAAGAAAAAGATATAAATAAAGGAGAGATGCTTCAGGGAGAATTTGATATTAAATGTAAGAACATTACAAATATGATATTAGAAATAATTTTGAGATAATATTGTGAACTGGGCTTGATTTGCAAGGTCTGTCGTTCGATCCTGACCTACCGGCCACCTATGTTGATAAACTTAGTTTTGAGAAACTGAGAAAAAGAATGTTTTATAGTCGGGTCATAACCTCTTTGAAGGCGCAAATCCATGTGATGATTTGTGTATACATATACACATGTGTATACACGTGCACACACACACATATATAATATATATGTATGTATGTATTGCTCAAAAACACCTAAAAGCTTGATGCATAAGTTTAGATAAAGCTTTTTGGAAAATTGAAATACAGCTTATATACAGTTTCATTTTCCTGTTACTTCCTTCTGATGCTTTGAATATGGGTTCGAACCCTGCTACCAGACATCAGAATTACTTCATATTTCCTGTTTTTAGATTTAAGGCTTTGTAGTGACAAGTGTATCTAAAAAGTCTGAAGAATTTGAGTTAAGACGGTATTACAATTACATACTTATCTGATAAAAAGTGACCAGTACAAAGATTCTCTCTCTCTCTCTCTCTCTCTCTCTCTGTATCTGTATATATATATATATATATATATATATATATATATATATATATATATATATTAATTTTTATCACAATCACCACGATTCATATTCATGCTTTAGGCTCCAAATCTCCTTTAATATCCAATTTCTTCTACTCGGAATTAATATATTTGCATATATGTTAACCGAAGGGGAATTTTTAAGTTAATAATAATTTCGTCCTCTGTGGATTCGAACCAGCGCACAGAGAAGAAATCAGGACTTCAGTGACGTTTTTACCGACATGTTGGCCGAGTCAGTAAGACGTCACTGTAGTCCTGATTTCTCCCCTGTGCGCTGGTTTGAATCCACAAGAGGACGAAATTATTATTAACTAAGAAATTCCCCTGTGGTTAACTATATGAAAATATATTAATTCCGAGATAGAGCGAATTGCATATTAGACATTTATAGTAGCTTAATGCATATATATATATATATATATATATATATATATATATATATATATATATATATATATATATATATATATATGCATAATGTGTGTATATATACCGTGTGTGTATTAGAGAAAGAGAGTGAATTTGAAACACCTCTAATTGAAAAGTACAATACAACTAAGAGATAAAGGGCGCACGTCCAAAAATAAAACTGCCCAACCGCCCTTTCCCTTCCCACAATGTTGGACAAAAGAAGGGAAGAACCAGGGAAATGCCCAAGGGAGGAGGCAGCCGTCCCTCGTCCCCCGGGATTGGGAGAGGAGGAGGAGGGGTGGTTACAAATAGGACAGTTGTTCAGGTGATAAACAAGCTCGTAGAGATTTATATGTCGCCTACAACTTTTCCCTCCGACCTCGTATAACAAAAGACCCGGCCTTTCCCAGGTCACTTTGGGTCAGGTAATGATCGATGATTAAGGGCTCCCATGGGGTCTCTTCTCACCTTCAGTGAGCAGGATCTCCGGACTATAATATAGAAGGTGTATATTTTTGTGTGTTCAGGCAGCTTGCTTTGTCTGTGTGTTGTTTTCTCAGGCACTAAGCATATTTGACTTATATTTGGCACGTATACTGAGTTTGCTGTGTATTTTTAATGAATACGAAATTCAGTAAATTGTTCGTTACTTTAAATACCACGTAATGACCATTGAAATCTCTACTGTGAACGTTTTCTATGTAGTTATATTTATATTTTTAAAGATTTTTCTGGTTTAATGCCCGCTTTTCCATATTGGTTGGATAAGTGTTTAATGTTTTTTTTTTGAGTTCGGCTTTGGTTTATTAGTTGGACATCTATTAAGCGTTCAAAGTTTTTTTTTTCGGCTTTGGTTTATTAGTTGGACATCTATTAAGCGTTCAAAGTTTTTTTTTTTCTTTCTTTTATATTATTATTGATATCTCTTTTACATAATTACTTTATAGTTTTTATGTATGTATATATATCAGAGTTTGAGATTATTTATGTATCTATTCTGTGGTGGGAGCAATAATGAACAGAACTTTATTAATAAAGTTCTGTTTAATATATTGGGTTTAGATCGCTTCCCATTAAAACGGTTGTCTCCACTTACCTGTTTCCTCCAAAGGTCGGTTTCTTGAGAGAAAAACTAGACAACAGCAACTGCTGAATTTATTATTATATACTAATGACCTGTTTCCCCTGGAAAGTGGTATCTCTAGAGAAAAAACGAGACGATAATTACTGGCACCCTCTTTAATAATGTTATCACTGTGCAGCCGTTATTGTTGTTTTTCCTGTAAGATAAATTAGCATCGCTTAAAATATTCTGGAAGTAGTCACGCCGAATTACTGGGTCGTTTCCGTTGATTAGATTCGCTGTAGGCCACTATAAGCGTCAGCAGGACCCGAGGAGTATCAGTTTCATATTTCGTCTCCTGCCGCTGGACTGCTGTTATAAATGGAGAGCCAGGCCTGTCTGTCTGTCTGTCGCTGGCATGGGCTGGAAGGTCATAAAACGAACGCTGAGTAACGAGGAATTCTGATTTCGATAATGGTTCTGTTTCGGTGTATAATTCGTTTGAAAGGTACGGCGAAGGGATGCTTTTCTTGTTGTTGTTGTTATTATTATTATTATTATTGTTATTATTATTGTTATTATTATTATTATTGTTATTATTATTATTATTAGGGTTTGCAACTAGCAATGCTACAGTATACTGTATATAGTAGCTGATTAAAGTATACTGTATATAGTAGCTGATTAAAGTAAAATTAGAATTTTGAATCAGTAATCCGTTTACCAAAAAAATAAAAAATAAATAAATACATTTTTAAAAATCATTTTTAAAATTACAAAATCGTCGTTGTTATCCAGAATATTTTTTTTCGCAGTCAAAGACATTTACAAACGATTTTAACAATGCATTAATCGAATATTTTCCTAGTAATAAAGCGTGCTTCCAGTATGCATATTTTCATGTCGTATCTCAGTTTTATTTATGTCTTAGTTCATTTACATATTTATTCATTTTTATTAGTTCATTTACATATTTATTCATTTTTATTTTACAAAGACAAACTTTGACTGAGAAGTCTTATAAGTATAAAGTATTAATGAAGTTCCCTTCCATTTTTAGATTAATTCATATTAAACTTTGTGGTGTGTATCATGCAACCAGAATAAGAAAAAAATCCTTGGAACTTGCAACTCTCTTTTATCTTCATTTCAAACCGCGCATACTACTTTAGGAAGAGTCTTAATATCTTTTATGATTGTACTTAGTAAGCAAGATGAGGTAGCGAGGCTATTGAAAGTAATAATAAAGTTCTAATTTCTTTGAATTTTTCTTCTTTTTACTGTAAAAAAAATTGCTGGAATATGTTGGCCATTCGTTATTAATTAATTAATTATATTATTATTCGTAATAACTATGTCCATAAAGAATAAAACCGGTGAATAATGCCCCCCCCCCATTAAAAAAAGTAATTAACTTTTCAATTAAGATTCTGGAGAATACAATACATTCATGTAAAAAAGTTCAATGAGAAGAAAGGAATAAAGTGAATGAAGTTTACATATTCAACAATAAACACCTAATGATAAAGTTTAGAATATACGAAAGCTAAGATTTAGAATTAAGATGGAGAATGAGATCTAGGTTTTTATTTTCAAGAACTGTATTTTTCTCTCCTCTCTAAATTGATAAGACTAAAAATGGGATATTTTAACTTTTTCTCCTGTTAGAACCTGAATATTCCATGTAAATATGTGCATGATTCCCCTGGTATAAATGAGAAAATCAAGTCTCAGTACTGAAAATAAATGTTATTTAAAGGGAGCATTCTACGCCATGTTACATAAGTTAGGATCGTGTTTCATAAGAGACATAGATAAGAATAATAACAAATGCATTAGTGGTAAAGGTTGTATAAACTGCACTTGTTCATTTACGTGCTTTAAGTACGAATCGTACAGAAGGCAACTTTTGAAGTAACTGTTGCAGATAGTAAATTTGTAAATAAATAGATTTTATTCATAGTTATAAACTTTCAGACTGTTGAGAGACATGAACAAAAGCATTTTTAAGATTATAAATGTAACCTAGTAATAAAGCGTGCTTCCAGTATTTTACGATATTTTGTTAATATTAATATTGGATAAAGATTATGGATGTGAATGGTAATTATAATTTTAACTTTCTTACGTTTTTTCAACGAGTCAACCCCATTTCTATTTTTCGGTAAAGAAAAGAAATGCTCTGCCGTTGCCTTTCAACCATTTATGGAGTTCTTTATATGTAAAAATTGTCTGCTTGAATTTTGGAACTGGGAATATCTACCCGTTATAGTTCAATTAATTATGAACGGATTTTAGAAAACTAATCCAAAATCTGAAAAGGGGAATGTTTTGCTACGAACGTAGAAGCAGTTTTTAATCGAAATTTCGAAACGGGAAGGCTTCCCAGTTTAATTATCAGCTTCCTTTGAATGTAGAGACCATGTTAAATCCAATTTTGGATAAGAGATATTTCGCTCTTCCAGCTCGGCTAATGATGAACTGGATGTGATTGAAGAAGATAAGTTCAGTCTAATTTTGGAAACAGCGATACAGTATTCCCATTTCAGCTAGGTTAATGAAGAACGTGCTCTGATTATGAGAGGTATGCACTATCTCATTTTCGCCACCATTGAGTCGTTTATCGTAGAAAGTGCAAGAAACTTTTGCCCTTGCAGGCCCGAGTCTAATGAATCTTTCAGTCCTCTCTATTTCGCGGTTTCCACCACCAGCTCCAAGGTGGCAGGCACAGCCGGGTTCTGATGCGTTTCATGCTGAAAACCTGTTAAAACTAAGAGTCGAAATTGGCTTTATCTATATCTATAAACATCAGTTTCTTTTTAGATATCTGCAATTTATGAATTATAAAAACCGCACGTTCGTTAATATGCATACAAGAACAGCATAAACAGGCTGCAGCTCATAAAAGCGGAGCCCGCGGTAATGAAACCTTATTAACTGCATGAAGCGTTTTGTTCTTTAGGGGGGTCTTGGACCCAAAAAGAAATAAGAAGGCATGAAAATAAATCAGCGTAATGCATATTACCTGTGGTATGTTGAGACTCCAATCCCGAAAAGATCTGGCGCCGGCTGGGCCTTTCTCTTCCTCCATCTTCCTTTTCGTCCCATGGGGGGCTTTTGGAACAGGGGAGATTCTATTAAACTCAGCGTTTTTAAGTGATTCGCCATCTGCAGAGACGATTGCATCTGGCGTTCGTGTCGTAAACACGTATTGGCCCAAACCTGATCCTTCAGCCAACATCGAAGGCTGATGATCTTGGGCGCTGTTTACGGTGATCGTCTTAGTAGTCTTATCAGCGTTTCTTGTGGTATATGCAAAGGTTTAAGCAGATAAAATCAATGCTTTATTCCTGCGATAAGCAGACTTTGCATAAATAAGCTCCGCTGTAGCCTTGCGAGAGTTGCTTTGAAGGGTGAGACTTGTTTTGAACTTATAATAATCTTCTTTTGTTGATGTCTTTCAAAGTTATATAGTAAATGGTGATGTTGAACCGTGCCATATGTTGCAGAAAATATGTTACCAGGTAACTAGGATACCTGTGTGATTGACCATCTACAACATCTTTTGTGTGTAAATCATACTTGTTATTTAATAAATGTATTGTTCTTTAGAAGATATTTTTAAAAATATTTTTGACTGAAGACTTGACAATTTGTTGAGTAAACAAAACTAAGCCCACTGCAGCCAGACCTATAGCATTGGTGTAGCCGCCGAATGTTTACCAGCTGCACGAAGACCTGCCTTGTCTGCGGGGCGTAGGTATCCATGATATAAAATTGTTAATAAATATTCTTCCGTTAATCTAGTCTGAACTTGAGTTAACTTTTGAAACGACTTCATTTGTAGTTATTACCTGTTTGCTCGTAATGAAGAAAAAGTCCTGTGGGTATGTATGTATACATATATATATATATATATATATATAGTATATATATATATATATATATGTTATATATAATATATATTATATATATATATATATATATATATAGTATATATAGTATATATATATATATATATATATATATATAGATTATATATATATATATATATATATATATATATATATATTATATTTATATATAATGTTAAAAGGGATTGTCCTTAAGCACCTTCACGAAGGCTGGCTTATAGTAGCCACAATATTTAGTTTCTACATAGTACGAACGAATATGCAGATGGTTTAAAACTTTAAAATCTTTATGACTATATATATATATAATTTTAGTTTTCTAACGAGAAGCGTTGATAACAACAGATATCTGCTAAGACATATATAAACTTTTTCTATTGAACAGACTAAAATGTAAAAAAAGCAGGTTTTATGGAGCGAAATTAGTCTGGGCCAAATGACAATAAAATGGTATTTCCATCAGCTTGTCGTTAAGAAATAACCCCGGTGTGAGCTGACCTGTCCATCGACAAACAAGATCTGTAAATGGTACACTCTCCCTCGGTCATAAAAGGAGATCACGGGTATTTTTTCCTGCTGTTAACAGTTTGTACAAATTTGTATGTTCGCTTGTACCGTGGCGAACCCTCCCTTATAAAATGTAAATTTCTGTTACTGAGCACTAATTCTCTTGATGAAGTACGTCGAATCTCCTGGTCATTTTTACCAGATACATATGAAATTGTAATAGTCACAATTTGAGAAGTTAAGAGGGCATTGTGGCTATTACAATTCATTTCTATTATATATATAAATATCTATATATATATTATATATATAATAATAATCTATAATATATATAATATTAATATATATATATATATATATATATTACATTATCAGTCAGATGGAGATGCTGACAGCATATGCAGTTGATGGTTACTGGAGTGTAACGGAGCGATTTTTGTTTTGTCTCATCATTGCGTAGATCGCAAGATATTTTTGTGAATAAATTCATTATATTTTTATTATTATACAGATGGTGAACATTATAGTATTGGTTCTTGAATTATTCGGTATAGAATCATAAAAAGTAATTGTAAGTTTCTATTGAGTGAAGGAACTAACTGAAGGTAAAGATGCGTCTTTCTCTTTTCAAACTGCTTAATGTCTCATCAGTTTAACTTGTTTAATCGTACGTTATAGCGTCGTTTTTTTAAGTATAATATGTATTATGACAGTAGTTACTCCTTTTTCCGTTTGAGAGCAGTTCATGTCAGTTCTGTTATCAAAAGGAGCTGACAGAAGCAAAAGACAGACTGGTTTATCCTTATAATGTCGCCAATTTTGCTCTATCAGGCTTTTTACGGCCTCTATATCTTTTTCTGCTGAAAATAATCTTCAGACATCATTCCAAATGCTCTATATTTTCTTCACGTTCTAAAACTGTCAGTGTATTATCTTTTTTTTTTTCCCAGTAATCGCGTCTAACTTATCGAAAGTTGTTTTCATATAAAATGTTCTGATGTCGAAATTATTTATTTTTAAATGGCTTTCTGTTTTTCAAATATATGTAAACGTCTAATTTTAGACTTATTTTCAAATATTTACCACTTAGTTTACTTCACTGTGGTTTGGTAACAGTACATTGTATTATGGAGTTTAACCAAATATATAATTAGGGATATAAAACTTTTAGACTTTAAGGAATATATTATATTCATGTTTTAAAAATTTGCTCAAAGTCACTGTCAGTTTTTTTTATTGCATATTTACTGGTCTTTTTATTTTTACCAATTAGTTGAATTGTTAATCTGATGCCTTATTAATTTTCCACTAGGCTGTATTATAGCGTTTTACGTGTGTTTTTACTGTTATTAAGATGATATATTTCATGAGTATCCAGCATCCAGAAATAAATGATTTCCGACATGATTTCCATATGTCATATTTTTTATTTCTCTTCTAAATAACGATAATAAGTTCATTATCATTCTGGTTAAACTTTATGGAGAGATTTATCTTTCCTCTAATGAGACTGAAACCCATAAAGGAGATGTGTAGCCTTTGGCGCTTCGCCTCTATCCTCCATGTTGGACTTCGTCGAACTGACTAGTCGCATCATGATGAATTTTGGGTGTAAACAAGCCAGCTTATGCGATCTTTGCATTTATGAACTCTTCATCTTGTTTTTCCTTAAGATTGTAATGGTGAGAACATAGGAAGAATTTCCGGCCGTTGAACTGAAGCTCTTTCTTTGGCTAACTACAAATATTTAGTTTTCAAGCTCCCATGTAGTTCAACAAATTTCACTTTAAAAATTTGCTGTTAGGCGATCAAGAATTAATTGTATGTACGTTTTCTTATCTTACTGGGGTGCCAATAAAACTCAGTTTCTCGCGGTTCTAAATTACAAAATATGGAACAGAATCGGGGGGGAAAATTGTCGGTCATTTTTAACAGTTTGTCTTTAAATTTATCATGTCATTAGGACAACAGGAAGGAAATAACCATATCGCCAAAAATGATCACGTTTTTAACAAACAAATTGGTTATTGAGATAGAAATATAATATCGCATTACTTCGCATTAGTAGAAAATGCCTATATGATACGAATATTGATTTTCTGATTCCTCAGTGTTCTCCATCTTAAATGCCCATTTTCTTGTGTGTTCTTTTCCATATATTTCTTCCGCGTCAATGTGCACCCGAGATTAGGCGTTGCTAAGGTAACAGTTTTATTCGTCTTTTCGCAGTGTTGCCACATAAAGTGCCATACATATCCATCCCATCGAAATGTCGTTTGTATTTATAAAAACTGCCTCTCCATCGCTTCAGAATATAATGCGATTTTGATGTTTCAATTGTATATCCTAATTCCTTTAGTTAGATGAACTAGTCACTCGTTTCTTCTCAAGATTTGGCTCTCCCTCCAGTCGGCTTATCAGAGTGGCGTACGTGGCAGCACCATTAACGATAACTCTTGAGGTCCGTCGGGTCCTTATGCCCTACCTTGGGGCATTCCGCCAGTTTGCTTTATGATCTGCGGGAGTGTGATGTTGTTGTAGTACGAGGTTCAGTCCACCTTTGTAAGCAAGGAGGTACCGTCTTGAATACTTCGAGTTAGAGTTGTTCTTTTCAAATTGAAGGCTTAGAAATCTTTTATATTCATTCAGTATATATATATATATATATATATATATATATATATATATATATATAATATATATATTTATTCCTACTTATTTTTTCCATAAAAAAAATATGATTATAGTTGTCCCAAAAAGAGGCGATGAACATGCAAGTAACAATAAAGAAAACTATATGATTCAAGAGAGTAGTATATTTTATTATGTATGAAAGTCTGAATACTTGTAGATATAGTTTGGCTTGGCAGACAAGCAGCAATTTCGTAAAATTTGCAGGCGCATATACGCAAACAGACGTGTTCATATATATATATATATATATATATATATATATATGTATATATATATATATATATATATATATATATATATATATATATATATATATATATATATATATATATATCGAGCTACAATGTCCTTTAATATCTAATTCGCTCTACCTCAGAATTAATATATTTTCATATATGCTTAACCGAAGGGGAATTTTTTCTCGATAATAGATTTGCCTGGACCAGGGCGCGAACCTATGGATCCTTTCAAACCCAGGAACGTCAGTGAAGCTTTACCTACTACACCACCGCGGTGGTGTAGTAGGTAAAGCTTCACTGACGTTCCTGGGTTTGAAAGGATCCATAGGTTCGCGCCCTGGTCCAGGCAAATCTATTATCGAGGAAAAATTCCCCTTCGGTTAAGCATATATGAAAATATATTAATTCTGAGGTAGAGCGAATTAGATATTAAAGGACATTGTAGCTCGATATATGTATATGAATCACGGAAGTGTGATATGACTTATATATATATATATATATATATATATATATATATATATATATATATATATATATATATATAAACACACACACACACACAAATAGAAAGTATGCCCACACACTTGAGTGAACTCTGGGCCTTGAAGATTTATTGTTAAAAAAAAAAAGAATGAAATAAAAGCGGTGTGGCTCATTTGGTGGAAGGAAATTTTCATGTATGCTTATTTATAAACCTTTACCATTGTAAAGAGCGTTTTCAATAAATATGAAAGTGATGACTCGTGAATCAGACTCATGTATTAAAAAAACCCTTGGTCAATATGAATTACATTGAAGTAACTACAGATTGTAATGAAAATGTAGGTCCAGATATAAAACGAATTTATATTTTATCACAAATAAAATTATCATAAATATTATGTATATAATTGTGTTTTTATTCGTATTTTTGAAACGACATTACGAATCTATATTCTCAGATATTCTTATGAACTTTGAAGGAATTATAGTTTGTTTTCAGAAAAAAAAAAAAATTCTTCTCCAGTTTTTTTTAACGTCAGTGAATTCTAGGGAAGCTGTATTAGGCAAAAATAAATAAATAAATAAAAATGGTGAGAGGTCAACCATAAGAAGAAAAATCTTAGTAGGTGATGATTTGTTTTTAAAGTATGCTAACTATTTATAAAATTCAAAGTTATCCTTATTTTAAGTTTTTTTTTTTTCCATGTTTACATTTTGGTGTCCTCCCCATACCCACCTTTCTTTCGTTCTCTTCCTTTTCAGCGTAAAAAAAAAATCAGGGGCCTAAACCCTATTTTTCGATATATTAAACAGATATAATCTCATCCGAAATTAATGGGTGATTCTACTCGCAAACAGACAACTGTAACTGAAAGCTAGCTAAATAAACCAAAGCCCCCGAAATTCTCACCGCGATTCAAGGAGTATTCCACACACATGAAATTTCGTTCGGAATGCGGGTGTGTGTTTTTTTTTTTTTTCTCTCTCCCTCCCCTCCCTCTCACCCTCTCCCCTCTCCCCTCTCTCTCACAACCCCTCTTTTCTCATCCGGTGTCCAACGTGCGCTAAATGTAGAGAGGACGTCGGGACCACCTGCAGTGCACGAAGATGAATAATGGTAATGCATAATGCCGCCAAAAATGAAGTCATTTCGACGGCGGGGTCATAAAACAAGTTCATTAACGAACCATCGATTCCCATTTTGGGTTTCGGCTCCAGTCGAAGGCATTCCGGGGCCGGATCGCGAAGAAACAGGTCATCCGTAACTTGGGTGTTGTTAAAATACTTCGGAAGGGACCGAGACGTCTATAACGAATGCTGACGCGCCCTTGATGGGGGGTCTCCGAGGATCTCTCTCGGGAAGCAACCCAGCCGCTCTCCGAATAGTTCGCCCGATTCAGAATGTGGCAGAGGTACAGGCGTCCCCACACCAGTCCCAGTGTATGTTTATATATATATACTATTTATATATGTGTATATATATATACACACATATATACATCACATATATATATATATATATATATATATATATATATATATGTGTGTGTGTGTGTGTGTGTGTGTGTGTGTTATATATATATATATATGTACACATACGTACATACTACAGTAGTTGTGTATCGTATTTGTTTGGATGTCAATTCGCACACTCATGTACATAAAAGTATAAAAGTATATATATATTTACTGTGAAATGGAACAAATAACGCAATAATATGAGTATATTTGTTCTTATGTCATCGCTAGTGGTCGGTAGCTTCTGAATGTATGTAGTCTTTATGTGTATCTGTTTTTAAGTACATATATTGTACCATAATACCGGAGACGCAGTGTTTCTCAATAACAGATGTTCCTTATCAACCCTGACTAAATTAGTCAAAGAAATCGAATACCTTACATACTTACGGAAATTTTATGTCCTGGTCCTTTTGTGAAGATAAGTTACACATCAAGTTCCTTACGATAAAAAAGTATAAAAAATTGAATATAAAAAGTTTATGGGTAGACAAATAAGTACATGAAATTGTTAAGCCGGCTGGTAATTAAGTAAATAGAATTAATCATTAGGTGGACAGTTAAATCAATGAAATTGATAAGCCGGTTGATAATTAAATACGTGAAGGTAAGAAATCCGTAGATGATTAAATACATGAAGTAAATCAGTCGTTCGACATGTTTATAGGCAAATTGGGAAAAATGTAGTTGACCATGTAATTGCATACATTTAAGAAATGAATGAATAGACAAATTGGGTAGAATGAAAAGAAAATGTTCAGAAGCGTCTTCAGTAGGCAAATAAAACAAGAACAAAAGAAACGTTGACCAGGGGAGCAATATAAAAACAAATAAATCAGCAGGTAATTAAAAAGTCGCATTACAAATACGACCTGTCGGGAGTGTCCTCGGAATGTGTTATGGATACCTGAAGACCTGTTAAGAATACAGGGACAAATGGAGACTCGTTTGAGGGAATTTCATCAGTCACCGGAATGGGCTAATTAGTATTGGGCTTAGTTTAATGAAAGTCAAAGGTGATGACTCTTCAGCTTACATCAGTATTATTATTATTATTATTATTATTATTATTATTATTATTATTATTATTATTATTATTATTATATAATGACTTGTCATTGGGTTTAGTATAACAGAAGTCCAGTAAAATTTCAACGTTTCTCATTCAATTATTATTAATACATTATTAGTATTGCATAGAATACGCCCATATTTATACTTGTAGAATAGGTTTTAAAGTGTATTAACATCTGTAAGCTTTCACGAAATAGAATGCTCATATAGTAACAAAGAAAGACAGAAGAACTAGAAGAAACCAATGGGGATAGATAAATATGTGGGAGCTGGGAATTGGCCTTTTTTCAGCTTTAGAAATTATAGGTAATTAACTGTAAGGTTGTTAAGATGGTTTGTGTAGTTATATTTTTATACTAATAAGTATATATTTCTTCGTAACAATCCCATGTGGTCATTTCCACCATATATATATATATATATATATATATATATATATATATATATATATATATATATATATATATATATATATATATTACATATATAATATATATATATATACATATACACGCCACTTGAGAGCTTGTGAAAATAAATAAATCAAGGGCCAGTAATAAAGTAAAGGTAAAATGTAACGAGCGCTTTTCTCAAACTTTCCAGGTGCACTGGTAAAAACACTAAAAGTAAGTTAGAAAGCAAATATGAAAGCAGGAAATAATTTCAGCAACAATAGTTGAGAAGATTCAAGGAAAACTAATTAGAACCTGTATGAAAGAAGAGATCACCTATGATTGTAAGGAAACAAACTTAAGTATATTTTTAACAATAAAGCCGCGAAGTTTCTACATTCCTTGGCTTGCATTTGTTAAGTCACTGAAATATTACTGAAGCAGATTCAGTTACATTTCCGTGTTATATTTTTATAATATAAAAGAACTTTGCCACCATCCCAATTGTTGATCTGTGTAAAGAATGCAATCGACATTTGTCCTGTAGAATTCTGGTCACAAGTCCCTTGCCAGATTGTCTTTTTTATATGTAAATGTGTGTTTATGTATATTTGTTAAGATATGTGTAGGAAAAAGGTGTAGGTGGTATTCAAGATTTTAAGGAAAGATTTTAACAGAAGTAAAGTAATTTGGAGTGCAGTGAAGAGATGTATTGTTGAAAATAGGTTTTGAAGATATGTGTTGTAGGAGATAACTTGTTGACAGAAATTAAAAGTTTAAATGATGGAAGTGAACGTTTGTTATATGTAGAAGGAAATGTGACTAATTTGGTGTAAGGGTTAATCTGAGACATAGGTGTCTTTTCTCTATTGATGTTTACTATCATGTAGGATAGAGGGATGTGATACGTCAGTGCAATTCAGATACAGCATTGCAATTAGATTATTTGGAGAGACTATTTAGTTGTCTCCCAAGACGACTCTGTAAGTTATATGTAAATTCTGAAATTTCAAGAAATGTGTCTGCTTATGACAAAATTCTATATATTATATGTATATAATAGTGTGTGTGTATATATATATATATATATATATATATATATATATATATATATATGATATCTAAAATTTTATTCTTATGTTGACTGATTGAGTAACCGTTATAATTTGCTCTATTCTGACCTCATTTATTTTTTTAAAAATGCACGTTTTCTCCTCACGAAAATTTTAAAATATTTTATTGCGATGGTTAACTTTACGAGTTTCTCGTAATCAAGAGGTAAATGCGATATTATTGTTTTTATTAGTTCAAGTTTAAAAAAATGCATGACTAAAAATCTCAAATACCTATTAGTTAAGTGTAGCTTTGCATCCATATATTTGTAGCTGATAAGTGTAGCTTTATCCTTACTGATAGTAAAGAATACGTCATAAACTTCATACTTCTTTCCATACAATATATATATATATATATATATATATATATATAATATATATATATATATATATATATATATTATATATATATATATATATATATATATATATATATATATATATATTTCTGACACAATGCAAGGAGTAACCAAACATTAAAAAGAAAGTTACGATACTGTGGACTAATGTGGAAGTTATATAATAAGGATAAGAGAGTCAAGAAGTAAAATCTGTAGAATATGTGTCCAACAAACGCAACTCGTAAGTATTAAGTCTTTTATGAAATAATGAAATAAAAACAGAGAAAAATTTGGAAGTTCATAAAACGATCCTCCAGGAAACAAAGTTTGTAAACAAGAAATCACGTGAGGAGGAGCAAACGCATCAAAGCGAATCGAGGAATAAGCCAAAGAGAAAAGCGTCAGTCCTTCCATTGGCCTCCCTTCCCTCTCCTTTCAGGATTCCCCAACGTCTCTCCTCCACCCTTCCCTAAGTCCTCACTCCTTAACCCCCCCCCCCCGCCCTCCCCTCGTACGGTACATGAGGGTGGGGCCAGTGGAGGACGAGAATTCAAAAAGAAATGACATGCAGGAAAGTTGAAAAGGGCTATCCATTACTTAAGAAGGTCCTAATCCTTCCATTGCTTCATGTAACTGGCCAATTGGAACTCCGGGCGTCTTTCTTATCACGAATGTCATTTGTCAAGATGTAACTTAAACAAATTCTAAATGTTGTTTTCTTTTGTGCGGCCGCTGCTTTCAGCTGTCAGAAATATTGTTGATAGATAGACGAGGATTATTCTATGATATAATTTGTTCAAAGGGGGTTTTCTTTGAGTTGTTGTTCAAAGATACAAATGCATATATGCATATATACGTATGATACGGCGACAATGAATGAAGTCGTATTTGTACCTGCTTATCCTTCGACCAGTATTACAATATCATGGAGCCAAACATTACTTAGACAGAAATAATTAAAAGGCTAAATCTTACACTAAAATATTTAGGTAAGTTGAATTAGTGGCAACTTTAAGAACTGTATCTGAAGTTGTCAGTTAGATGTTGATTGTTCCTGGTCTGATGATATTATTATCAGAGAATTTTGTTTTATTTGATTACATTTGTGTAGAGCTGTTACTTTTATGTACGTCTCATATTTGAATAAGAATGTTCCTTTATGAATTTTTACGTGTTCAGATATTGCATTTGGTACTTTGTAAATTCAGTGTATTTGGTAGATTTTGAAAATACAACAATAAAAATTAAAATGTTTTTTTATACTTGCGTATATCTGCGTATATGTATGATATATATACATATGTATGTACACATATACATACGTATGTATATCTCACGTGCCTTGTTATGGATTTCATTCACATTTCATGGAGAAGTAACTCTTGGGGTCTTCTACAACAATACGTCTTCCAGTTATTGTTTTTATATAATCTTGTTTTTATTTATATATATATATATATATATATATATTATATATTAAAACCATTAACGTCCATCATCTGTATTTGTTCATCAATTTATGTTCCTCTTTTTTTATAAAGTTAAAATAGTATTTAAACCATTACTTATTCTGTGTTCAATGAGTTCTAAACTCCAAATTGACATATCTTTTTTTTTTTATCTACGTAGTAGCATCCTTTTAATAATTTTGATTTAATTAGTAACTTCTTCCTTTTCATGTAACACTAGCTTTCTAGTCTTCTTACTCTATTTTACTTTATTTAACCATCAACTCAAGTTTAAAATATCAGTAAATGATGGCCATGTTGCTTCCCGTCTCACGAGGAACGGTTTCATTTGCAGTGAATTCCTGAATTCCTGTGATGAAATGGGATTGCAATTGCTTCAAAGCAACAGTTAAGATTTTAAAGGGTTGCAGCCATATGATTTATATTCATTTGCGTAATGCAATTTATAAAAAAACGACTCCCCATTAGTTTTTTGTCGTTTTACAAAACGTTACGTAACACAATTGTTATCTTCTACTCCAATTTATTGATACTGAACTTTTTGTCATCTTACACTCTAATTGATTAATTAGGACTTTTCTCTGGACTACTTTCAGTGTGTTCCAGACTGGGAATGTAAGAAATTGACCACATTCAATTGTCGATAATAGGATAAAGGAATCTTTGTTTCTAACCATGTATAACCACAGCCCAAACTCGACGTAACAGCCGTATTAGTGGCATCCAGTCTATATGCAAACAACATGGCGAAAGCTGAAGATATCTCTGTAAAAGACCTCTTAGCTGCACCGCTGGAGACAGATCTATTACTGCTTTTATCGTCAATCGAGAAACTTCTTTAACAAGATGCACCGCTGGAGACAGATCTATTACTGCTTCTGTCGTCAGTCGAGAAACTTCTGTCACAAGATCTTCCATCTTTAGTCTGCCCTCTCTGCATTCAAGATCGTAACAAGATGGAACTCTTTCAAACGAGTATATCACTGCGGAAAACTATATTGAAAATGAGTGGAGGATCTAAAGTGAAGTGATTATTCTTACATTTATTTGATACCCATTTTCGAGAGGGTATGCACCACTATTTGTGGGGGGATGTTAGGGAGGTAATCAGACATTTGGCTGTAGAATTACAGTGTTGCCCCTTTTTTCGAATTTCCTATGAAAATAATGATTTGATTTGGCTCTTTGCCCCGAAACGAAAAAATCAGAATCTGTACCGAAGAGATTAACGAAATCACTTAAGGCTGAAATGGTCGGGGTATGTGAATGTAAGCTTGACTTGAGGAGCGTGTGCATGTATACACACATACACACGATCTATTCCTTAGCAAGCAAAAACACCGTGGTAGATCTGGCATCTTGCAGCGGGATCGGGTCATAGACAGCACCTGAAGATTGATGAACATTACACCAATTTAGGGTAACCGATCCCTTGGTTGATTTTTCCCCCCACAAGTCTTTCTTTCGTTCCCTCTTGGTCCAAGGAGCTCTGGCTAGGGCTTTGTTCCTGGGCTCACACATAGATAGGGGGTTTGCTTCTCCCTTTCCCTAATCCCCCCTACCCCTACCCCTTCCCCTTCATCTCGTTCAATAACAGCCACAACATGCGCTGTGATTCGTTCCGAGGATTGATCGAAACCAATCTCATTCATCTTTAGGGATTATCGTTGTAGTTATAATGTAAGAAAAAGTTTTATTCTCTTATCGCTGGCGATGTGTAATACAAAGTCATTATGCAGTATATATATATATATATATATATATATATATATATATATATATATATATATAATATATATTACACACACACACACACATATATATAATACTCAATTTATATATATGTACTCAATTGTTTATATATATGTACACGTGTGTTTATAGATAGTCCTTGGTGTTAGTTGACATTAAATATGTTATAACACAGGAAGAATGAAATTCGTAAAGCCGTAACAAAGTGCCAGAACTTTATTTTAGCGAAATTGATTTCATTCGGCCAAGAGAGAGCCTCGATATCTGAAGTGTTACACCGCAGATAGTCGTTTTAGCAAGGCAACCTATCGGGGACCCCAGTCTGCGAAGGCGTGCTGGAATGATAATAAAGATCATTGATTGTGCTGAGGAAAGATGTTAGTGCGAGGGAAGCGCCTGGAATCTCACTTTTCCTTATTTAATTCTGCTTTTGGAGGAAGTGGGTTTTATTCAGCGTGTTTGTTCTGCGATACTGTCGGCTGTAGGGAGTGAGGAAAGTTTGCTTTATTAAGGCGTGTGGTTTTGTTACTGTGATAGGAGATAAGGCCCTGTTTGACATTACATACTGAAGGAGACAACAGGGGACGGGTAGGCTAATGAGTTACTTTACATTATGAGTATGTGTTGAATTTAATTATATACTTGAATGCTGGGTTGAATGTTCGTGTGGGGTTTGCTGGTTTGACAAGGCGGTGGAATAGATTTATATTTTTATATTGTTTTCCTACAGTTATTGGAATTTCACTACTCAGCATAACTTCTTCTTCTTTTTTGTGTGAATTATATCCAATTAGGTGTATTTATTGCTTTGAATGTTTATATTTATGCATTTCTGACCCTCTCTTGCTTATTTGCCACATATGGGCATTCTAGCTTGTGAAACTTTTTGTGCAAGTTCATTGTCTTTCGCAATGAATTTCGTGTGCCAATAATAATAAATATAAAAGGAATTTTAGGTATTTTAAGACTAATGAAGGTACGCTGCTGACATTATGTTAGAAACGTCATGAGCCATTCACCTGTAAAATGAAAACGTGTATGTCAATACTGCTGAGGAAAGTCCAATTCAATCCTCCAGCAGGACAGGTTGTGTTGGGAACCTTTCTTGTCTTTGTCTGCCCTCATAAAATATGGCACAATAAAGGATGATCGAACTGATTAGACCATCGTGTATTCACCTGTAAAATGAAAACGTGTATGTCAATACTGCTGAGGAAAGTCCATTCAATTTCAATCCTCCAGCAGGACTAAGCTTGTGTTGGGTAACCTTTCTTGTCTTTGTCTGCTCCTCATAAATATAAGGCACAATAAAGATGATCGATCTGATTAGACCATCGTGTATTTCACTTTTAGATTGTGTTTCCTTTATCACTCAACCTCCCCCTCTGTACGAGTCAGGTTTGTTGTTACCTGTGAAGAGATGCTCATTAACATTATATTTCTTGTATATTTCTTGCTGTGACCGAGATTAACAGTCTCGGTCTCTACGTCATAAAATGGGACCTATAATGAAAATCATGAGTTAATTCTGACTCGATAACAACATGTGTAAATCGTTGGCTCGGAAAACGTCCCGTAGCATAAATACATGACTATTATCTCAGGATAAAAAACTTGATATAATAAATGCAAATTTTGTCGGGAGCAGAAACTATTTACCTGTCGTTAAGGACGCGGGTCCAGGGTTGTGAGAGAAGTGACGGAGGGGAACGGAATCTTAGAAGGGTGAAGGATACTGTACACAAAGGATATTGTACCCATGATTTTGGCTGCATAACCCTTAGAGCAAATAAGTACTGAAAGCTTTTCTGACGTTTAAGAATCAGTAGGAGAATGCCTTTTTGTTCCGTGGAATTGATGGCTCATGTTTCCTTTTTATTATTGAGAAGGGAGCCGCGTCTGTTGGGGACGCAGCATCAGCAGCTACATAATAAATGCAAAAAGAACATAAAAGTAAACAGGTTCTGCTGATAGGCATTTTTACTGGTTTTCAGGTTTGTCCTTGTGATCATTTTGTCCTGAGAGGTGCCCCGCCAGACATCTTTATATAATATACATTATATATTATATATATATATATATATATATATATTATATATATATATATATATATATATATATCACACATTTCTGTCTCATAAACACACTTATATATATATATATATATATATATATATATATATATATATATATAGTATATAAAAGTTCCATGCTTTTATTTATTTGTATATCCCAACCACCCACTTTGTATATGGAATCTTAAATTCCAAATTATTATAAGTAGGTTCTGTATTAGTTCTCTCGAGCATGTTAGAAAACATTTTGTTGTTGGCTTGTTAAAGGACAACTTTTTCATTTGAGGAAATGAAAATTTAATTCTCAAGTGGCATTCTGTTAATTTAAAAATCTTGTGTGCATTATACACCGAAAATACCTTGCGTATTCTACGATATCGTATTGAAATTTACCCACGTTTATGTACATGCTGTCTGTAATGTTTCGTTTTTATATTTTACATAGTGTATAATGTTTAAAGGACTTGAGCTTTAGGTATTGGATAATATTGTTTGTTTTACAACGAAGTCAGGTATAGTCTCATCACCAGCCAGCCAGCTGATTAGTTGATCTAGTCTTTAGAACATAGGTTATATAAAAGTTTTCAAGCGAATAGTCTGTATTTCTTTCACTATATGAGCGTTAATAGTCACAGGTGATATCAATGCATTCAAACTAGTGATCCTTCATATTAAATCATAATTGTGACTGGTGATATCATTGCATTCAAGTTAGTAATCCTTCCTATTGAATCATTGTTACAATTGGTGATATCAATGCATTTAAGCTAATAATCCTTCCTATTAAGTCAGATTTAAGACTATGGTCTATGGGTGCTATTAATGCGCTCATTGTTGCGTTCCTTGGCATATATATTTTTTTAATATGGTAATTATCAAAGTTTCCAAAGTAGCAGTCCCGAGATCTTATGACCTTAGGTAATACCAGTGCTTTTTAAGTAACAGTCTGTTAGTATATATCTTTATGGATGAGATATTTTGACCATAGGCGATATCAAAGCATTCAAGGTAGCAGTCCCTTCGCATTTTCTCTTCTGTAAAATCTTATGGCCATAGGTGATATCAACGCGTTCAAGTAGCAATCTATAGTCGTATTTTTTCATATTGATTTCATGGTCATCGGTAATTTAATAGCTTTCAGGGAAGCAGTCCCCTCTGTATGTTTTTTTCTTATTTGAGATCTTACAGCCATGAGTGATATCGGCGTGTTCATGGTAGCAACTCATTGTATTTATTTTATATATCTGATTTAAATTTTAAATTTACTTTCGATGTGAAGTATTAATTCGCCGCAGCAGTGATGGAATGTGCCTGTTCCATTTTTCATTTTGCTTTTCAGATAAATTTCTGTCTTTGCTGTTGTTAATTAACAATGGCATAAAAATTTACGTTATTTGTATGACCCCTCTCTCTCTTCTCTCTCTCTCTAAATGCCGCCGTCGGTGTGAGACGATCTGTTTCGCTGCTTTAAGACTCAGTTACATTACGATACTGTTTTCCCTCAAGTAATGGATGGCCTTACCTGTATGTGAGTCATGACTTTTTTGGTACAATTTCCCTTCGTGAATAAAGTCTTCCAGTGCTTTCAGGCGCAGCAAAAGCACGAACGCATTTGGGAACGAGCGTTTTTATCTGTGTGATCGTCATCGCCTCTCGAGACGCTGCTGAGAGTCGTGAGCGCGAGAGTCCCTTTGGTTGGATGCTGTTGAAGTTTCTTCAAGTGGTC
>NC_061095.1:9556576-9574076 GCF_015104395.2 Macrobrachium nipponense
ATCATATATATATATATATATATATAAACAGAATTTTAATCTTAGGAAAAAAGTTGATAATAAGGACTTGTGAAGATAAAGCACGGATGGTCACCCAATCAGGGAGTAACAGATAAAGAAGTATATAATATTGTAACAAGTAAATGCGCAAAATTCCAAACTGAATGAAAACTGACAATGGAAGGAAAAATAAACGAAGATAGACGGAGAAAAGAATGGAGTGTGGAAATGGTCCATATAATAATATGTAGTGGTACTGTGATTTTATTCTTATAGAGGTCTTGTAGGAGCGTTTAATGAGTAACTATCTAGCAGATACAATTTCCTTACATCCCAGAACGTCATATACTCAGCCTCTTGAAAACAGTAATTAGATAAATCATGGCTATTCGGTTGCTTTACCGATGGCACTAGTACATATTACATTTGGTACCATCATCCATATTAAAGCTGAAATCTGAGAACTCCCTTCCCAAATGGTGGAAGGTTTAGGCAAAACAAGGAATGTTGATCTTAAGGAGAGCAGACTATTAATATTCCGATAAAGAAATTATACGAGTAATAGATATATCGTATTGAAAGAGAGTAATAATAAAGAATTAACAAAAGAAGGTATAATATCATAATAGATATATACAAGATCTTTTAAAATGAACACATTTCCACTCGCCTTATATTCCAAACAATATGCTTCTCTTACAGAAATCTTTGAAAAAGGCTTACGAAGCCAGATGTTTTTTATGCGTGTAACGTCTAATTAAAGGAAATAAAACACTTTGGATTTAATGTTGAAAATATTTTTTTATTTATCATATAATTTGTACAAAATTGCATTACCTCATTAAGTTTATAACGATCACCTATCTTTTATATAAGAAAAGGAATCAGTGCAAAAGATTCAAAATGGACGTTAATTGCATACAGAGATGTTTAATAGCAGAAGAAAAGTACCTGCTAATGTTGCTCATTACGAAAAAGGGCTAAAGGCAGATGTAGATGTTCAGGAAACGGAGAAAGTTGCTGTCACATAGTTTGGTCGTTAAAAATAAAAGCTGGAGCAAGTACCGTTATTTTAAAGTCATTCAACCAGGCCCCAGAATTCTAGACAGCATCCATGGAGGAGTAGTTGAGAAAATTTTGTAATTGGCAATCTGCCAAGAACAGAAGCCGTGAGTGTCAGGGTGATTGTTTAGCGTAAAAGTGGATCTCTGACAAGGATTTAGTGTCACCTCCGTGGCTTTAATGCCTTGATGGATGACTTAATGAGAACAGTTGCAAGTGTGCATTTGCTGGCAAAGGATGCTTAAAAAAAAAAAAAAAAAAAAAAAAAAAAAAAAAAAAAAAAAAAAAAAAAATAAAAAAAAAAAAAAAAAAAAAAAAAAAAAAAAAAAAAAAATCGGAGTGGCTGATGTCTGGTCATGATACAACATTATTGATGCTGTTCAAGAGGTGTAATGGATAATAATTGAGTCTATTATTAATTAGTTGGGGAACATGGAAGGTTTGATATCGAAGAAACTGGCCTGAACTAAGGTGCTTCGGCTGTTACGATGATATTAGGGCACGATAATTGCGCTTAATTATGTTCTTGATTCCTGTTGCAGATGTTATAAGTTATGTTCTTTATCCTTATTATTACAAGCCACGCTGCAACCCTAGTTAGAAAAGCAAATTGCTACACCCCAAGGGCCCCTGTAAGGAAAGCAGCCCAGTACGGATAAGCAAATTCAGAGATAAAGAATAAAGCATGAAAGAGAAATAGCAAAGAACGTCAAATAAAGTAAACGACTACCAATAAGATATGTGAAAAAGTAAAATTAGAAAAGGCAAATAACAAATAAATTCTAAATATAGACTAATGTCAGCCTGCTGAGCGAAAAGGCATTTGTACCAAATATCAAATTCTGGAGGTCCATCGCTTCAGTTACAATTAGGAAGATGATTTCATAATTTAGTTCTAACTGGAGTTAAACTTTAAGAAAAATGTTTGGTACCGAACTACATAGAAAATACTACAAATGCCATTAGAACCGCGTCCCATTCCCTTTATGCACAGGCTCGAGGGGAGAAAAAGAGAGAGAGAGAGAGAGAGAGAGCGGGGCTTAACCCGAAAGAAACGACAGAACCCTGGAAAACGAAAACAAAGAGAAAATTCTAAAGCTTTCTATTTGAGGAAAGTTAGTGATCACTGAACATTGTAGTTGCATGCCCAGTCCATCTTTTGAATATAATCGTTATCGTTTTGAATGTATAAACCAGATTACTTCCACACTGATTTAATTGTCCTTCGTTTAAGCGTTGCAGTATCAAGACTGGCTCTTTGCGCAACCCAGATTTTTGAGGAGTGACTTTGAGGAATGCATTTGTGGTTATTAAGGGAGAGGGGAGACTGGTTGGTGCAGAAGTATCTCAGAGTATGATACTTTGACATATGGAATATACATTTATTCAGAAATAAATCTATGGTCCCAAAAGCATAATGTTTTTGGACAGATAGCTCTGCTACTGACACACCAAAAAATAAAAATATGCAATAAATTATTTCAGAGCAATAGTTGTAACACTAGATTACACGTAGAGTCCTTCCACCTCGTGAGCTGAAATCTAGCGATTTAGGTTCAAATTACCAATTTTACTACAGGAAATCGTGATTGCGTTTGAAAGTTGATGAAAGAACTTTGAATTTATGTAGCCTACTATGCTAATCCTCGAGACTCGAAAGTAATTAGTCTTAATATTAGCGGTAATGCTGACATTACTGGTCTGGCAACTTTAAAACCCACTTACTTTATTTTCTCATTGTTAAATTTCGAGAACTGCAGTTCCAAGGAGTCAGAAATTGCTGTTGTGGGTCATTCAGGCTCCAAACCACCGATTTTAATAAGCTTCTTTTTCCTGTAGCATAATATCTGTTTAGCGAAAAAGACTTACTGCCCTGAAGACCCTTTTACCAAATTGAATAATTAATGACCGAATAACGAAATCGGTAGGTTTGTTCAACTTCTCGTAATGGATATTTTTTTAACGCGTGTAGTTTAGATGGAAACAGGTAATTACTAGAAATAATCGGAGTATGTCATCCTTTTAATATATATGTGTAAGGAGCTAAAATACTGTTATGGATTATTGCTTTTGAAAGTCTTAGTGAGTTAAGCAATAGTGACAGATCCTATTATTATACTGTGATAATCTAGAAGCCCATATCCCAAAATGTGGTTTAATATGAAATTGAATAAAAAAAGTGATCTTTATGTTAAGTAGGCTCTACTATTGCATGGTTCTTTTCGAAAGTTCAACACTTAGGAATAGGCACTTGTGCTATTTTCTGTATTTTAATTCCTGAAGAAATTTTGACAAAATACAAAAAGTTCAAGTTGTAAAAACTACACAACTGTTAAGCTGAACGCTATCAAGAATGACTTAGAAATTCTCGTCAGCATATATCGATTTATTCATAATTGTGTAGATGAAAAATAAATAGTTTTTATTCGGAATTTTGAAATCATAGGTTTGACAATGGGGATTTAATTCAAAGAAATATAAGATTAATTTTTCCGAAACAAACTCCTTTATTTTATAGATTCTTACATTTTCGACATATTCATTTCTTGGTCGTGTCACTCTTTAACAAAATTAAATAAACATTTTCTGAGGTGTGAGAGAAAAAAAAAAAAAAAAACAGGGACAGAAGGAAGGTGGAGTCGACAATTGGATTGCTACATGATAGGAAAAAACCGAGGCAGGGAGACAACTCCGTGCGCACATCTTTATTTACAAGCACAAGACGGCCACTACGACAGAAGTGTGAAACTGTAATTTGGTAGTGTTGGTTATATTCTGAGTATATTTTATTTTGTCACTATAAATATGTAACATCTCATAAATTTTTTTTATTTTATATATATATTATATATATATATATATATATATATATTATATGTGGTGTGTGTGTGTGTGTGTGTTGTGTGTGCATTTTAGTAATATAATTATGTACGTTGGACGACATTGTATACACATAATATGCAGGTTAATCACAGCTATGAGTGGTATCCCCTTGTGGAAAACTTCGTAGAACTGCAATTTTGCGTCCGATTTTCAAACTAAAATCCATGTTTAGAATAAAAGTTTTCAAGCCTATCCAAACCCATAAGACTAACATTCGAATGAAGAAAATGCAAAACAAAGTGACCAGCTGCAGACCTAGAAGGATGTGCATACGTCGTATACAATGTATGGTTATCGTGTGCTATTCGTTCAGAACGGTAGATGTTCGGTAGTAGTTAAGAACCTGATTTGAATAACAATTAATTGTTTAACTCGGCATCCCGATTAGGAATAGTCCAGACTTAAGGAGCTGGGCTGTGTTGCAGTGCTGAACCATCAGTTGATCAGTAAAGTTTTAGTATTATCATCATGAGTTCGCCATGCCTTGGTATGATTTATTCATAAATGTATCTAGATCAAATTGTCGTCACGAGGCACTCATATTAAAATGAAACATATGTCGATGATTGTGAGCCAAATTGTACAAATATTTGAATCCACTCGTAATTTATACGATCCTTAAGGGGGATATTGGTATAATTCGTGACAAACGTACTTGATTGTATTTGAAAACATGATTTCAGGGTTTCTAAGAACGCATATGAGTATAATCAACGTTCAGCGTCGAAATCCAGCTTTAGATTCAAGGTTTATTGATTGAAAGAATTTCAAAGTGTATTTGTTTCGAGATACAGTAGTTTTCCTGTCAAAACATCTGATATATATATATAGTATATATATATATATATATATATATATATATATATATATATATATATATATATATTCCGTTGTTGTTTTCTACCTAATAATTCCTTGATCATTGCTGACTCATCACCATTATTATTGTATTGTTTAATCGTGTCATCCACAAAACAAATCTGTAGAGGTGCTATAAGTTATATTTAAGAATTCTCATGAAAAGAAACGGGAGAGTAAAACAAAAAATGGCACCCTGAGAGCATCATCAAAGTACGTTTTAATTTAAGCCTGCTTGCTTTAGAAGATGCGCTTTTGAATTTGACAAATTTTCTTTTTCTCTAAAATCTTCAGTCTACAATATTTGCATTATTTTCAGATTTACATATTTTAATACCACTATCTCATCAGGAACAAAAATTTTTCTCAGATTCTACAATTACTTTCATATTCCTTAATAAAACTTTTTGTTTCATTACATTTTCAAAAATAATATTTTGTTTAAAGTCTCAATGCCATTACCAATCAGTAGTTTGCCTACAAAGAATTCCATTGATTAACTCGAATACTGGTTTGCCTTACAAGATAGGATGGCAGTAACAGCAAATTACAAAAGTGCAGAATACGATCTATCTATCTATCTAGATTCAGCCAACCTTGTGCTGGCACGGGCTCTTGCTCTTCAGCAGGTCGCAATATAGAAAGAGGCTTACGAGACGGACTCCTACTTGTTTGGAAGGATGAAAATAAACGCAAATTACGGATCAGTCGTTAAATCACGGTCAGCCGGCCGGACAGGTGTCCCGAACGATCACCAATCAAGTCGAAAGTAACGGGAGATAAAATCCCCTACAAATAGACAGATCATCTCGTTTTTACAACGCCCCCACCATCATCTTCCCACTAAGGGAGGGGGGAGGGGTAATATGGGTGTAGATGGAGAGGGAAGTGTTAACACGAGGCACCACTTAACAAAACGTTTACCTTACCTACCTATTATTAGGTAGGCAAATGGGCTGTGTAGGGACCGTTTACTCTCGCGCCGAATGGGTAGGCAGCCAGGTAGGTAGGTAGGTAGATAGATAGGTAGGTGGGTAGGTTGGCAGGCAGGCAGCTTTCGTCGGCGGGGCCCGAGATGATTACTAGGTCTCGCCTGTGTTCCTTTTCTTCGTAGCACAGTGATAATTATGGTAATGGCCAGTTTCTTAATTCTCTTACGACTTGTTCGCTTTCGTGTTAGGAGGTGTCGTTTACAATATAATCTTAGTGGAATATTGGGGCTTTTAATAGCACCTCCTTCTCTGTAATTAAGGTTCTTTTTATGGCACGCACGCTCGCTGGCTCGTACGTTCGCGCCTCTTTTTCTTCTCTCCCGTCCTCTCTCTCTCTCTCTCTCTCTCTTCGTTCTCTCTCTCTCTCCTCTCTCTCTCTCCTCTCTCTCAGCCTAGCCCGCCTTTTTATTATCATTGACGTTGCGCTCCCACCGGGTAAGCCTACTCTCTCTCCTCTTCTCTTCTCTCATCTTCTCTCTCTTCTCAATCTCTCTCTCTATATATATATATATATATATATATATATATATATATATATAATATATATATATATATGTGTGTGTGTGTGTGTGTGTGTATATATAATGTGAATATATGTAAGCATCCCAGATATGAATATTTTTGTGTATATACGTATATGTGTATGTATGTGTTTATATATATATATATATATATATATATATATATATATATATATATATATATATATATATCATATAAAATATCTAAGATGCTTACTCGTATTTCGATGGCTTTCAAAAACACTCCGTTTCACGCCCTGCCCCTTGTCTCCTGGTCCATTTCCTATCGCCCATCTTAACAAACTCTAATCCGCGTCACAGGAGGACTTTAAGAATCCTTTCATCCTTCTCCTCCATTGGAAAAGAGGAGGAGTTGCGCAAGTGAAGGACGGAGGATCGGCAGGAAGAAGAAGGAGAGAGAGAAAAAAAAAATAACTCGGACTTCGGAGCGAAGCCGATTACGGCTAATCGCAGAGGCTTAGGTTTAACATCTCATTAATTATGAGGAGGAAGGAGGAGGAGGAGGGGGCTGGCTTGTCCTTAGGCCGAGAATACACGCGTATTGGAGGAAAGTCTGGTGAGGCGGATTGTAGTTGAAGATGCTGTGTATTATTAATATTATATAATATCAAGGCAGTAGTCAAAACAACAGTATCGAACTGTTGTTCTGTAAAAGATAAATGTCATTATTATTATTATTATTATTATTATTATTATTATTATTATTATTATTATTGATTTTGAAATGTAATTGATTGGTGTGATTGGCAAGCTTTATCTAAATAGGACAAAATTACTAAGGACCAAACAGCGTCAGCGGTAGTTTGCGGCTCTTCCATAGAATGTCATATACTTTCTGATCAAAGAATTGTTACCGTTTTAACCCTAATCCGTTATTTGTCATCAGACTTTCGTATTTGATTTCATCACATGGAGACAGTGTTGACTTAATTATCCATCAACAGTTTCCTGATAAAACGGTTGAACACAATTACGCACACACACACACAAACACAATGAAACAAACGTAATTTAGCTTTACACTACTGTCAAGGATTTTCCTGTGGCTGATGCAAAGAAAGAAAATGCCTTTGAAACTTATAAACTTAAACAATTTAGTTGAGTGAGTTCACAGATACGATCACAGAACAGATAAATAGACAGACAGAATTATAACAGGATTTTCATTCACATTTATAGTGTCGTGTGCTCACTGAAACTGAAATTCCCTTACCACTTTTATATAAACTTGGTCAAATATAATTGAAAGGCTGCCATATCGAAGTATATACCATAACCAGAGAGAGAGAGAGAGAGAGAGAGAGAGAGAGAGAGAGAGAGAGAAGCGCAGCAAAAACACGCCTTAATTCAAGGATGGTTAATAAAATAAAATTTTTATAAAGTTCGTATGCTTTTTTATATAAGCAAAAGATTGTCATAACGGAAAATAAATCCCTTCATGTACTGAAGAGAGAGAGAGAGAGAGAGAGAGAGAGAGAGAGAGAGAGAGAGAGAGAGGCACAACACAAACACAACTGTATTGAGCATTGTTAATAAACAGAAATTCTATAAGTTCGTATGCCCTTTATATATAAGCGTGAAAGATTGTCATAACGGAAAATAAATCCCTCCAACAAGTACTGGAGAGAGAGAGAGAGAGAGAGAGAGAGAGAGAGAGAGAGAGTAAGCAACGATGATGGACGACATGAAAGTTGTGCGTGTGCGCGCGAAAGTGAGCGAGCATGTGGGGGGTGGCTTTGTGTACGTGTGCGTTCGCTCGTTATCCGGGAGGAATATGTTGATGTTGCACGGGAGGAGGAGGAGGAGGAGGAGGAGAGCAAGAAGGAGTTCGCGTCAGGAGGGGAAGGGGTAGGGGCTGAGTGAAGCGAGTTGAGGAGAGCGGTAGTATGAGGAGGAGGAGGAGGAGGAGATAAGTTGAAGTGTGAGGGTACTTTCTGGTTGCTAATCATCATAATCATGATGATGATGATCAGATATGGCGGTTAAGCGATTGACTGATTGAACTGTTACCCACTCAAGGGGAAGCACTAATTAGGTGCGGCCAAGTGCCTCTCGCTACCTGTTCGTTTCAGCGGTCTGACAAATATTAAGCCCCTCAGCATCAGCCTGCCATGATCCCCTGTAATTAGGACACTCACTTAACTGCCCCCACGATGCCTTTAATGGTAGTGTTTATAGAAGTAATTGTAAGGGTTGGGATAAGGACGTAAGGAAGTAGCTGATAATGAGGGTGTTGATGCAGATTACGGAAAGCCAGCAGTCAGCGCCGATGAAATTGCAGTGACAGTGGCTTCTGTTGGAGAGGGACTCTCTCTCTCTCTCTCTCTCTCTCTCTCTCTCTCTCTCTCTCTCTGGGCAGATGGACGAGGATAACACTGTACCGGGGTGGTCAATGGATGAGAACATTTGGTAAGAATTCGCTCGCACTATTGTATGTATGTATATATTATATATATATATATATATATATATATATATATATATATATATATATATAATATATATGTGTGTGTGTGTGTGTGTGTGTGTGTGTGTGTGTGTGTGTGTGTGAGTGAGTATGTATGAAGGAATGTATATATACACGTATATATGTAATATATATTATATATATAATATATATATATATATATATGTATATATAATATATATGTATATATAATATATATATATATATATATATATATATTATAATATATCAAATAAGTCATGCCCATTATACTAATTTCTACGATAAAATAGAATATGCTGAGTATTTTATCGCTTAATCTTACCAATTAGGTAAGCACCCGATTTTCTTAGACAGCCAATAACAACTGAGGGAGGTTTAAGTGTGATTTAAGATGAATATAAGTAATAATCTCATATATTTTTTGGTAATTTAATTTATTGTTTAGATTTCTGCTCGCATTTTTCATGAATATTTTACATGTCTGTATAATTTTATATATGATGAAGTATGGAGACTGGCACAGATTGAAAAACAGATAAAGTTAATTTTAATTGGTATTTTGATTTGGCAATTTAAACTGGCGTTGCGGCAACCGTGGTCATGGACGCCAAAAAGCATTGAATGAATTATTCAAATATTAAAGAATACCTTTGATGGGAATAATTTAGCGGAGAACAGAAAATGAAGGTTAGTTTAGAACTAGAATCCTTAATGAATTTTTTCACAGCTTATTTCTTCGTAAGATGAATTCAGTGGAGAATTCTAAACTGAAAAGTGAATAGAAAGACGAACTTTGATAACTTTAATTTAAAGAAAAAAAATTAATAAAATGAGTAATAGCGAAGGATATGAATAAAATTATGATGAAAACTTCGCTTTTGACAGAATGAATTTCAGTTAGGATTTTCGATGAAAATATTATTCACGTGTAATGGCAAGTATGTAATTTTTAATATGACAGTTAATGGGATTGTATATCTACCGCATAGTTGCCATTATCCAATGTTTAAAAAGTTATTGACGGCTAGTAATGAACAGCATAGTATATTGAATGCTGCGGCCTTGCTATTAAGATAACGCAACTTCCGTTATAACACTTTATTTTCAGGTATGCTGTGAAGAATATCGAATGAATTCCATAGTGGTTACCGAAATTAACTCTTGTTAAAATTAAGATTCCTTAATTACGAGTACTTTGCTTGACTTGTTAGTTGGTAATTGGTCATTAAGTTAATATTGTTACCTAATTAGATAAAAATTGGACTGTGTAACTATTGTGTTGCCTTGAGATTTGATTAATTAAATAGTGGTTGTTTCTTATTCTTGGTATTTTAAACTGTTGTTACAGCTGATATGTTATCGCCGACGACATATCTTGAGGATGAATGTAATCACTTTAAAGTGAGTACACAATAGATGAAAGTTCACGGCAGTGTGTATTTGCTGGTAACATTATTTGCGAAAAGCTTATGCATATTTGTATATACATGGTTGTGGTTTTTATGTATACGTGTTATATCCTGAGAATGACGACCTTTCTCTCCCGTACTAAAAACAAAATGTACAAAACCACGGAGTTAACGGTAACTTTGAACGTCATGAGAAATGTCATTTAAAATTATGTTATATCTTCTGACGACTTGCAAATAGGAAACTTTTCTATGTTTCCAATTGTCATTTGTGCATTGTTTTATCGTGCATTTAAAGGAAAATAAGCAATTTTGATAAACTTACTCTCCCTAGTAATAGCTGCTGTTTCATTACCTGAAATAGTGCTAAGCATCATAAGTAAGAAATTCTCACAGCATATCATTACTAGATATTAAAGCTACACGGATAGTATAATGTTCTTGCATTGGTAAATTTTGTATTCGATTTATCGTGTTTAATATATAAGAAAGAGTTCAGGAATTTTGTTATTTTTGCAATAATTACCCCTTTAGATAAAATGGAAATCGTTTTCGTCAAATATTCAGTGTTAGCGGTAAGTTCTGAGTCTCGTATTTATCTGAGTGTACTGCCTCCGTGCAAGCACCGCAAGTGACCGCTCGTAGATCATCTGCGGTCGGGTTTGTCTAGTTTCTAGAGTTGCTTCCCGCTATATCATTGCGTTTACCTCGGAGGAAACGAGTGACCGCTGAAACGACACGAAAGCAAACCACTGCGGCGTCCGGCTCTTCTAGATAACATCGCAATTATGCGGGGAAAGGTAGGAGAGGAGGAAGAGGCAGCCTCAGCTCAGGTATCGCCACTGACCTATTATAAGATGCACTCATCACTCTTCTCCTTACCAGCTGTGTGTCGGGGGAACAAGTCACAATAAAACCGTCAGCCGTCTCGTATTTAAGCTCATGGACTAGGAAGGCGTTTTGGGCTTTTCCTCGGTCTCTCTCCGTCTGCCGCTCTCTCCTGCTCTCTATAGGCAAACACATTGGTCTCACACACACACACACACAGTAGCCACAATCTTTTATCTTCCTCCAATCCAGCATTATCCCATCCCCCTCCCATAGAATGCCCACCCCCATCACCACCCAACAGCTACTACACTATAGCGTCCAGATCCCCTCTTTTCTTTCTCCGTCCCCCAACCCCAACCCCACATTCCCACAACACCCTCCTTCCCCTCCCCCATCCCTCCCACCCTCCTTCTCAATCAAGGTAGAAACGCTACCGTATCTCGATTCTTTGTTGACAGCGCTAACGCACGCAAACATTTACCGACTCGTCACTGGGCAGTGAGACAGTGAGAATGATCAGGAACCGAGGAAAGGCCGAGACTCGGAGCCTTAGGAGATCAGACCTGAGGCTCAAAGAGACACTTGAAATATTTCAGGAGGGGGGATGCGTTATCGTTTTGGTCAAAGAGCCGGAAGCGGCCTTTTTATGTGCCCAGCGGGTATAAAAGAAGGAAATTTGATTCCGATTTGGCGAGGAAGGCTCTCGTATAATGGGAGTGGACCAAGGCAGCTGGGTGGGAACCCTTACAATTTTGGTACAATGCCTGTCGAATCTGTTTCAGTACCGCGTGATGTTTACAATATGGGAGAATGCACATGTACGGAGTGTTTGCGTTAGGAGTATTTGTTTATATGTATTCATGTGTACATACGTAACTATTTAACGTTTCTACGCCTGTATTTATACAGGTATATTAGTGATTTTCTTTTATGCCTGAAAACGCGGCCAATAAATTACGATGTTAATAAATTTACCGAAGCTACCAATTTTGCATTTATTTTATAAGATTATGTGCACATGCATGGTTATATATATATATATATGTATGTATGTATATACTATGTATACACGTGCTGTGCAAAATAATATAGCTCATGGGGCGAAGAGTTAGAAAATTGTTGCAGTTATGAGTATTTGTCAAGCATACCACCATCTCATGTTTATGTTTTGATCTCAAATGTATGTACTCAATTTGACATTTTTATGACTAAAAGATTGATATTATTAATTAAAAAAACTGTGTTCGTGACGCGATTCTATGGATGAAGGCTAATGCTGAGATTCACCGATAATACTTAATATAATTTTAATTTATTGTTAAAAAGAATCTTTTCCATTTAGGTGTGATGGTAAAGCATATCTTTTAAATTTCGATTATGGATGAAAATAAGTGTAGTTTTTGTAAATGAAAGACAAAAATCTAACATGATATAATGGAGAATCATTGTATCTTTTAGAATATATGGGTTTGTTTGTTTTGTTTGTTTGTATGGTGCTTTAACGTTGCATGTAAACAGTGATTATTCAGCAACGGGACCAACGGCTTTAAGTGACTTAAGGGGTGGTATTATTTTATTTGACAAAATTTAAGTTTCTAAAGGGGAACACAAAGCGGCCAGATAAAAAAATTAAATTGTTCTAAATTCCTATGAAGGAAAAGGAGTATCTATTTCCTTACTGCATGTTATTTACGTTTATAATGAATAATAGTCTTGCGCCCGTTTGTAATTATAGACGCCTAGACTCGATTTACAGTCACGGAAACATGCTTGTGTAAATATTATATATATATATATATAATATATATATATATATATATATATATATATATATATATAGAATGTGTGTGTGTATATAGATATATATATGTGTGTGTGTGTGTGTGAATGTGTGTGTGTGTGTGTGTGTGTGTGGTTTTAAATTTTTCTGTCAAGTTTACAGTTTTGCGACGGTTTCAACTCTATGTACGAGAAAAAACGGCATTTACTGATATCATAGCAGGAATTTATTCTATGAATGCTTCACGTAGAATTCTCATAAAAAATAAGAACTGATTTTTCGTTTTGCAAGAAATTTTGATTGAGATTACTTTCTAAAGTAATCCTGTCTTTTATGTGCACTGATGATGAAATGATGATTTATTATTTATTATATATATATATATATATTATATATGATTATATTTATATATATATTATATATATATATATATATATATATATATATATATATATATATATATATATATATATATATATATATCTAATGTATAGTATATATATACTCATCATACACGCATTTGAAATTTTGAAGTTAAGTTAACCAATAATGAAAATATGCTTTAACATTTCATTTTTAATTTATGAAAATTCTAGTTTGCGATACAAATGTACACAATATATTTATTGCACTTTTTAATTATAAATTTTAATACACGCATTTATTCGGTTTTAGGTCAATATAGTATTGCCGTTTTGCCAAATAATTGTGCCATTATTCTGAGTAGTCCACCTGATCAATATTCTCTTTTATCTAATTCTACTGAATTCCGTGAAGGGAATCTGATACTTTGGTTGTTATTTCATAGCCAGTGGTCTGAGAGAAACAGATTTTAAGTCGTCATTATATTTCATTATTCCAAAGTAAGCGCAGCATATTCAAACTAATTTGATTTTGCCAAGCATACATCTATAATATATTTTTCCTGTGTTACATGGTTAACTTTATTCAATTCATTAGAAATTTATATTTTATATATATTTTATATTATATATATATTATATATATATATATATATATATATATATATATATATATATATATATATATATATATATATATATGATTTCCTGTTTGGTAATGATGCACATTAGAGCTCCTTAGAAGTATTTAGAACGTATACGGTGGTATTGATGTGTTACGTAAATATTAATTTTGAACTATATACCGGCAACAGATTATTTGATGTCTCAACATGACAATTTAAATGTAATGCGTCTGTTTTCGGAAATAACCTCTGTCAAACAAGTATGTAATTTGATCTATTTTGGCATGTCTGCCAGTACCATAAAATTATAGGCCCTTCTTTTTTATATATTTATATAAATGTGCATTTTGTATAGTCATATTTGTAATGTATTTATTTCTAAATTCATCGACTTTTAAAAACGCATTATGTAAGGTGTGCCGTTAATGTTAATTCTTATTTGAAAATATTTGCATTTATTTTTAATGCAAATATTATGTTGAAGACAGTGGCACGACAATTATAAAGGGTGAAAAATGAAATAGAATAAAATAAATGTTCTGCCTCTTGCTTTACACTAAACCTTTGTATTTCCCGCTGTATTACTAGCATTTCAAGAAATTGTCCAGAAATTTTTTACAATAATCGCCGGGCATTACTTAGACAATAAATCTTGCTGTTGTTCGAGTCACAACTTTATATTTGTAAAATTTATAAAATCTTGGTAATTGATAAGAGTACTAATGATAAAAATAACGCCGTAATCGAAGTCACCAAAATAGATTTTTCTCTTTCATTTCCGTCATTTATTATCGTCATTGTTAATGTGTTTTTGCTGTTCATTTATTACCAGCAGTTTTTATCGTGAATGCACCCTTTGCTCTTTTGTTTTCACTCGTTTTTGAAAGCTTTGTGTTCTCACTGTAACAGTACTTTTGGGGATTTATAACCAATCAAAGTACTTCCAATTACATTGTAAAGATAGATTTTTGTACAAATAGTTTTAACACTAATAGTGATTAATATCATAGTAATACACTGTGCACTAAACTCTTGAAATAAATTGCTATCACAATTTTTGTTTCAGGCACAAGTCATTTTGTTGAGTCCAGAGTTTTCTTTATTGTCAGAATAATTAAGAATTGTCTTTATGTTTTGATGAAAAGTTATTGGCTGGAAAATGTTCAAATTGAGGGCAATTTTTTCTTGGCAAGGGCAAAGTTTTAATATCAGTATTCTTGTAGTGAATGTTGTACATCATATTATAATGAATAGATACGATGAAACCGATCTACATTCCTTATCTGTAAAACAGTCCTATTTTGTTAATCAGAAAATATTGAAGAACTTAACTAAGAGTAATAGGCATTTTCATTATTGCTTGTGCGATGTCATATATGGCATAGTTGAAATTACAGTTGTTGCTATGAATGTTGTGGGCGTCGATTTTTGTTATTATTAATTGAATAACTCGTTGAACGTTCAATATATATTCAAGTGTAATCGTCTAAAAATGGAAAGGAATACGCAAGCGTCATTTCATGACTATTCAGGAATGTTATGAGATCGTTTCACACTAAATTGACATTTAAACCTTAATGTAAAGAGTACATACATATTAATGCACTATCTCCTTAGTGACTGTTATCTAGCTTGTGGTGTCATGGTAAGAAGAACCACTCTTTCTCTCTCTCTCTCGCTCTCTCTCTCACCCTCTTTCTCTCTCAGTACAAGAACGTACCAACCTGAACTCGTAGGGTAATGTGATAGGATTGTGTTGCCGATGCACTTGATGGCGTGAATGCTATTATGTTCAGTCTCAGATCTTCCCCGCTTAGGTTTCTGTCACTATCCCGCGAATAATAATCTCTCTCGGTATCTTCCTTATCTCCCGTGTTACTGATAGGGTTGCATTTTCTTTCTAATCCACGCTTGTAACCTTTTTTGGACGGTAATATTTTTTTATGTCACTGTCGTTTATAGCTATATAAATTGAATTGACTATGGTTATACATATATTTTCCTTATGAATTCACCGCTATTGGCGCGTCAACGTACCGACTGTAGTTTGTGAAATACTTGCGCTTATCTCTGTTATTGTTGTTGTTGTTGTTGTTTTGCATAAGAGTGGAAGAGGATCTTTCATCTCTGCACCGGGCGTACATGTATGATCGATATGACAGCTACAATGACTATATTCCCCAAGTTGCTAAGAGGCTCCACAAGGAGTCGTCGAACAATGAGCCTTCCTCCAGGTGGCTTCTACACTACTTTCATTATCTCCTTGAGACAAGTTTTCACATCACCAAGGCCACCCTAGAGTCATATCCCCCAACCAAAGGAGAGGAGGAGAAGCACTTGGAACACTGCAAGTTTTCAAGAGTCGAGGTGGCCGCTTCGGCTGTTATATCAAATGCTACGCACGTATTCATTCACTTGTCGTTCATCAAAGGCACACAACGAGAAAGCCAGGACGGGCAGAGGGCCCGGCCCTTGGGACAGAAGGCACGAATCTTCACTTTGCGAACTTTATGCTGTAGCTAACGCTGGTGTATATGGAGGAGCAGCGACGTACAAGAGGGCAGAAAACACTACGGCAACACACCTCTACCTGTGGCTCGGCTCTGACTGATGAGAAGACGCTCGATGAATGGGGACGGTCCCAGCGCGGTCCTTGCCATACGCCCGCCGTCCGCCATCTAGCCTGTTTTATCGCCTTTCGTCGTCTCCTTTCGGCTTAATCACACGCATGCGCTTGCCAGGAACTTGTCATAGACCATTTCAACGCAGGGGATGGAGTTTGTCCCTCCCTCGGGAGCGAGGTTTGTGCCTCTTGGAGGCTTCGAAAATTTGAAGTCACCTTACCTCAGCCAGCCTGCAAAGGCCCTGCCCTCCTCACTGCTTCATCTTTCAGCCAACCCCCCAGCTGACCCACGGCAACCCCCCTACCCCTTCCCCATCTCAGCGTGACATCTCCTCTCCGCATTTTTCTGATTTCCAGCAAGTGTTGACCATTTAAGAGCACTTTTTTTCTCTTGCTGCTACGTCTCGTCCAAGTACCCAGTCCTCTCCGTAATAAAGATAATCGTCTCCTGCTCGCTCTAAGGATATGCTGTTGGGGAGAAATATGAGGATAAAAAAATAACTGGATTTAAGAGGCTTGCGTTACTCGCCCTATATTACCTGTTAGGTGGCAGGGGGACTCTGGAAAGAGACGTTTCCACTATTCTTATCAAACCGTTGAGTTGCCTGGAAGTGCAGTAAATACCTTGTTTTTGAGGAGAGAGAGAGAGAGAGAGAGAGAGAGAGAGAGAGAGAGAGAGAGAGTAGAGAGAGATGGGCTGCACTATTCAGCGTAAATAGGTTAAGTTGCAATCACTCTGACACGTGATTTATATATCTCACTTTACCTCAGGGAAATGAAAAACTGGGGGGAATCCGTATGCTATTATCAATGCACATCTCATAATAAGAGTGAGAGTACGCGAACACGCACATGTATTAATTCTGATTTAGAGCGAATTAGATATTAAAGGACATTTGTAGCTTAATGCGTATATATGAATCACGGTGATATGATAACTATATATGATGTATATATATATATATATATATATATATATATATATATATATATATATATATGTATAATATATATATATATAACTACGAACGTACTGCATGCCATAATTATTAGTTACGTATATTCCAAAATATATGTCACAAT
>NC_061095.1:9576576-9591576 GCF_015104395.2 Macrobrachium nipponense
GTCCCAGCTCCTTAAATCCAATTCACCCACCTATAATCCCCCCTCCATCACCCACTTCCCCCTCCATCCTCTTCCACCCACGGAAACACTTCTGGAATGCCTTACCTGTTTACTGCTGCCACGTTTGCACGGACAAGAAGATGGATGAGAGCGAGAGAGAGAGAGAGAGAGAGAGTTTCCCTTTTGAATATGAAGAAATTTCTTTCCTTTTCTTTTTTTAACAATAAAAATGTAAGGTCATTTCCTGTGCAAAATTTATGTAGTATTATTATTATTATTATTGTTATTAGAGAAAGAGTTGGGGTTTGCAGTGGTAGAGGTTAGGTTTGGCTTTGTACCAAACTACTGAAGAGGACTGTCGGTGGAAAGGCACGGGACTGGTATGGGCATTACCCCGTAGGATCCTGATTAAAATAAATAATGGAAGGTTAGGCCGGCGGAGGTATGTTTGGTAACCCATTGTCTATTAAAACCATCGAAAACAACGATGTATTGGCTGTAAATTTATGTAAATAATTTATAAATTTAAAGGGACTCCGAAGGTTTAACAAATAGCATATTTCTTTGAGAGAGAGAGAGAGAGAGAGAGAGAGAGAGAGAGAGAGAGAGAGAGAGAGAGAGAGAGACGGTTAAAATACATAATGGATAGGGAAAGAAGGAGAAAGGAATCCCATGAAAAGCAAAAGACAGGTGTGAACAAAAAGAAAGATCGATGTGTGCTGATGGAATGTGTGTGTGTGTGTGTGTAAAAAAAAAAAAAAAAAAAAAACGAGAGAGAGAGAGAAGGGAACTTTGGAAAGCGGTAGTCCCAAGGCAAGAATAGGAAAAGTAACGAATTACCATAACATGAGGAAATTTACTTGTAAATGAATTTAACGCAGCATTATTTGGTTGCTTGCGATTGCGAATGTTATCCATTAATTTTCTGTATTTGAGGATTTGTTAACATTGCAGAATTAAAAGTATACATTTACGTAGAGAGATATCCACATATGCCGTGTGTGGTTTACATTTGTATTTATATGGTGTTCGCGGTAATCATTTCTCATTGTATTCTACTAGTAATACTAGCAATTTTATCATTGTATACAATGTCAGCTGGGCTTCTGTGGGCACCAGAAGAATTGGAAGAATCAGATTAAGTTGGATGAGAAGAGTGGGAGGTAGGATGTAGATGAGCAGCGATTTATAGATGGCAAAGCACAAGAAAGACATGAGTAGCGGCATTTTACAGAGACCCTTTGTGTTACTCGGCTTTGATGATAAACTTGTGGTAATTTTGTATGTTCACTATTATAAGCAAGCGCCTGCTGTCGGGGACAAATCTCTCTAACATAGAGGCTGCTTAAATAGCAAGACCAGCTCAATTAGGTAAGAACAACTTTCGAAATGTAGCCAAGATTTCTACAGAATTCATTTTGCAAATATATTTAATCCACATTGAACCTCTCTCTCTCTCTCTCTCTCTCTCTCTCTCTCTCTCTCTCTCTCTCCTCTCTCTCTCTCTCATCTTCGTCTCTCTCCTCTCTCTCTCTCTCTCTCTCTCTCTCTCTCTCTCTCTCTCTCTCTCTTCTCTCTCCTTTCCAGTGCTGGTGCTACAGATTGAAGTGCTAAACTTTGGTCTATAGTCGAATCCTCTATATTGTATTTATTAAACATTTCATATTACTGGTTTTCATATTTTTTTCATTTTTCTGAAATGTAGCTGGACATCCTGTTTGTTTTTTTTAGTTATGTGAATTTTTACGAATGGAAGCCTACGTTGATATTTGAAAATATCTATGACAATTTTACCAAAATAATAAAGTAAATATACATTTTAATTGCTCAGTGAACTCTGTGAAAGGAAAAAAACCATAAGTTTTTTAGGTTTTACGTTCTACTGGTAAACATTTCCATAAAAGGGCTGAGTTATGTGTTAAGAGATACATTGCATATCGATGATGATTTTTACACGATATTGATATATTTGAGTGGATTTCTGCAAAGCATTTTTATTGGAAAATTTTCATTGATCGAAAGAATATATTTTTTTATTTTCAAATTTCTCCCGAATTAAAGATTGCAAATATAATGTCATAGAAGGCCTAAACTATATGAATTTTAATGACCTTTTTTATGACTGCGAGGTGGAAAGGTTTTAGTAAAGTAGGCATAGATTGAGTGAGTGATGCTTGAATATTTAGCATTATAATTTTTTTTTAAATGGTAATTATAACCATATAGCATATATCCGAAAATATCTATAACAATTTTACCAAAATAATAAAGTAGGCATAGATTGAGTGAGTGATGCTTGAATATTTAACATTATAATTTTTTTTTAAATGGTAATTATAACCATATAGCATATATCCGACATCTATAACCTGTTTGTTGCGATGTCAGTTACATCAACAAATTTATCAGTCAGCCGATTACTTTGAATTCCAGACTGTAAGGGAAGAAACTGGGATGAAAAATAACGTTTATTTACTCCGTAAGAGGTCATAAACACACTTCTTATTAAACGAGAACCTTAGAAAAATGGTCTCTAAAGAATGTTTAGTGAGTGTTTGGTGTCTGTTGTATTCTACTTTGGTGGTCTTTCACTGGCTCAGTTTTTCCTGATTCTTTCAACCTCACTTCATTTAGGAATCATATTTGTCTCTTCCTTTTAGGTTTAAACCCCCCCCCCCCCCCCCCTTTCCCTCTACCTTTCTTGTTTTCATAGAGCCTGGATTAGGTAAGGGTATTAGATTATCCCTTATTGACCATGACCATTATTAAGAAAAAAATAGATAAAACGTTATCAGACAAGTAACTTTTTGTAATTTATATTTTGTCAAAAGTTAATCAATAACCAATATGATTATTATTATTATTATTATTATTATTATTATTATATTATTATTATTATTATTATTATTATTATTATTATTAACAAGAACCCCACAAAATCGCTGTGTATAACGTGTTACTTCTAAGTATTTACATTTAAATGTAAATACTTAGAAGTAAAACACGTTATACACGGTGATTTTGTGGGTTTCTTTTTCATTCTTCAGAAGAAAACTGAAAGAAGTTTTTGTTGGTTCATTATTATTATTATTATTATTATTATTATTATTATTATTATTATTATTATTATTATTATTATTATTATTATTATTATTATTTACATGTACATCTCCATTAGTTGTGATTTGTTTTGCAGATTCCTTTATTTTTTAATTAATTGAAATACAGCACAAGGGTCTGTACACAAAAACTGTTTATGTAGAATATACTGTTGGGACGTCTTGCAACCATTTTGGAATGTAATCATGTTTACACGCCCGTGCACACACATGAAACATATATATATATATATATATATATATATATATATATATATATATATATATATATATATTATATATATATATATATATATATACACTATGTATACTATGTAGGAGAGTTTCGTCCCTTATGCACACGTGATATTAAGTCACAAATACCCCTAGATATCAAAGTTATGCGTCGATATTATAAATCATTGCGTGTTGCTACCGCAGACTTTAGTGGGCAGTTTTTTTCTTTCTTTCTTTCTTTTCCGAAAATTTTGAAAACTCGTTAGAAACTATTGTACGGTGTAGAAGTAAGAACTGTTAGTCTAAAAGTTTTGGAATTTTCTTACAGTATCTCTTACGCTCTGAATAGAAAAATTTTCGGTAAACAAAACGAGATTTGATGAAAGGTGGCCGTGGTGAAGATGGCCTCTGAAAAACATTGGAATAAAATGAAACAGTAAGATGAGATAAAACGAAACAGTGCGATAATAGACGTTATCCTTCTTGAGTGAAAATAGCTCTATTAATTTGCTAAGTCTCTCTTAAAAATAAGGGTATAAATTTTGATCCTGTGCATTATGAGGCCTTTTGATGAATGAGAGCCATATTTTACATATTAATGATAACGATGTTATGAAGGTAGATTTTAATTGACAGATATGATGGGCTGGGTTTATATTAAAGCATTTATAACTGTACTTCAATCCTTGAACCTTGGCCTTTCCATTCATCGTGTGTCTATTGCTATTCATGTCAGGGTAAAATATTCATGTATGTACGTTTATTCCAACGTACGTTTATATACGCGTGTTTACATCATATTAGATTATTAAATACAAGTTAGATGTGTGTGTACGCATCTTGTGCACATTTTTTACGCATACTCTCACACCTGAATACAGTACGTATGCATGCACACACATGTATGTATGTATATATATATATATATATATATATATTATATATATATATATAGTATATATATATATATATATATATATATATATATATATATATATATATATATATATATATACACACACGTTTGAGGGTGTGTACACGAATCTACATGGTAGAGACAAATTAAGTGATAAAAGGATGCATGATGTTAATTTGATGGCACATCCATCCCATTTCTTTTTATTTTATTTATTATGTACAATTTCAACAGAAATATCGTTATTGAGATGCTAGCATTTTCTTTAAGGTGTAACGGTGAGAAGGAATAATACAAAAGTGAAGGTTACGTTATAAAGTTTAGGCCAGCCGAAGCACTGAGTATCCAGGTGTTTTTCCAAAAATAGAGCTCTTCACTTCTAGATTTATACTTCTTAAACTGGCAGCTCTACAATATTGGAACTGTTTTTTTACCAGTAATAACAGAGCCTTTTCTCATAATATCAGTGGCCACAGAGATAAGCAGATGGACAGTCACGGCCCCGAACATTCTTGAATAAAGGATAAACTCCATACTTTGTAAACGCTTCTGTAGGTCGTCGGCGCCCCTAGAGACAGGTACACACTACTCCACGTATCCTCCCCCCACCTCTTTTTTTTCACTATCCCTCTCGTCTTTGTTATGATAAATTATTTAACCGCATGAGAAACTCAGCTTCATTCTGATGGAAGGAGCCAGCAGTCTCCAAAATGAGAAAGACAGGACGAGCATAATGATGTCCGTATGTAGCCCAGGTCCGAAGAAAACAAAAAAAAATCTTAACTGTGAAGGGAAGGTTGAAATTCTGGATGTTCATTAAATTTTTTTTCCAGCGACAAAAGTCTGTAGTTTCATAGAAAAAAATTTCAAGTTTTTAAATTCAACAATTAACAAACTTGACTTTGGTTTTCTCTGTTCAGGTTTGTTGCTGCTACATTTAATTTTTCTCACTTTAGGGTAAACTTTGAGATATTTGTTAGTTTTATATAATCTCTACTAGCATTAATTTATTATTGTTACTATTATTATTAATTATAATGCAATTACTTTCTTACGCTACAGGGCAAAATCAAGCGAGCTGGAACAATTCACGCAATAAGATGTTCAAGTATTGCAAGGAAAATCTAGAACACAAATCTGATGGCAATAAGATTATCTACAGATAAAATTGAAAACCAACATCAGATCATGAGAAATAATGAGCTGCTCAAAGAAATGTACAGAATCCGTGGATATGTGGATAATTGTACATTTTAAAAGAAGCTCTCCATAACTAATCCAATGCAAAGTCATAGCACAGAGATTCTTGCACGACCTAAGGGTCATGAAAAGAGCTAATAAAATCGGTAGTACTTGTCAGGCAATTAAATGAGACGCCTGTGTATAACCTAGGTGCCACAGGTGTTAGAATGTATATTCCAATCATGACAACTCAGAATTATGTACCAATGATCAAAAATACATTTGCTGACACCTTTCTATCGGAATATTTAAAATTATTTTTTTTATGACAGAGTTGTGCCTTTATCAGATGTAGATTATTAACTAAGAAACCATTTTATTTTTTATTTTATGGGCGTGGCAAGTTGGTGAAAGAATGAGACGAAAGCGTTCTGAGAAATAGTAAATGGTTAGGCATGAGATGAAGTTAACGCTGGTTAATTTTTTTAAAATGTCAGTAAAAGTTTTGTTTAATCATTGTGTATGGTTCTCGCTTTGGCCACGAGAATTAGAATTTTGACTTTTTTCTCTCGCGAGGAAAATTCAAGGGTTGTTGCCCAAGTGTACCTTGACCTGCATCCTAAGGATAGTTCTTCCTTTTACTCTCCATTCGTTCTTTTCAGGCTCATTTTGATCAGTTTTCAGCTTCTTTACTTTGCTTCAGTATCCACCTATTATTTTTATTATATTATTATCATTTCAGTAGATGAAACCTATTCACATGGAACAAGCATACAGGGTCCACTGACTTAAAATTAAATCTTTCAAAGAATGTTCGTTTCATCCTCCCACTGCAGACCCCACAATGCAGCAGCAGCAACTGATCATGATACAGAGCCAGTGATTTTTCATCGCCCTGGGGGAGACGCGAACGCGCGACATCCGAGTGGATGTCACAACACTAACCACTATACCAGCGGCTTAATCCAAGAACGGAGCCGTCGGCAGAGTCCTGTGAATATCTACGACTGTGACGTTGGTCTCGTCCAACTTAATTTCAGGAAATCCACTGAAAAGCTAGTTTGCTTTGCCGTGAAACTTGGCCGCTTTATATCTTCGGAAGTTCTTCCAATCTCAACGCCTGCCGTTTTGTTTAGAGTTCTTCGTGTGATTTTAATGTTAATTACACTTATTCAGGAAATTATCCATCGAACTATATCGAATTAACTAAACGTCTTTCTTTAAATCATGCACATTTCCCATTTAGAGAGGTTTACTCCTGTGCCATCCTTTCGTTTTCAAGCGATCACATCCTGGGATAAAGTTGCTCCCCCCCTCCCCCTCCCTTAATTCCCAAAGAGCTCATGTCATAGCCAGCAAACAGACACCTCTCATAGTACTGATCAAACTTAATTGTACTAAACTGTACAATTGAATATTCAGTCGGATAAAACAGTTGGGTACTGATGAGACGAAGCTTTCTAGGTTTAACCCCACTGTTGTGAAGTACACCAAGAGCAGGAGTTTTCTAGTGATTCTCACCTTCACTCTCCCATTTAATAGACACCTGCAATTTTCACATTACAGCCGTGTTTGGTGATTGATTCTTTCAGTCGATCTTACATGCTTTGAGATATTGTGTTTGTTTCCATTTTCGCGATTTTTATAGCCATCTTAATTTTTAAAGAAAACTGGTCCGTTGTTGATCCAGAATTAATGATGCAGTTATAGTGCTGCATTTCTGTCATGTGTGTGTGTGTGTGTATATATATATTTATATTATATATATATATATATATATATATATTATATATATATATATATATATATATAAAATGTTTGTGTAACTAACTAGACCCATTTTTCATTCGACCATAAAATACAAGCAATCAGGGAAGACTACACAAAGGCTCCGGACAGCCGACCTTATGGAGCGTCCTCGGAAGCGTCCTCGGGAGCTTTCTCCAGCGGACATAATTACTGAATCCATGGTTAATCGTCCTGCACTAATATTTATGTTGGTTTCTTGTGTCTGCTGACTTACTGCCAACTCGGATGACATTCCATTCGCCAAACGTATTACATCGAGATACAATGGAGGACTTAAAGCCCGATGTATTCTGCGTGAATAATCTGGGCCTGGCGCTAAAAGGGCTTTTAAGGAAGGCAGTTCCTCTTCGTGCAGCGCTTTCATGTCGGTCTGGATGCCCTCTCTTTGGATTTTGGTTATCGCGAAATGAATTCAGAAAAATTTAGAGTAATCGCCCAATGGATTCATGAAATTACTGTTGTATAGAGCCTTGTAATAATGTGCATTTTATTATGTTTAATGTTAGTGACAGTCATGATTTTATGTGCATGTTAATTCCACTTTGAAGATTTAACACACTGGACATTTATATACTGTAATAATGCAATTTTGATAGCGACAGTGACCTCTTAACTGCTCGATTCAGTTTATTTTTTTAGCGCAGTCTCGCTGGAATCCCAATGCGCTGGTTCAGTTCGAACCTTCCACGGGTGGAAAAGATTTCATGGCTTAATTCTCGCTCGGTTATAGGCTTGCAAAGATTAAAGTAAATGAATAAGAATAAAATGCAAGTCAGTCATGAAATTCATTAGTCATTGCAGCAAGTATCAATACATAAATGTCTGTAGAAGTGGCCTGTAGATGCTAGGTTTGTTTTGAATTTGCTATGTTCGTTTTGAATATTTAAACTGCTTTGAGTTTTGGGGAAGTATTTACGCAAAATATCCCTTGAACAGTATATTTTTGTGTCCTTCTAATGAGTTTGATGATGTTAACACCGTCTGGAATTATCAGTATTTCAGATATAGCTTTTACTTGTTTTCCCTTGTTCTTTCTATTCTGGTAAATATTCACTTAAGATCAGTGAGATTTTATGGGATTTTTGTGGTTACAGTAAATATAGAAATAGCCATCAACCTATTAATTTTTTTAGACAGCTTCTTAATTTGATCCAGTCGTCCATCCCTGATTTAATAATTAGTGTCTGCTGTCTTCATTTTCTCCGAAGTCAATGAAACAGGGCCGCTTACTATCTGTGTATTTAAATATGCACGTTTTGGTCTCAGTTTATTTATCATCTTTGTTGGCGGCTTTCAGGCCTCATTATGACCCAGTATCGCTTGTATCAGACGTTAAGGGATGTTTCCAGTTTCAGTGGTGTTTTGTTTATCTTTGCACAGCGGGGCGTTAACCTCAGAGCTCAACCATCTAAACATATCTATTGTTAAAAACGAACTTCTTAAGCCTCATGGCAAGTTATTTTTTAATTTGTCTATATTTCGAAATTACAAGTTTCAAATAAATGGTGCTATTTTCGATTCCGTGATAAACACACCACATTTTCGTAATTAAGAAGTGCACCCTCCTTTTTGTGTGTGTATATATATATATATATATATATATATATATATATATATATATATATATATATATACATACTATATATATATATATATATATATATATATATATATATATATATACACATACATATATATATGTATATTATACACACATATATATATATATATATATACTATATATATATATATATATATATATATATATATATATATTTATTTATTTATTTATTTATTTGCTTCTCGATGGTCAGTCTGGTAATCTGAGTGATATTTATCTCTCGTTTTAAGCCAACCCCAAAACTAGCAAGACAATAATTAAAAACGCTAATTATTCAAGCCTTGTGTGAATAGATTCGGTATCAGAAGTCAGACGAAGTATAAGGCAACAGCTTTTCCATGTCCTCAAGTTACTTGATCAGTTTTGGAATTAACTGGCAAATACCGTGGATCTTAATTCTTCCGACACTCCCTCTTTTCATAATTATACTCTGTTTATTTCCATCTATCCACCCGCCTGTGGTGTTTGCGTATGGTAACACTGCGTCCCGGGCTTTAGATAGTTACATTCAGCTTCCATTCAACAGTAATAACAATATCCTATTTCAAATATTAACGGTGTAATTCGCATACAGTAAATCATTAAAACACTTTTCAGTTGCAAATGTACACCCAGATATCCTTTTATTTACCTAAAACTTACACATAGCGTAACTATCCAAAGCCCGGGACGCAGTGCTACCATATGCAAACACCACAGGCGGGTGGACAGATGGAAATAAACAGAGTGTAATTATGAAAAGAGGGAGTGTCGGAAGAATTAAGATCCACGGTATTTGCCAGTTAATTCCAAAACTGATCAGGTAACTTGAGGACATGGAAAAGCTGTTGCCTTATACTTCGTCTGACTTCTGATACCGAATCTATTCACACAAGGCTTAAATAATCAGCGTTTTTAATTATTGTCTTGCTAGTTTTGGGATTGGCTTAAGGATATTCGATTTTCATTTCTATAAGGGAAAAATGGCTTTACGATAAGTTCACAGACTATGAATTCCAGTTGTATTAAAAATCTAAGACATTCAAAAATATCTCAGATGTCTCAGTTCCACTTACTTGGGACCATTCTACTGGTTCTTGAAGGAGAGAGAGAGAGAGAGAGAGAGAGAGAGAGAGAGAGAGAGAGAGACACGCCGCCTATTTGGATTCCTAAAGTGAAAAAGACTTGACTTATGGGTCTGGCTATAAACACCGCAAGGAGAGTAACTTTCTCCTCTTCCCATTGTATTGTACTTCTTCATGTCTGTGACATCAGTGCCCTGTGTCCCATTCACTGACATAGTGACTCTATGGCCGTGAAGGGACGGCTTTCCATAATAGGCCTATACCCTGCCAATAGGCCTAGGATAGGCTGCGGGGGTCCGAGAGAGGTAGGAGGCTGGCTGGCAGGCAGGCACGTCGCATCTTTCTCGATCGTCACTTAGATAATCGGTATGTGCTCATTCCCAGGCCTGGGAAGCACTGGGTCAGAAGAAGAAGAAGAAGAGGAAGCCATGAGGGACTTGGAAAAGCGAAAAGAAATGTTTGAGCGGCGGTAAAACCCTAAAGCGAAAGACGTGTAAAAAGAGAAATGCCAATGCAGATAAGATGGAAGCTGTAAATAGCTGCAAAACCAGAAAAATGGAATAACTGTGGTAGGCTGCTTTTCTTTGTGTTTTTTTCTTCTAATGCATTTGTATATTTCTGTGTTTTATTTGAATGTATTTTACATTGGTTTTCAGAAATAGAAGTGGAAAATAGAAATGAAAATTAAAGAGAATTCCGAGGGGTGAACGGAAAATTTGAAATGAAATTTAATATGAAATAGTAACTGCAAGCAAGCATTTCATAGGATTTGAATATGTGCCCTGAAGGGAAGATGTTCATTTATATGTGTGGCCGTAAAAGCTGTGGTTATTAGCATTTACGGATGTAAAAACTGACTTGTTAACATTTTTTTTAACATTACAGGGCCTTGAAACCCAGATTAATGTATATGTATGCCATTAAAATTGCTGTGAATAAAATTAACTCATTGATATAAACTTCATTGAAGATGCTTCGTTCTTTTGAATTTGAGGCCCTCTTAGTTTTGACAAAGCTGAGCTTTACATTTGTTTAATATAATTACTTTATTCTAGATTTGAGGTTTTAGCAGTGTTGCTTTGTTTTGAAGATGTGACCTTTGATCTTGGCTTAAAATTGCTTCCCATAATATTTGCATAATGGATAAATCCTCTTTTCTTGAAATAAAAATGATTAGGTGACGTATTTATCACTGAGTGAATTTATAAATAAAAAAAATTATGGTATATATTATTAAATAATGCTTCTTTTTGTTTTGATGATCATTGGAGAAAGCCCTTATTGATTAAAAAAAAATTGTACCAAAGGCTAGTTGTCATGGAATTAATTATTGAGCAGTAAAACTTTATTTCATAGCCAAAAAAATTGATTGAAACCTTTATTGGCATTCATGATCGAATACATCGACATTTTCGTACTCATTCTGGATGAATATTTATCCATATTCTTGCCATTTCAACCTTTGCAAGAGAGGAGACGAGCAAGGGGAATTTTAACGATCGTCATCTACGTCATATCTGGCATCAAAACGTGCTCGGGAAATATTCAGACTCGAATGTGGTGAGATTTGATGGAAGATCGCTTAATGAGAGAGGGACAGTTATACCCGACATCTAATTAGTCCAGATTTGCTTGCTTGCGGACGATGTGTCGGAGAGATGCGTTCCCACGTTGCCGGTGGAATTTGCTTGATGGAGTGCTAGCGATACGACGACGGCTGATGGGTCATTATTTCGCTTTTTCGTTGCTTTGTAGCCTGAAGTGGAGGTCTTCCAAGTAGAAAGTTTTCTCTGTGTTTTGTTGCAATTTGAGGTTCGGTTCATTTTGTGAGAATGAATTATATTTTTTAGCTTGAAAAATAAAGCCGAATTATTTTTTTCGTTATAATATTTTATATAAGACTGTGTATAAATTAATTTTGTTGTTAATGAAAATGGGATTGGTTATCAAGATATATTAATATTCTTTGTGTATCGTATTAGTAGACCATCAATTCAACATCATATTTATTAATTATCATTCTGGTACTGTAGCTTTTGTCCGTTCAAAATGGTGACAAGTACGCACCACTCTGTGTGGCTTATCTGCAGCTGTTAAACAGCTTAGTCTCTAACAGCTGCCGTTTTCAGCCGATCCTCTTGATTTCGTAACAACGCCCATGATAGTTTGGCGAAAATATACTTTTTATGTTTCATTTCTGCTTATTTCATCCATGTGGAGTCTACTTGCTCGCTTGAATCCTTAATCTATGGAGTTTATGTTTTTTTTAATTCTCTCTCTCTCTCTCTCTCTCTCTCTCTCTCTCTCTCTCTCTCTCTCTGCAGATGAAAGGAGATCGTAAAGCGCTGTCGCCGGGTTTTGCGTAACCCCAGACTCGTGGGTTTTTGTGGTGGGTTGGGTAGTTTTCGATTTTGAATCTGCCTTTGTGCCTCCCTCCTTCGGCTTCTTCGAGGGACTGGGCCGATTCTCAAAAGTTCGAAGGGTCTCCAACTCTTGCGAGGTACGTACGTGCGAGCATTTTATGACTGGGTGATCAAAAACCCCTCTCTCCTCTCGGGAGCATTCAATTTCAATTTATTGCCAGACCTGCCGATGTGCGAGGAATGTCTTGATTAGCCTCGCTGGTTTTTAGAGGTGGTGTCTTTGTGCGCGTTCTTACGTATGTGCGTTTCGATGGTCCCTGGTGCCCTTTTTTGCATGCGTATGTATGTGTTGATGGCCTCTGGTGTCTTTGTTGCAAGCGTTTGTGCGTTTTGATGGGTCTCTTGCGACTGCTGCCTGCATGCATACGTGGGTTTTGATGGGCTCTTGTGCCTTTGTTGCACGCGCTTGTCTTTGATGTGGAGTAGTGTCTTTGTTACATGCGTATGTCTTTGACGTTCACTTTTGTCTTTGTTGCCTTTGTATGTGTGTTAGCTGGGCTCTGGTGTCTTTGTTCCTTGCGTTTGTGTGTGTTTATATGTTCTGATGCCTCTGTATTTTGAATGGTTCTTGTAAATTTGTTAGATACGCACTTGTGCTAGATTAGCCCTGGAGTCTTTGCCGTATGCATATGTGTTTGTGCATGGTCTCTGGGGTCTTTGCTGTATGTTCGTGTGTATGTGCGTTTTGTTGATCTCAGATGGCTGTGCTGCCTTTGTATGTGTTGTTTTTATTTTTATTTTTTTTTGTCGTCTGCATGCGTTTGTAAGATTCGAAGGTGTTGGGTGTCTATGGTGTTCCTTGCTTGTACTAGTCTTTGCATTTCGATGATCTGTCTCTTTGATGCTTCTGTATGGTAGTGGGCTCTAGTGTCTTTGTTGAATGCTTTTGTGCCTTTTGATGGTAATATATTTGCAGCATATTATATATATTCTACCTTTTTTGTATTTGTTGATTTGAAGGCCTATGTGCGTTTTGATGGTCTGGTACGGTTGGAATTTTGTTTCTTATGCTTGCATGAAGATAAATGGTGCTTGTAGTCCATATACATTGATTGCCTGCGGTGTATCGTTGCATACATATTGCAGTGCATATTTAAAGGTTTTTTGAGGCCATTGTTGTAGATGTATGCAAAGGTGGTTCTTGGTCAACTCTGGCATTTATTTTATTTATATGTGGATGTAATTTTTTTTGTTACAGTCCTCTTTGTTGCACATTTGCTCTAATGTTTTTGTTGCGTGTAATATATGAGTACGTGTGTGTTATGAGGGGCGTTCCTCTCTTTCTTTTGCGTTTGTAAGCTGATGTCATTTTCGATCCTCCAGCCACCAAACCTAACGATTTTTTAAAAGATTTTTCCACTTGAGCTCTATATCAGGATTTCCAGGACATAGCGTCACGAGCTTGCCCTGGTCATGTTCCTGTCTCGTTTGAGGAGAATTCCAGATGCACAGTTTCATGTCCTCAAACTCACACAATCACAGACTGGTTGTTGGCATTCGTTTTTAGTAGTTTACGAACAGAACCTCTTCGTCCAAACCAGTCGGACCTTTCACCTGGCTAGCAAACGCACTCTCCCTCTCTCCATTTCGCTCTCTCTCTCTCTCTCTCTACTTAAGATATTAAAATCGCTGGGCCAAACCCAGCCAGCCATTGGAGCATGAAGCGTTGTCACCAATAACTCGAACAAAGAAGAAACGCCGGAGAAATAGCGGGGAGATCCTTTCTCACAATCCGAAATCTTTTAAGTTACGGTGAATTAATAATGTTTACGATAATAGCCCTAATCTTAGTGATGCTAATGATATTGATAATGAATATTCTGGTTCCTTTGAAAGCGTTGTTCATTCCCCCTCTCTCTCGGATCCCCTCTTCCCCCCATCACCAGCGAGGCTGTTCAGGATTTAGCGGACTGGTTTTTTCAAGGATTACACTTGATGGCGCAATAGGATTTGAGGGGATGCGGGGCTAGATTCATAGGCCTGTGATCTCGTCATACGTCTCGTTTTTGCGATTTTTGTGTCAAAAGTCAATCCGACACTTAAATGCAATGAAGGACAGACGTTATCCATTCGTGTTCGTATATATAAGGCTAAAGATGTCCCTACATGATCGCATAAAATGTACTTCAAAGTCGTTGGTGGTTAGTATAAAATTCAAGTTCAGGCGTTGCATGTTTAAAGGTTTCCATGTGCATGTTCTTATAAATAAGGTCAGTTATCGATACACGAGGTTACTACTAGTTATATACCTAAGGTTACAAGCCATTCTTACCTGTTTTAATATAAAGTTAAACATTCCTTCGTAAATGTTGTCAATTATGGGGTTGGATTTCCCCTTGTTTTTTAGGAGGATAAGTCAGCCTGTGAGGAGAAAGTCATATCTACATATTAGTGCATTTGTTCCTAAAAACTGGCCTGTACCTGTCTTTCTTTCTTTCTTTCTTTAGAACTTCATCTCAAAACTCTTATGGACAGAATTAACAGACTATAAACCCAAGAGGCTTCAAAGGGAAATACGCCTACAGAGAGAGAGACAAATAATGGGAGGAAAAATAAATAGGTATGAGGGAACAGCAAATAAAACTGATAAACCGGAATTCAGCAGGCGTCAGCAGAGAGCAGGACTGACTTTACTCCTCGCTTAAATAAT
>NC_061095.1:9596576-9664076 GCF_015104395.2 Macrobrachium nipponense
TGTCATTACTGAGTTGAAGGAATAAGTGAGAAAAGTGAATTCAAGATAACACATGTTTAGTACACCGATGGTCTTGCAAGGTGGACCACCTATTGAATCGAAGTGTCCTTGATTCATAAGCATCCGTGACCATCTGTTGGGGGCATCGTTATGGGGCCAGCGAACTCGTCTCAATACACAGTGCTGTTGCGAGAGGTAGTAGGCTACAACGGAGTCAGGGAATTTTGTCTTTTTAGCCCCATATGGCATTTGAGCGCCTCAGTGGCGTGATCGGTATGGTCTTGGCGTGCCACCTCAGTGGCCACGAGTTCGATTCTCTGGCATTCCATTGAGGAGTGAGAGATGTGTATTTCTGGTGATAGAAGTTCACTCTCGACGTGGTTCGGAAGTCACGTAAAGCCGTTGGTCCCGTTCCTGAATAACCACTGGTCCCATACAACGTAAAAACACCATAAAAACAAACATATGGCATTTGTTTGAAGCTGACAAGCGATTTAATTTCTGGAAAATATGAGAACATCACTTCGAGTGTGTTTATAAATATAGTGACAGTGAGCAGTAGATTTATATCTTTTGGTTAAAAAACCAAACAACTAGCAAAACACCGTGATATGATGGTACGGATGGGTCCAGTCAACTCCAGTAAAATATATTGGAATTTGGCAGATACATTTATGGATGAACTGAATTAGTGTTATGTTCGCCTTCGTCGTATATTGCGTGTGTCAAAGCTGCAACCTATGGTGCTTGGGTTCGAATCCTGCGCGGAGGAAAAAAGCTTTTTCGTTACTTTCTTACTCGCTTATAGATTTGTTATGAGGCGCTTATCCAAAAAAGTGTAAGGAAACCGAGTTACTGGGTTATTGCGGCCGTGAAAAAGATTGCTAAGTATCTGGTAAAACGAGAACATTTATTTAGTTAAGTAGCGCCTGTCGCTTGCTAAAAGTCAAATTAAACTCCACCTTGAGTCCTTACCTGTCATTTCTTGCGTTTGTTTGGACATGGGCTTAGACCAGGTAATATGTTTGTTTTGTCACTTGCCTCTGCAATTAAAACCAAATCAGAACTGGAACAGAACAGGGGTCATACTTTATCATCTCTTATCATTAGTATTTCTGTTGCGATACAGTGACCGAAGTGAGAGTGGGTGAATCCTTTTCAGTGCAAAAGCCAAGGGACGGATAACCAAGAATATCAACAGCATGAAAAAAAGGAAAGAAAGAAGGATATAGGTTTATATATATATATATATATATATATATAATATATATATATATATATATATATATATATATATATATATATATATAGCCAACATCAGCTGGAGGCCACTCGGCAGAGTCTCACCAAGTAGATGAAGGCAGGCAGGAACACAGGAATTTTACATTATGACCGATTTATTCCGACGTTTCGCAATACGTTATTGCATCCTCAAGGAATTCAACAATAGATATAAATAAAATAATTTTTAAAAACTTTGAAAAAATTATAGAATTAAAAATAGTTATCTATAGGTCAACTTAGCAGGAAACCATACTTAAAACACACGGTAAGTTACATTAAAACATGTTACAGTAAAGAAATATAATAAAATTTTATATTAATCTACACTTAAGCAAGGCTTATTGACAAGGTTTTATTTTAAAAAACTAAAGCAACTAAAGGAAGAGAAGTGCTAACCTGCCAGAGCAAAGTCTAGAGTAAAACTAAAAGCAGAAACGTAAAGTAAACAATAACAAGCGTTGAGAACAACAACAAAGTCAAGATAAAAAAAAAAGTTGAGGACTGGGTATTAGAAACAGGAACAAGTTGTTTTATTTTCAACGTCTCTATCTAATTGTCTATTTACCTTTTAATATTCGTAGGCATAAAAAGTCCTATGAATAACTACACACAATTATGTGTGTATATATATTCATATACAAACATTAAGCTACAAATGTCCTTTAATATCTAATTTGCTCTACCTCGGAATTAATATATTTTCATTTATGTTAACCGAAGAATTTCATATCGACTAAAACATACATGAAAATATATTAATTGCGGGGTAGAGTGAATTAGATATTAAAGGACATTTTTAGTTTAATGCTTATATTTATATATATATATATATATATATATATATATATATATATATATATATATATATATATATGTGTGTGTGTGTGTGTGTGTGTGTGTGTATTTAATAGTTTCGTAAACGACAAACACTAGGTTAATTATACGTATAAAGTTTTTGTTTTGCGATTTAGTTTCGTATATCTGAAAACTGGAAAAACAAAAATCAGAATTTGTATTGACTGTTGCTGAACTATTATAATAACTTCCCACTTATTCTAGCACTGCTTTGGTCGATAAAGTTATAAATTGGTACTTTTTGTTGTGGCAAGATAAGACAATTCCAGCCTGCTGTCTAGTTGAGATGAGTGAGATACTGATACGATGGAAAAGAAAGTACATTAGAAGAGAGGAAAATGTTTCTATCCCCCTTCCCTTCATTATCCCTACATTTCTTAGATCTGTGGAAGTGTATATAAAAATTAAGAACTCTGGAGCCTGTTTGGGGAGTACGAGGAATACTAAATGTTAAGTTTTGCTTTTTTGGATGATATTGATAGTATTTTCATACTGTTTCAGATAGTTTGAGGAATATTGGTTGATCAGAAGTACTTCTCTGTCGTATTTTATTATGTAAACTAGTACGTTCGGTACTTTCCTTGTCTTCCATTATGGAAGTTCTGCAGGGTAGAGGTTGGTCAATGCATGCATGATTGACAACCAGTAAATGCCAAACTCAGCCTGTAGATAAATAGATACCCTGAATACTTGCAGCAGACCTTAGCGTTTGTGTATGAGCAGCAGTAGATCAAAATAAGGTTAAAGTCGGGGCCTCCACGTGGGGAGGAATCCAAATCCCATTCCAAATACCTGAATCTATTTGCCAAGGTGTATGCCAGTCGATTGCCTAACCATTGTGTTATGCCCAACAGAGCATTTTGCCGTTTGCTTGCATGGGCTTATGTATCTTTACACAAGAGAAAATATGACCTTACCTGTCTTTCTAATAACTGACCACCTTTCTCTGTATATCCCATTTCCCATGACCTTCCGTTACTTCTATCGAGTGAACACCATACTCTTTGGAGACTTGAATTTCAAGCCAGTTGCTCCTTTGGCTTGTTCTATATGAATAGCGTTATTTTCTGAATAGTAACAATAATGCTCATTTTCGTTGTATTCCTTGCCCCTTCACCGTAACTGACTTGACATTTAGATTATGTCAATATTTGCTTCATATTGGGAAATGGATTTACCTTGTCAATTTAAAGTTAACATTGGAGACAGCAGTTGACAAAAAATAGATGAGTGTTTTGTTCTATGACAGGCAAAATTTACATATTTGTAAAAGTTATTCTCATAAGGAATGAACAAGTATCTGGATTACTGAAATTTCATTATATCTACCTAACTGTTTCAGTTATGCAAATAACGAACAGTAGACATCTGTAGATGTCATTTTTTAAAAGTTTCTCGACTTGTTGTTAATTTTGTTACACCTTTTTAGTATGTATGTATGGAAACGTGAGTAAATGTATTTATTGCCTGTTTGTGTTTAAGTATGAAAGCCTCTGCCCCCGTGCAGTTTTTTTTATTTAATTTTAATTTATTGTTTATTATACTGCATGACCTATTTGGTCCCAGTTCCTGGCCTTTGGCCTAAACCTGGCATTTTATCTACTCCTTCGGGCCAGCCCTATGAGAGCTGAAAGCCGGCTCAGTGGTTTGGTTAAACTATTTTTTTTTTTTTAATAATAATAATAATGTAGATGTCATTTCTTCTAGTATTTACATCTCATAAGAAATCCTCGAAAAATAAACCAAATTGGTTTACTTTGGGTTATCTTAACCATTGTGTTTTTAAGTGAAGTTATGGAGAGCCTTCCTGAGACGCAATTAGTAGAAAAATAAAGATAATCATATCTGGCCTTGTTCTTTAGTTTGAGTCATTCCTTACATATCGTCAACTTTTGTAGTCCGTCCGTGGGGTCTCTTGGTGAACATTCCTTTGATGAAAGGGTTTTCCTGGCCGCTCGTCTTGCATTTTTTCTAGTGTCTGTATCACTGCGTTTTTACCATTAGTTCTTCAGTTGCATTCCTAATGTTTTAACAATATGCCAGAAGGGTTTCTTTTTTATTTTATATCTTTCCTCTCTCTGCGTCTATAGTTTTTATTTCAGTTTGCTTCAATAGAAAAAAATATATTATACGTCGATATTTGCTGTGTTTCTTTTGAGTAGGGTTTTTCTCTTTTAAATTAAGTAACCTATTACTGTAACCAGCTTCTGTTAATATATTCGTATGTTAGCATTCAGTTGCTAAAACAGATACGCTTATTTGTAATTTGATCTACATATATGTTCAGAGAATTTTATTTTCGTATTGGATGATGTTACCATATTTTTTTTTTCTTTTTTTTTTTCTTTTTTTTCCCCTTCAATATGCTCAGAGTAAAGAGTCTTGGATATCATGTGAGAAACAAGGTTGCAATCTACTCTCTTGAATTATGTTGTTCTAACGGAATAGGTATCACTGTTACCTGAGTTTTTCCAGTGTTCGGTCTCTCCTATCGACCTTCATTTGGATATGTCAGATGGACCCATTTATGTTTGTCAGTTAAACTATTATAATTTTCCTGAATAACATCTTCAGTGTCATTGCAGGTTTTGAATAAAGACGATTTTGATTTCTCATCTAAGTATTTAATTAAGGAAACAGGTACTCCACTTAAAATTAATACAGCAGGAGGTTGTTTCCAGTAAATTTGGTCTCTTCATGTTAGAGACGTTGGTGTTTTACTCCCTGAGGCTAGTGTATAATTGCGTTCATCGCAGCAGATTGTAAAAATACAAAGACTGACTTAATTATGAGTGTCATCATTAATGGAGTACCTCTTATGAGTGACAACAGACCTTAATCTTGAGCAGAATGCTGGGGTTCAATGACGGAACCAAGGAGGACAGAATTGTCCATATTTTAAAACTGATGAGACCAATTGATATCAGTTGAAAGAAATGTCATACGTACACTGATATTGGTCCACGTCAGTAAATATATGTAAAGGAAAACGACTTCTTTATCAGCCATTCTGAACGGAAAAGCGAATTATGTGTATATATATATATATATATATATATATATATAATATATATATATATATATATATATATATATATATCAGAGAGACTTTATGAAGAAATCTTCACTGCCGAGTTCAATCAGGAAGTTTATACTTTTGCTTGTAGAAAGAAAAGAAAGTCTTTTAAAGCTGTGAATTTTTGGACCACGTAATAGACGGTGGTTTAGAAAATCAGATAATTTAGATTTATGTCTTTAACAAATAGAAAGAAGACATGCACAAAGCAACAAAGAACAGGCACAAAGCAACAAAGAACAGGCACAAAGCACCAGAGTTAAAACTTGGATTCAGAAATTTCGACATCGTTCCAAATAAGTTCCTTTGATTTTCAAACTGACGAAGACTATACTCTGTTTTTTTTCCATCTGTCCATCCGCCTGTAGTGTTTGAGTATGGTAACACTGTGTCCCGGGCTTTAGATGGTTACATTCAGCTTACATTCAACAATTATAATAATAGCCTATTTCGAATATTAACGGTGTAATTCGCATATACAGTAAATTATTAAAACACTTTTCAGTTGCAAATGTACACCCAGATATCCTTTTATTTACCTAAAACTTAAACATAGCGTAACTATCTAAAGCCCGGGACGCAGTGTTACCATACAAAAACACCACAGGCGGATGGACAGATGAAAAAAAAATAGAGTATAGGTTTTGGTATATTGATAATCATCATTACTGACGATTTTTGTGTGCATGTGTACTGTTGAGTAGCTGAGGCTCTAGAGAGAGACAGCATACCTACTTTGCATAAATTTTCCCTAGCGTGTTGTAGCTGCTGCTGGATGGCGTATTATTTATTCAGTGTTACCTTGAGAAAGTCCAAGGCGATTCGCTTAGTGAAGTTTTTGAATTGTAATTTTTTTTTCTTTATGTTAAACAGATGCACGATTATTGACTGAAGATAGGCATGACGGAATATAAATTTAATTCCAAGCTAAGAATAGGTGCGTCTTTCTAGTTGAGTATGTAGGAGAGACGACGCTCTTGCCTTCAAGCATTGCATTCACCTGGGAAGCGACAGCGCCCAACCCCTATCACCTTTTAGCGCTGCCCCAACCGCCATTTTGATTTCTTCGGTCTAAGACCGTCATCGGGATATCACCCTGATCGGAGAGAGGGGGATGACTGTGAGAACTCCGGTAGCTGCGAGGGCCACGGTTTTTCACGGCCGAATTTGAGCGACGGGCTTGTTTCTTCGAATGGATGAAGTCGCGGCTTGTTCTTCGCCTCCGTCCCTTCAAAGGTGTGTGTGTGTGTGTGCGCGTGAATGTGTGAGCGTCGTCATAATGTTTACACGCCCGGCATAGCAGCCAGGGAAATCAAGAAAAAATGCAGTAATATGAGTCTTGCCTGTCATTGTTCAAACAGACACTGCTGAGTCAGGAGTTTGCCAGATTAATAATCTTGTAAACGCAGACATGAACTCCGAATAAATTACATGGGTTGTTCAGGATCCATTTTTTTTTTCTTCCACCTCCTTGTCTTTTCTCTTTTTTTCTCTCCCTCTCTCTTCTTTTCTGCCTCTTGTTCTCTTGCAACGAATGGTAATGACGACGTTCTGTTTCCTTTCTTTGTTCCTCGAGTTGAAAGACACCAAAGCCATATCTCAGCCGTAACTTTCCTCGCTGCTGAATTAGATTATATTGGTGTTGGATGGCTGGCGTTCTCCTGCTTTGGAAGATGGTTACTGAACGAACTTGTAAGCCAGCCAAGCCCTTTGTATTTGGATGTCACCCATCACCTTAGTTGTTTGGTATGTGAAATTTTACAGTCATTTTCTGTTCATTTCTGTCCTTATTATTATTATTATTATTATTATTATTATTATTATTATTATTATTATTATTATTATAACAGATACGTTATTCTTAAATGTTTAGAATGCTTCTTTTTGCAGGTTATGACCTCAGTAGTGTTTCGTACCTTGGCTCTTTGTATTCTGTCAATATTTTCGTCACTTTTAGGGGTTAGTATTATTTCATGATCTGGTTTTCCTGACTAAAGACTTTGGAATTGTCAGCAGAAACTTGGATAGTTTGTGAAGATTTGGTAGAGAATTATGACTTTGAACTTTGTGCAGTTTGCGCAAACGATATCGTAGGAGGCATTGTCATCGTTTATGCTTTGACAAAGATTGAAAATTAAAATTGGGGTCTTTATTTTTATATTCTTTGCTTTTATATTTGTGACCAAGATGTGACGGCCGATGAAAAATTGGGCTATAATTTGTTAAATTATTTTATGCAGTTCTCGTGATTTTTATTTGCAAAATGTTATGCGTGAATTTTTTTTTTTTTTTTTTTTTTTTTTTTTTTTTTTTTTTGAGATTGTTTAGGCATCGCTACTGCTAAACTCACATTTTAAACCCAGTACATTTTCTAGTATTTTTTTCTAAGTTTTGCAGGTGGCGATTTTTTCCTCGCGAGTTTCAACCTGATGCTTGACACTTTTCTGTAAAAGAAAACTTAAGATGTCTTTGTTTGTCCGTCCGCACTTTTTCTGCCCGTCCTCAGATCTTAAGAACTGCTGAGGCTAGAGGGCTGCAAATTGGTACGTGGATCGTCCACCCTCCATTCATGAAACATACCAAATTGCAGCCCTCTAGCTTCAGTAGTTCTTATTTTATCTAAGGTTAAATTTAGCCATGACCGTAGCGGTGCAACAATACAGGCCACCACTGGGCTTTGGCTGAAAGTTCCTTGGGCCTTGGCTGAGAATTTCATACAGCATTATACGCTGTACAGAAAATCGATTGCACCGAGAAAACTTCGGCGCGTTTATCCTTCCTTTATATATATATATATATATATATATATAATATAATATAATTATAATTATATATATATAATTAATATATATATATTTATTTTTGTGACTTTTGTGGAGACTTTTATGAAATATATAGTTGTCTTGAAAAGTTTTCTTATTTGATTTGTTTTTCTTCATTTGCCTTCACCACTTTATTTCCGACATTCTCCTGATGTCTGAAGCGAAAAACATTTCCTCAGTTCGTGTTTTCCTCGTCTGTTTCATGCTCTCAATCCTCCGAATCCTCTTAATTTTTGAACCGGAGATGTAAAGTTTTGTATATCGCCATTTCCATGGCCCCACAATATAGTCGTTGGGTTCAATCCCTTTTAATTTGTTCGTGTACACAGTTACACATTGACGTGTTTGTAATAGGTTTATCACGCGCTTTACGCCTTATAAATGCAAGCAACTATTTCTCCCTCATTGTATTTATCATCTTCCTAATGTGTCCGTGATTAAAAAAAAAAAAATTCGAGTTGTTTTTCAGTGCATCTATAAAAGCGTATATCGTAGTTAGGACTGACTGCTATGATTTTTAATAGTCATAGAAAATTTGTCTTTCATGGCTTTATGGTTGAAGATTGCACCAAATATGATTTGCATATTTCCTCTCTAGTATATATTTTTTTCCATTGGTAGTTTGTCATTCATTTTAAAGAGCTCGTTTATGCGAATGAAAACGTAGCTTTTTTTTTTTTTTTTTTTTCAAATTTGCTGAGAAGACTAACGTGTTCGCAATAACATTTTTTCATTAAAAATGTCTTTCTCCTTATACAAAAATGGTATAGCATACAATTTGGTGAAAGCATAAAGAATTCGGTAGGTTTGAATGAGTAACTAAACATGGTGTAGCATTTTTTTCCCCTCCCCCTTCAAGATTTGTAATTCGTGTATTTTATTATTTTGAAATTGACATGAATGGAATCGTTATTTGGAAATTGAGGACACAGGTTAGATTGATATAACCTGCACCAGTGAATATTGACAAACCTAAAGCTAGATAATTTAATACGTGTCGTTTCTTGGTGAATGCACATGTGTTTGTTTACGTGCACGCGCGCACGATATCACACAGAGAGAGAATGGAAAGAAATGCTTTAGCAAAAGGGATGTAATTTTTAGTAACATCGAGAGAAGGTACATTAAGAGATAGAAATCGCCATGAGTCACAGAACGAAAGAATTTGATCTAAATGCGAAAAACTTTGTGATAGATGAGTATGTGTAAAAGCCATTGATAGATGAGAAAGAATTTTTCTGTCGAAAGGTTTCATTATCAATATAACTATTGGAAATTAACTTTGTAAAGCTTCTCTGACTGCTTCCAATTGAATATACATGTATATTGGCTCTAGACTATGCTTAACCACCTGTTTTCAGCAAGTATTATTGGGATGAAGTTGAAAGCCCGACTGTTGCTCATCTTAGTATTGAGAAGATATTGTTGCTTAACTTTTCTTATTTATCATAAATCAACAAGCACTCATTTGGAACAAGTCTAAATACCATTAAGTACAACTAATAAACTACCATTAAGTACAAACCAAATTTTCACAGAAAGAGAAAATGCAGGAAGGAAAATAACAAACGAATAATAGCAGATAAAACTCAGAAACATAAATATATAAAAAAAATAAAAATAGAACAACAAGGCAGTGAAATGTTGCACAGCTGTTTAAAAGCAGTCCCAAGCATTTGTATTCGTCATGAAGACCTCCCTACAGTCATAACAGTTAACAGAGATAAAAGACCTGTGGTTCTGGACATTGTGTTAGCGTGGCTGGCAAACCAAAGTACTAATGGAAGTTTCCTGTTGAAACAGCTTTTGGATACCTTTCGGCTACGGTCTGAATTATAATGACCATTGCTGGGGAAAAAAGGAAGACACCATTTCGAGAAATCTTGTCGAAATGATAAAGATCCAGGATGGCTGTTGACATCCACACAGGAAGACAGTATACCAATACAGTAATTAGAAAACAGAAGTTCTTTAGCATCTCCTTCAATGAGGGAGCCTTTAGATCGCAGTCTATTTTTTTTTGCCACCATTTGGTGGTGATGCGTTCCCATTAAAGATACAGTTTCCTTAACATATTTAACACAAATAAATTACGATAGTAATGTAGGCATTATTTAAGGTTCTTTGCAGCGTCCCATTCGGCCCCTAGCTGCAACCCCTTTCATTTCTTTTGCTGTACCTCCGTTCATATTCTTTTTCTTCCATCGTACTCTCCACCATCTCCAAACAGTTGTTTCATAGTGCACCTACGAGGTTTTCTTGTTACACCTTTCAAACCCTGTTACTCTCAATTTCACCTTGAAACGCTGAATGACCTCATAGGTCCAAGCGCTTGGCCAGTGGCCTAAGTTTTATATTCCATTCCATTCTAGTAACGATAGTTATGATAGCGACGATGGTAACTATGCTCTTTTCGTTATCAACATTATTACCTGGTATTGTTACTACCATTTGTGCCTAGACAGATAGAAAATAGAGACAGCCAGATATGAATAAGAGCCAAGGTTTTGACAAGCTTAGTCACTTCCTCTATAGCTTGTTACTTAAGGAGACTTACTTTAGGCAACGGATATGCCAGACTGTTAGAACAAGGTAAGTAAACATTCCCCTAAACTTCTTTCGAGACGGTTCGATGATACATTTTCAAATTGTAACCACGGGGTGTGTTCATTCCTTCATAGAGTTTTAAGAGACTGCGCTTATTGCATTTTACCCCGTTATATAATTCGGGTCAGTTGCAAGTCATGGAAACCTTACATTTCATTTATCGATTTATACCAAAAATTCTTTCGTGTATTTCTTCTAAGGTAACAAGAAACAAATAAAAATTTTCCCCCTTTGTTCAAACGGTTTTTTTGTCCGAAACCGTCAAATGAAAAGTAATGATTTGCAGACTGTCGCTTGACTCGAATTATGTAACTGGGTACCCCGTAAGGGGGTATTGCCTTCATTGCATCTCATATAGGGCACTGTGGGCATTACTTGAGGTTCTTTGCAGCGTTCCTTCGGCCCTTAGCTGCAACTCCTTTCATTTCTTTTGCTTTACCTCCATTCATATTCTCTTTCTTCCATGTTACTTTCATAACTCCTAACAATTCATTCATAGTGCAACTGCTAGGTATTCCTCCTGTTACACCTTTCAAACCTTCGCACGGTTGATTTCCGTGGCATCATAGGTCATTGGCCTAGATTTTATGTTCTTTTCTATAACTGGGTAAAATGAAATTGATCTTTTGGGAAGAAACCGCATCGCCACAATGTAAATGAACTTCAAAACATTTGCTTCCAGATAAGGTTGAAATGTATCGTGATATCCGAAAGAATTCCTTCCTTTGTTATGGAGAATCATCGTTATCATTATCGCCGTCATCAGCGTCATCCAGTTGTGTGCTAAAGGTGTTTCTTGGACAGCCGCTAAGTACCTGGATGTTTCTTTTTTTACGTGTTCAAATATTTTTTCTAATCCTGCCTCAGTATCCTTTTTTTCCTCTCTCTCAAACGCCCAAATCGCCACTTTTGCTTTGTCGCCCTCGAATGTTTGTGTTCTTCTGTTTTGGCCGTACGATTTTTATCTTTTTCTATATTTGCTTAAATGTGTTATTTTTCTCCCTGTCTCTCTTTCGCTGTATTGGATGGGCAAGACATCTCTGATTTTTATTAAACACTTGTGTTAGACATCGGTGGAACAATTAAACTAACTTTCTCTCTCTCTCTCTCTCTCTCTCTCTCTCTCTCTCTCTCTCTCTCTCTCTCTCTCTCTCTCTCTCTGCACCTTTTTACTTTATTTTTTTAATCCTGTTGTATCACTGTTAACAGATCTCCAAATCTTTTTGTTGCTGCAGCCGCTATTTCATATGTTGTTGCTGCTGTTGAGTCTGACAGAAGATACTGTGGAGGAGGAGGAGGAGGTGGAAGGAGGAGAGGACGATAGAGGAGGAGGAGGAGGTGGTGTAAAAGGAAGGGGAATAGGAGGAGAATGACTTGGCAGAGGTGGAGGGCCCTTAAGTATCCATCCCGCCCCTCGAAGGGAGGGAGGATAGGTCCGGGTAAGAGAGAGAGAGAGAGAGAGAGAGAGAGAGAGAGTTCATCTTTACCAGCAATGTCCCCTACATGACATCTGAATGTCTGTCTCGTCATATTGGGGAGATAAGTACGTTTTGCTTTGGTTTCAAGAAAGCCTTCATATTCTAGCATCGTCGGTTCACACTACCGATTCATGGTAATGAGCTGTAATATTTAATGAGCCATAATTGTAATGAGAGGTAATTGTATGTCCTGTCTGTTTAGTGTCTCTGCTGATTCCACCTCCAGCGGAATTTCATGATTAGCGGTTTATTATTTTATTTTTTTCTATTTTTGCCGTCTTGGGAAGATTGATTTTGGGATTTTTGCCTTTTGTTTATTTGTTTGTGTGCGCTCGTTGGAAGTGCAGTCAAAGGGTGAATGCGATGAAAGCTCAAAGAGACGTCTTTGAAAGGAACCGAATGTCATTGGTAAGTGAAAATGTATTATGTTTGATCATTTGCCAGCGTTTGACAATGCAATTTGTAACAAAAGAGGCGTTTTAATAATTTCTGCATTTTTTCTGTTTAGTTATGAAACGCATTTATTAAAATACTGCAGTTAATTGAGATATGCTATTTTAATAAGGATTTATTGAAAAAATAACCTTTGTGTCAGCATATTTGTTTGACTAGAAATTTATGGGCAGTTTCCTGAGAAATTAAATACTTTAACCCCTCTGGTAGCGTTTGCAGAATAAAAGTATTTTCTTACTGCATATAATCAACGCCACTGAAAATAGATCTATCTTACGGTGTTCTCAGTGTAATGCTGTATGAGCCACGGCCCATGAAACTCTCAGCCGGTCGTGGTGGCATGTGTTGTTGCCAGACGCATGATTATGGCTAACTTTAACCTTACATAAAATAAAAACTACTGATGCTAGAGGGCTGCAGTTTGGTATGTTTGATGATTGGAGGGTGAATGATCAACACCCCAATTTGCAGCCCTCTAGCCTCAGTACTCTTTAAGATCAGTGGACGAACAGAAAAAGTGCGGACGGTAAGACAAATAGCCATCTCAATACCTTTCTTTTTTTAGGAAGCTAAAAAAGGATCAGGATAGAAATCAAGAGCCACTTGTGTGTTTCCTATTGCATCTTGATTGCATTCGGGCAGATTGTCATAATGCTGATGTTATTCTCTCTTTGTAACCTTATTGTTAATACCTTCAGCGTGGATTTAGCTTTTTGTAAACGGAAGCTATTGTGCCGGCTTTGTCTGTCCGTCTGCCCTCAGATCTTAAAATCTTCTGAGGTAAGATGGCTGCAAATTGGTGTTTTGATCATCCACCCTCAGATCTTAAAAACTGCTGAGGTTAGAGGGGGGGGGGGGGTTGCAAAATGGCATTTTATCATCCACTCTTCAATCATCAAACATACCAAATTTCAGTCCTCTAACCTCAGTAGTTTTGATCTTATTTAAGGTTAAATTTCGCCACCGGACCGTGGCTGAGGCCACCACCGGATAGAAAACTTGTTTGTTTTTATTATACTTAAGAGGAGTCAGTATGATAATAATTATACTATGTAAAGATAATATCTATAGGTTCTTTAGACTCCTCCTGAATATGTGTTCGATCTACAAAATTAAAGCTTGGGTGGATTTTAATAATTTTGGCAGCATTTTGAGATTCAGCTGAAGGATTCATTTTCTTTTCATTTGTCCCATTACGAGATGATGAGGAAGAGAGCATTGAAAGACTAAATATCTTAACTACATTTTTGCCTGCATGTGTATCTCATGTGTTGCATTTATACGACGTCATGTTTTGATGGTAAGGGCTAAATTAAGCATGAGGGATGAAGAATATAATAAAATCTATTTATGGATGTTTCACGGATCATGGAAACTGTCAGTCAAAACAAATGTCTACATTCAGTGAATTTGACCATGTTACTATGTTCATGGTTGAACTGTTAAATCAAACTGTAGTTATTGTTTTCACTTAGTTTAACGTATGATATATAGTGCGTTCAAGGATTTAAACGCTCCTTTATTTCATGTCACTGCCGGTGTGAGGTATAAAAAAATACCAGTCCAAGGAATCATACGTAATCTTCATTTTACTGTTTGCACTTCTTTCCACACCTGATTAATCCACGCAACCCAGCTCCCGAATGTCCAGGATGTAAAGTGATGAAGACAATTAAACATTTATTGTGTCTCTAAAGTATAGTCAGCAGCAAACACAAAGTTTTGGAAATAAATCGATCAGTGAAATTTAGTCAGAAACTTGAACATTTCAAATTAGCCCAATTAATTATAAAATTTTGAGCAATTGTAATTTAGTTGATAAAATATGTATAAAAACAAATCCTTCGTGCCAGCCCCGTGAGAACTGCTGATCAGCTCAGTGGTCTCGTCAAACTGTTTTAATAAAAAAAAATAGTCCTCACCAGTATCATTTTAGTTTTCTGTAAAAGAAAACTATTGAGACGGCTTTGTCTGTCCGCCTGCACTTTTTCTGTCCGCCCTCAGTTCTCAAAAACTACTGAGGCTAGAGGGCTGCAAATTGATATGCTGATCATCCACCCTCCAATCAGCAAACATTCCAAATTGCAGCTATCTAGCCTCAGTAGTTTTTATTTTATTCAAGTTAAAGTTGGCCATGATCGTGCATCTGGCACCGCTATAGGTGCCAACAACACAAGCCACCATCAGAGGCCACCACTGGGCCGTGACTGAAAGCTTCATGGGCAGTGACTGAGTTTCATACGGCATTATACGCTGTACAGAAAACTCGATTGTGCCGAGGAAACTTGGGCGCATTTTTTACTTGTTCCTTTTGTCTCCGAAAGTAATATCCAGCCTTAAGAAAACAATTCATGGACCCCTTCTTCCAATTAGCAAACGGGAGTCTTTGCATCTGTAAATCTCAAGGCTATTTTATTAAAGACATATATGAGTTCACGTATACACACACACACACACACACTAACCTTCCTTTTTGTTCTGGACCTGACAGTGGAGGCTGGCGAAAAAGAAAGCATGAAATTCCGAAGTGTTTGGGTAAAGGAGAGGACAACCTGGAAACTGCTGGATATATGGGTTGAAATAAATTAAAATGTCTGGAATAAATGTGTGTGAATCTTGCACTGTGGATGATGACTGGATTGATTTCCTGTTTATGAGCCTTCTGTTAGGTATACGGAGGAGACACAAACACCCCTTAACATTAAACACCCCTTAACATCAAATTCAGTTCACCTTCCGAATAACTTACACATAAAGGGAATCATATATGGTAACCTACATCTTTTGGTTTTGCTTTCAAGGGAGACAGTTGACTAATCAACGAAGCTGCCAAGAGATACGTTAGTTGATAAGATAATGACTGCTGTAAATATTTTTTATCGAATCCAGGTTCTGCGCATGAATCGAAATCAACCTATATTCACCATGATAGCTAAGTGCTTTTCTGAGTTGATATTAAAGGCTTTTATGACACATAATGCTCGTACATATGTGTGTGTGTATATATATATATATATATATATATATATATATATATATATATATATATATAGTTTATATGTCATATATACAGTATATCTATCCAGTTTCTGTCTATATATATATATATATATATATATATATATATATATATATATATATATATATATATATATATATATATATATATATATATATATATATATATATATATATATATATATATATTAAATACATATTTACGTATGCCAGTTAATGTGTTTGGTCACAGCTTTAATGTGGACCATTAAGGACCACTTGATCATAGACGTAAATAATTTTGTTCATTATCTAGAAAAGAATTACTAGTTGTGATTGTGTAACTATACCTACTGTGACGCGCTGGTAAAAAAAAGAAGAAGAAAAAATTAGCTTTAAAAGAGCTACTCGGATTTTTGTGGTATCGTGCCATACATGAGAATTCTTGCTGTTTCCGTAGTTATTTACATCATAGAAAAAGAATCGGGTTATAGCTTTTTTTCTCGTATGGAATAAGGCGTCTTGTTCAAGAGAGGAAGAGGAAAAGGACTGGCATTAAATTTGTAATGATTTATTTTGTTTTTTGTCCGAGGAAGATTTTAAGAGATTTTGGGAAGAGAGAAGAAAATGCATAATATAACCTAGAGAAAAGCTATATAGCTTTTCCGTCAGAGAGAGAGAGAGAGAGAGAGAGAGAGACTGACTCCCTGCTTGAAGCCGAGCAGCATGTTGTTGGAGCGGGAGATGGAGCAATGTGACCAAAGAAGAGCCGGCTGTCGTCTTCTCTGGGGCCAGCCAGCCGTATTTGTCTGCTACATTCCGATTATGTGTCAGCTGTCAACAGCCGGATTATAACCCGTGTAAGGATCAATGTTTAGCGACAATATCGTGTTCACCGGCAGATACGGGGTGATAATTGTAGTGGTGTGCTGTCATCGTCGTTACCTAACCGACTGCTAATGCATGTCTTTGCGTGTGTGTGTGTGTGTATGTATATATATATATATATATATATATATATATATATATATATATATCTATATATATTATATATATATATATATTATATATATATATATATATATATATGCATACATATAAAATAAACATATACATGTAGCATACATATATTTGTGCTTATATGTCTTTGACAAATGTTACCATATGCATTCGCTCTCTCTCTCTCTCTCTCTCTTCTCCATTCTCCTTCTCTTCATCGGTCTCTGCATTCTCTCTCTCTCTCTCTCTCTCTCTCTCTCTCTCTCTCTCTCTCTCTCTCTCTCTCTCTCTCTCTCTCTCTCGTTATATGCTCCTTTTGCATATTATCGCGTAGATGTTTTGTCTTTCTTTCAATCTTATATATACATTCTCGCATATGTCATATTCTTGTATTTTCGATATATATATATATATATATATATATATATATATATATATATATATATATGAATGAAGAATTTATTGTAACTATTCTCTCTCTCTCTCTCTCTCTCTCTCTCTCTCTCTCTCTCTCTCTCTCCGGCGGGCGAGCATGTTAGGCGAATGAGCAAATAGAATGTTAGGCAACATGACTGCGGTCCTAGGCTTCGGCCTCGCGGGATTTGAAGAGTACTTGGAGCCGGGCAAATGAAGTAAGAAAGCGAGAGAGAGAGAGAGAGAAAAAAAAAAACCTTGGGCCATTGTTGAATGCACAAGGAGCGCATTCTCCGCTCAGAGAAAAAGATTCTTTTTCGTCATTATGATCAGTCGTTTCAGGTGAAGCCTCGGTGTGGCAGGAAGAGGCCCTTAATTTATTACTGTCGATGCTAATCATGTTTCGAAGATCGACAATGATTTACGTTTGTTTCTTTCTTATTTGCTTGTTCGTTGAGTTTTTTTTTTTATCCTGCTCTTGTAGTAAGTACCCTTGCCCGGATGTAAGAGAAGGGGTGGCACAGGGCTAAATACCCTCTATGTACAATAAAAAGAAAAAAACGTTACTTGAATATTTTTACAAATTTTTTTGCTCTTTCTTTCACTGTAAATGTTTTACAGTCATGACTTTTACCTAAATTTGCTGCAAACCATATATGTCTCTCACTGCTACGATGGGTCAAAGTGAATCTCTACCCAGATGAGAACGAGGAAGTTTATTTGTGTTAAGAACTAACTCTTGTTCGCTAAATTTAATGTATTTTTATTAATGAATTACATTAAATTCTTTCTATCATTTCCTCAGTATGTTTTTAGTTTCCCGTAAAAGGAAACTATTGGGATGCCTTTGTCCGTCCGCACTTCTGTCCGCCTTCAGATCTTAAAACCTCTGAGGCTAGAGGGCTGCAAATTAGTATGTTGATCTTCCACCCTTCAGTCATCAAACATACCAAAATGCATCCATGTAGCCTCACTAGTTTTGATTTTATTTAAGGTTAAAGGAATCCCATAATCGTTCGTCTGGCAACTCTATAGAACAGGCCACCACCGTGCCGTGGTTGAGAATTTCCTACAGCATTATACGCTGTACAGAAAACTCGATTGCATTTCTGCAGATTTTTTACTTGATATATTTTGATATTAAGATTATCAAGTGGTAAATATTATCTCTTTATTTTTAATTATGAATGTTCTGTACAATTATTCTTTCTGTTCTTTCATTATAATTTGTTCATCCAGGCCAGACAATTCTGTCAATTCTTTACATCTTATTCGATATATTTACCTTTTGACCTTTGCCATCAACATTTATTTCTCTCTCTCCTTTGCGTCTCATCGTATTGCATCTAAATATTTTCCACTTAATAATGTCAGTTCTTGACAACGGATTCCTTAATTGTAGCCCTTTCTTCTTTACACTGGCATTTCATTCTTTAGCAATGTGTTTGTTGTATTCTTTACATATAATTTGTTTGTTATTTACGATTTAATCATTTATTTTATTTACATTCTGTTCTTATTTTCTGCTACATTTATTATTTAGTTTTGATACTGACCTTTAATATATATTATTGATACTCACAGTAAATATTTATTATTGAAATTCAGATTCAATATTTAATATTGATACTCGCATTTAATATTATTCCCTTGGTTTTTTCTATTCCTCAAGTTTAATTATTTGTACTGATGTGTGGGTTCCTTGTTGAGTCTGGACAGGAGAGGGACGGGGGATTGGGGGGGGGGGGGGGGGATGGTTTCGTCTCTATCTCAGTCAACCTTTTAATTCTCAAAATAATCATCGATGAACTCGGAACCTCATAACATCCATTGCTACGCCACCCTCCATTCCCGGCCCCCTCCCCCGCCCCCATCCCGAAAGAAAATGACAAGCATTATTGTGTTAGTCTAGCTACATCATCTTTAAATGGAGAGAAATTGTCTTTTATAAAACTGGCTACACACGGGTAAATTCGATTTTTTTCGCTGTATTATTTGTGCATCTATCCGCACACATACACACACACACACCACACTTATATATATATATATAATATATATATATATATATAATATATATATTATGAATTCATACTTGAATTTACACAATATGTATCATGATCCTATGTTAATTGAATATATAAAGTGAAGGGACTTGTGTGATTTTATTAATAGAAACTAGTAATATCTGCCAGTCAGATGTTACCAGTGTAGGAGAGAGAGAGAGAGAGGAGAGAGAGAGAGAGAGAGAGAGAGAGAGAGGAGACCGTACGCTTGAGAACCGGCGTTCTTTTAAGAGGCAGATCAGGTGATGGCTTGAAGACAGACGGAGTCCATGATGTCGGAGCCAGTCCTTTGCTTTGATGCGCTGTCTTACTTGATGAATTTCCATTCCCTCCTCTTCTTGCCGACGGTCTCTCTCTCTCTCTCTCACTCTCTCTCTCTCTCTCATCTCTCTATCTATCTCTCTCTCTCTCTCTCTCTCTCAAGCAAACGATTCTTCATTTTTTATCAGTTATCTCGGAATCTTAATTCATCTAGGATTACGTTCTTTTGCATGACCTTTCTTACGCTGACAAATTTACAGCCGTCAGTTTTGTCCTTTTGGAAGGATTGCACTGAAGTGTTATTTTTCTCGCGTTGTTCAGATGTAATGACGTGCCCGTGATGACGAAGGGTTAAGGGCATATGTGCACGCAAGCATTGCAGCTGTCCCACCGTGCAAGAGCTAGCCGCCACATCAAAGCATTACTTAACTTCAGCCTTACCAACATCCAAAGCCTACTTACTCCCACACACACATATGTGTACACACACACACACACACACATATATATATATATATATATATATATATATATATATATATGTATGTATGTATGTATGTATCACACATACGCATTAAGCTACAAATGTCCTTTAACATCTAATTCGCTCTACCTCGGAATTAATATAATTTTATGTGTTAACCTCAAAATCACAAGTTTTAAAGCGCTTCACTGTACGTCCTGAATTCTCGGTTCCGCGCTTCGCACCCATAAGCCGACGAATTTCTTATCAACTAAAAAATTCCCTTCGGTTAACATGTATGAAAATATAATGATTACGAGGTACAGTGAATTAGATATTAAAGGACTTTGTAGCCTAATGCGTATATATATATATATATATATATATATATATATATATATATATATATATATATATATATATATATATATCTGTAAGGCCTAGGGTTTTTGATTAATAATATATTGTCCGTGTGTTCCTGTGACCTATGGAATGTGTAGAGGTGACGACCTGAGAGTAGCTGATGAATGAGTTTCTAGGGGTGGCGTGAGATAAAAGTGCTTAGTTCGACAAGTCAATGCACGACAGTTTATGAACTCTTCTCAAAGTGCCTTTGTGAAACTGGATGCAGCTAGAACCGTGAGGCGCTAGCGAACTGTGTGTTCGTATGTGCGTGTGCGCCTCTTTCTGTTAAAAGTGTCATACCCAAGCCTATGGGAGGATTTTGAGAGGGCTTCAAGTCACAGGCAAAGATGCCGTGGCGTTCGCCGGGGGAGTTTTTATTAACAGTGTTTTAGTGTCCGGTTGTTTGGGTAAGTGTTGAAGTGCTTTAGCCAAAGAGTGGCTTATTATCTGTTTGACATTTTTGTGATGATATCCAATATTTAAATCTCTGTCTGTCAATCTTGTGTGTGTACTTACCGGGATGTGTTCTGTATCTTTAAACAGACGGTTCTGGAATGCCGGGGGAGAAACGAATTCCCAGAGGGGTGTAGACTTTTTTTTGGTGACCAGACATGTTACATTTACGGTTTTTTTTGAGTTAGTCTGTAAGACTGGATTACTTGATTGATTGATTTATTTATTAGTTGTTAATAAACGTTAATGTTATGATGCAACTCTCTCATTTTCATCACCTGTTAGAATGGAGAGAAAGAGGTGGAGAGAGAGAGAGAGAGATTCCTTGGAGGAGAGAGAGAGAGAGAGAGAGAGGGATTGCCGAGAGAGAGAGAGAGAGAGAGGCTGTGTGTGTAATGTTGTGTGTGGTTTGCCTCCCGTTTCGTGTCACGCTTACCTTATGAATAATGGGGGGAGAATCCCCCCATTTACAGTGGTGGCAAGCGGTTAAGAGGGGGTATAAAAGTTTTCTTTCTTTTCTTTATGCCTAGGAACGCCAATGTAGAGATGGGTGGCCAGTTAGAAAATAAAAGGGGTTATGGCTTAGCGATAGTTTTCGAACAACAAAGCCTTGGTGGGATTGTGGAAAATCGTTAAACTGTTAGTTTTCAGTTACTTAGTGAGAAAAAATGAGAAAATATCTGTCTGTTAACTGTGCTAAAGGGAGGGAAGGATTTTATTGGACTCAGCATTTTTCCCAGGGAGTCAGCCTAGAAGCAGTGAGCGCACCCAGTATGACTTTTGCTTGTGCAATGACGAGTGTGTTCCGAGATACCCGTGCGGCGGTTGTTGTTAGTATCACTGCCGCGTTTTACGAGAATTTCGAGTTCTTTTTGTTCCAGTTATGGAGTGGTAAGTGTTAAAACTATTGTTTTGAAGGAGTGGGTTTTGTTTAAATATTTCAGGGTTATGGGATTGGTTCAAGAGGTCAACAATTTTTCTTGTCTTTGCCCCATAGTGATGTGTTTTCTTTATTTGCACGTGTTTATAATAGACGTATGCATTCGTCTTTGTTTTAAACACATAAGAGTGTATTAAGATGTATTTATGCATGTGAACTGTGCTTAGATAAGCATACTTGGCTTAGAGACACAGCGGCCACAATTTTACGGGCTAAGCACATTTCTGCAGAGAGGCGCGTTGCATTGCGAGGGTACTGGCATCCCTTGGGTGATAGTTGCATGGAGGGTACCACTGGCCTCCCTCGAGAGATAGTGCAGGGGAGGGCACTAGTGTATACCTTGGGAAGGGGTCCTCAGACACTGTTCAAGGGGAGATGGGGGTACTACTGTGTATGCCTCGGGCTGTTCTGTCGCTTGACTGAGGGGTTGTTCTCTGGGGGGGGAGAAACCTTTTTTTTTCTCAGTGGGGGTGAACTCCCCCTTTTCCTTTTTTTTTTCTTTGTGTTGGGAGATGGGTTTGCCCTTGACATTGGATGCTAAGACATCAGCTGATTGATAAGTTGATGAAGTGAAACGCCTGTAGTCTTTTTTTTAGAAAAGAGATATTTTTTTCTTTCTTGGAGGAAGAGAAAAGGAAATAAAGAGAGAATTGAAATGCATTGTATGGATGTGTTATATGTTTCTTTGTGCCTTGAAAGACACAAATATAAGGGGGATACACAGATTATTTTTTTTATTGTGTTGGAGAGATTACTTTGAAATGCCGATGATTGGTGTTGTATCTGTGTTGTGTGGCAATGGTGTTATGTCATGGTGTATGCTGGAGAAATTGTATATCATAAGATTCAGCATTACTGTTGTATGCTATTTTGAATTTCACCCTTACTTGAGATTTTTGCAAGAGAATTGTTGTTATGAAGAGTTATTATTATTATTATTATTGATAATTATTATACTTGAGATGTGTCACGGGAGGTTTGCTTAAGTATAATTATCATTACGGGAGACTTGTTTTGCGAGAGAGTTTTGAGATATTTCATGGGAGATTATTTGATAATTATTACAGATAATTATTCATGGAGAATTATTACGATGAGTTAATGAGAGAAGTCTTGTCTTAGTTATTTGTTGAGTTTTTGTAACTTTGGAGAATATTTCAGTGATTCACGGGGATGAGTTTTGCTGAATCTTGATGAATCTGACTGAATCTTGGTGAATTGTGGTGAAACTTGCTGAATTTCTGCTGAATTTTTTGCTGAATTTTTGGAGAATGGACAAGCATTAACATTGGTGATATTTTTTGTACTAATACTGATGATTTTGATGATAGCAATTTTTTTTGGTGATTTTGTGATAATGATATTTCTGATACTGATTTTTTTTTTATACTAATACGTGGGTGTTGTAATGCTATCAAGGGAGGTGAAATCTTTTTTTGAATATGGGAGGAACTAACAACACATTATTATTTTTATTATTTTTTTTCTCTTTTTTTTTTTTATGTGTTCAGCAGATAATTGCTTGACATCTAGTGAGTTACGGGAGATAGTGAACAAGGCCGTTGATTTTTCTTTTCTCCTTTTTTGGAAATTAGCCATCGCTGACACAAGTTTTTTTTATCATGGGTGAATTTGAATTTGTTTTTTCTCTCCAGTTAGTGTGAATATTATCTCAGTTCATGACTTAGAGTCATTGTTCGGGAACGTATTCGTGTTTCAGCTATTTGATGCTATAGAGAAATATATGGGAGAATTTTTTGCATGTTTTGAATGCATACGTAGTGGCACTACATTTTTTCTCTGGATATTTGTGTTCCAGAAATTGTGAGTTTTCTTGCACAATACCCTTGTTGTATTTGTGACAACTTTGTGAAAGATAGGAAACTTGGTTAAGTTTTCTAGTGGCCTATGTCGTAGTGCATATGGAGAAGTCTTGGCTTAGACACTTTGAACTTGGAGTTCTGTTATAATGAGTTGTGGCACATTAGTGATTTTTTCTAGAATTTTCTAGACAGTTTTATTTGCCGAGTTTTGCCTTTTTTTTAGCAGTTATGCTAAATGGAGAGAGTTTTTATAGTTTTTGACTATAACATTGAGTTATTCTCTGGAGAATTGGAGTTAGAATGAGATATAATAATTGAGATATATTATTTTGGAGAGATAATTGGAGGTATATATTATTTTGGAGTTATATTTTGAGATATAATATATTGGGGATATATTTTTGGCCATATTTGATATTTGCCAATGTGATGAGAGCTATGTTTAGTTCAATTTTTTTGCAGCCATCTTTGTTGCAAATGGAGACACATTATTTGGAGATTATGGGCAATATTTGTGAGTGTGTGAGTTAGTTGCCTTGAGTGCACATTTTTTGGAGGTAGGATTTCATTTTTTGATATTCCTTTTGGAGATATATTTTTTTGGAGTCTTGTTTTGTTCCACATGGAGTATTGGGGAAATAGAGGTAAATATTTTGTATTTGCCGAAATAGAGGTGATTATTCTCTATTCCTGGAGTGGTGTTTTTTTTTATTGACATGTGGCTATTGGAGAAATAAGAGAATAATATAATGGGGTTGGTTATTAACCAAATGGAGGAAATATTTTTATAACCGGAGTGGTGTTATTATTAATATGGTGTCTCATATATGGAGTTGGAATTAATCCTTGGCGGGTGACTCTTTTTTTTGTGGTTATGGGAGTTTTTTGAGCCAAGAGAAGATTTCTGTTGTTCTCTTTTTTGGTTTCGTGACTATTTAGAGGCGAGTGTCATTACTGCATTACGAGTCCTATGGAGATGTGTGCATTTTTTATGTTCACAAGTGTGTTATTCTTGGAGAAATATAATTTGAGGCAAAGTCATGTTGAGAGAATAAGTCTTCGAGACAAATTTTTGAACACATTAGTCATATCCTGGAGTTAATTCTGTGAAATGTGTCTGTTAGACCTTTTTTTTTTTTTTTTCTGGAGAATCATGAGTTTCCAAACTTATGTGTCTGACTAGACAATTTTTGTGCTGTTGTTAGAGCATACGTCCGCAGGCGATTTTTCTGCTGACAAGCGATGTGATGAGCCGTGCGCTGACTTTTTCCTCTGATGGTGATAGATCAGAATTTTCGCAATATCTGGAAATGTTGACAATAGCATTTCACGAAAGTGCATGTGTGAGAGTTTGCTTTCTGGCAAATTCCATAACTTTACATGGAGCATTTCTTGGGATAAACGCGGGAGTTATGCATATTATACATGTATTATGTATTTTGTGATTGGGGAAATCTTCTTGTGATTATCCTTTTTTTTATTATTTTCTTCCTTTTCCTACGAGAGATATAATTTGGGGATTGAGCTTAAGTAGCATTTCTTTTTTTGGACGGGAGATTTGATTTTTACCGGGAGATGTAATTTTTCGAGGGTTGTTACTTAAGTAAAGGGAGTTTGACGTTAAGTCTCATTGTAATTAATTGTTGAGCAGTAAAGGGGTTTTTGCTGTTAAAAGTTGGAGATTTTTACTGATTTTGTGGGTTGTTTAAATGTCAGAGTTTGAGAGAACATTTTTTTGGGTCTGGGTGTGTTACAAGATTCTTTTTTTTTCCTTGGCTCATTGCGATTTTTATCTTTTTTTTTTTTTTTTTTTTTTTTCTTGTGTGCACATTGGAGTTTGAAATGTGAGTGCAGAAGTCCGTGGAGTTGCTGTGATTTCTGAGTTGTGTGTGTGCTGATGTGTGAGTTTGGAGAATTGATTGTTGGAGAACTTGATGTTTTTTTTTTTTTTCCTTAGAGAGTTATGATAATGACTTATGATTTAGTAGTCATATTAAGGGAGTTAATTGGGAGACGTTCAGTTAGTATTTCTGACCTTTTGAGATCATTGTTTGATAGAAGTAGTATGTCTGGGTTAATTTTCTTAGATTGACCAAAGACTTGACTGACATACTAACACACACCCAAAGAAAAAGTCGTTTCCCGACACCAGCAAGACGTCCACCAGCCGCGTGCAGAGAGGTTGCTGCCGTGTTGTCCAGGGTGATTACAAGAATTTCTACGTGGGTGATCGCGAGAGAGTCCTACAGCGTGTTTTTTGGGGATCTGCAGAAGCCGTGAGAAGTCTTCTACAATGAGGGAGGCATTCCGTCTTCCTACAGCCTGCTACAGTCTGCTACAGGTGCAGCTACTTGCAGACAAGCGAAGAGGGATATTCAAGAATCCTAATGCAGAAAATATGAGAGAAAATGCGTCTTGTGTTATTGGGAGATAAAGCGTGATAAGACTTTATTTTATATTGCCAGAGACGTGCAGTTTTTTATTTCTTATATTTTATTTTAAGAGCCGGCCAGTGTTTTGTGTTATAAGCAATTTTGCTAGGCGGGGGCTAGCACACTAGGTGGCCGAGCTATCTGTAAGGCCTAGGATTTTGATAAATAATATATTGTCCATGTGTTCCCTGTGACCTATGGAATGTGGAGAACAGTGTAGAGGTGACGACCTGAGAGTAGCTGATGAATGAGTTTCTAGGGGTGGCGTGAGATAAAAGTGCTTAGTTCGACAAGTCAATGCACGACAGTTTTATGAACTCTTCTCAAAGTGCCTTTGTGAAACTGGATGCAGCTAGAACCGTGAGGCGCTAGCGAACTGTGTGTTCGTATGTGCGTGTGCGCCTCTTTCTGTTAAAAGTGTCATACCCAAGCCTATGGGGGGATTTTGAGAGGGCTTCAAGTCACAGGCAAAGATGCCGTGGCGTTCGCCGGGGTGGGGTTAAGTTTTTTATTAACAAGAGTGTTTTAGTGTCCGGTTGTTTGGGTAAGTGTTGAAGTGCTTTAGCCAAAGAGTGGCTTATTATCTGTTTGACATTTTTGTGATGATATCCAATATTTAAATCTCTGTCTGTCAATCTGGTGTGTGTACTTACCGGGATGTGTTCTGTATTTTTGAAACAGACGGTTCTGGAATGCGGGGACAAAGAATTCCCAGAGGGTGTGTATAAGACTTTTTTTGGTGGTGACCAGACATGTTACATTTACGGTTTTTTTTGAGTTAGTCTGTAAGACCCTGGATTACTTGATTGATTGATTTATTTATTAGTTGTTAAAAAATAAAACGTTAATGTTATGATGCAACTCTCTCATTTTCATTACCTGTTAGAATGGAGAGAAAGAGTTGGAGAGAGAGAGAGAGAGAGATTCCTTGGATGAGAGAGAGAGAGAGAGAGAGAGAGGGATTGCCGAGAGAGAGAGAGAGAGATCAGAGAGAGAGAGAGAGAGAGGGATTGCCGAGAGAGAGAGAGAGAGAGAGGCTGTGTGTGTAATGTTGTGTGTTTGGTTTGCCTCCCGTTTCGTGTCACGCTTACCTTATGAATAATGGGGGGAGAATCCCCATTTGTACATATATATATATATATATATATATATATATATATATATATATAATATATATATATATATATTATATATACCACAAACTTGAAGAGTCAGTCATGGCTATCGTAAGCTATAATACTTGAAGTTTGCTAGCTTTTTAACAAACATCTGCTAATGATTAATGTGTAAGTGATTGTACAATTTTATGTTCAGAACACAAAGAGAGTCACAAAACATACGATAAGAAGAGGGAAGTTCAGACTTCGCTCTTCCTTCGAGGGGCTATCTATCTATCTGGGGCGTTTAGTTGAATTTAGAACGCTAGTAGGTAATTTGAAAGTGGAAAGAAATATCTCCTTTTGAAAGTTGATGGTAAAAGAGGGACTTTGGTACAACGTCAGGCAGCTGTTAAGAGAGTAATCTTACGAGAGAGAGAGAGAGAGAGAGAGAGAGAGAGAGAAGCTTTTCATCCTGGTGTGGTGAGCAGTATCTCTTTTTATTGATATGAAGATATACCCGTTAGGGGAGTAGAGCCGTCAGTGCACCTCACGCGGTACACTGTAGGGCGTAGGCACTACTTAACGTTCTTTGCAGTGTCCCTTCGGCCCCTAGCTGCAACCCCTTTCATTCCTTTTACTGTACCTCCGTTCGTGTTCGCTTTCTTCCATCTTACATTCCACCCTCTCCTAACAATAATTGTTTCGAAGTGCAACTGCTATAGGTTATCCTCCTGTTACACCTCGTAGGTCCGAGCCCTTGCCCTCTGGCATTAATTCTATATCCATCCTGATATGATGTTATACGTTTTGAGGTCCCCATTTTGACACTTCTGTGCCCAGCTGTGTCCCAGTCGTAATTCGCTGTTGAAGTCATGAGGGGCATACTGGCCGGCCATTCAAGAAAACGTGGTCGTACCTTTGCTTTTTTCGTTCATTTCATCGGTGTCATCACGGTGTCAGGGTTGTAAGCTGGGATGTTACCACTTCCACCTGAGAGAGAGAGAGAGAGAGAGAGAGAGAGAGAGAGAGAGAGAGAGAGAGAAGCTTACTGGTGGAAATGAAGCAAATTATACCTGGTCATGTGCTTGCCGCAAGCATTGCCTTAGCTTGCCATGGGATAGGAACTGTGTCCCAGATAAGCTATAGAATTTTTGGTAAGCTTTTTTCATTTGGATTTTGCAATTTTACTCCATTCTTAATTTGTTTAAAAGAAATGATGGCGAGATATTTGCAGACGGCACGAAATGCAAAAATGTGTACGTGTTAATTTTCCCACTTATGTAAGAAATCATTGTCTTGCGGCATTTGTGGGAGTATTTTATCTCTTAAAACCATCGTTGCGGTCTTGTAATCGAAATAAGATCCTCTGTGTAGCAGAGTGAAGTGTATCTACTCTTGTAAGATAAAACCGAAATTAGTAATAACAAGACACTTGCTCGAGTTTCGAATTTCGCTGATTTCCTTGTTGCCATCTCACTGAATGTGAAAAAGATGTAGAAAAAGTTTCGGAGTTCGGTCCATAATCTCTCTCTCTCTCTCTCTCTCTCTCTCTCTCTCTCTCTCTCTCTCTCGATATATATATATATATATATATATATATCTATATATATATATATATATATATATATATTGATGATAAATAATAATGCCAAGACCAAGAAGAACATTCTTTATTTTACGAGCTTTCGAGTTTTAAAACCTCATCTTCAGGCTGAAAAAATGACAGGATGAGAAATCACAAAAAATTACATTAAAATGAAGTTGTCTTAAAAGCTTCAGTAAACACAAAATAAAAGAACATCACATACAAACTAAAATTAAAAATTACGAAAAAACTAAAAACAAATGGCAACGCATACAAAAACAGAAATAAAAATAAGACGAAAGGTAAACAAACTACCACACTCAAAAATAAAAAAAAAAAAAAAAAACATGGCTAACGACCCACTTTGTGTACCTACTATGAAACTATATGATAGCTAGTTGAATACTGGACGAGTTGTTGTTTGTTAATTCCGGTTTCATTTTTTTCTTAATAAACAGCGACTCTGAAATTAAAAGGTCCAGTCTATTTGAGCAAAAAGACAGTAGTACTCTAAAATCCAGGTGGGTGAAAGGATGGTCCTTAGCTAAACTGTGTTCCCTTATGGCAGAAAAAGGTGTTTAGAAAGAGGAAACCTAGTTCTAACAGAAAGACCTCTGTGTTCCAAAAGTCCGTGTCTAAGCAGCGGGAACTGGATCCCACGTATTGCAGACCACACTGCGAACAGATAAACAAGTAAACGACACTCACCAGGAAGCCTGTCTTCCTCCAGGGAAGCAGCCTCTGTTTAGGATTCTTCCCCAGTCAAGGGTGCATTGAAGGGAAGGCTTCCCTAAGGCGCCTTTGGGCCCCTAAGCCTTGTGGTTCAGACCCTCCCCAGGCCTGCTTCCCCAGCCTGGCAAGAAGCCTGCCTTCCTCCAGGGAAGCAGCCTCTGAGGAAGATCTTTCCCCATCAAGGGTTGCCTTCAAGGGAAGGCTTCCCTAAGGCGCCTTGGGGCCCCTCAACCTTGTGGTTCAGACCCTTCCCAGGTCGTTTCCCCGCCTGGCAGTGGAAGCCTGCCTTCCTCCAGGGAAACAGCCCTCTGAGGAGATCTTCCCCAGTCAAGGGTGCCTTCAAGGGAAGGGCTTCCCTAGGGCGCCTTGGGGAGCCCCTCTCAGCTTTCGTCAGTTCAGACCTCTCCCCAGGCCTGCCTTACCCCAGACCTGGCAGGAAGCCTTTGCATCTACCATGGAAACCAGCCTCTGAGGAAGATCTTCCCCAGTCAAGGGTGCCTTCAAGGGAAGGCTTCCCTAGGGCGCCTTGGGGCCCCTCAACCTTGTGGTTCAGACCCTTCCCAGGTCAGTTTCCCCAGCCTGGCAGGAAGCCTGCCTCCCTCCAGGGAACCAGCCTCTGAGGGAAGTCTTCCCCAGTCAAAGGGTCTGCCTTCAAGTGAAGGCTTCCCTAAGGCGCCTTTGGGCCTCAGCTTTGTGGTTCAGACCCTCCCCAGGCCAGCTTCCCCAGCCTGGCAGGAAGCCTGCCTTCCTCCAGGGAAGCAGCCTCTGAGGAGGATCTTCCCCAGTCAAGGGTGCCTTCAAGGGAAGGCTTCCCTAAGGCGTCTTGGGGGTGCCTCAGCTTTGTGGTTCAGACCCTCCCCAGGCCCGCTTCCCCAGCCTGGCAGGAAGCCTGCCTTCCTCCAGGGAAGCAGCCTCTGAGGAAGATCTTCCCCAGTCAAGGGTGCCTTCAAGGGAAGGCTTCCCTAAGGCGCCGTTTGGGCCCCTCAGCTTTGTGGTTCAGACCCTCCGCAGGCCCGTTTCCCCACCCCGCCTGGCAGGAAGCCTGCCTTCCTCCAGGGAAGCAGCCTCTGAGGAAGATCTTCCCCAGTCAAGGGTGCCTTCAAGGGAAGGCTTCCCTAAGGCGCCTTTGGGCCCCTCAGCTTTGTGGTTCAGACCCTCCTCAGGCCCGTTTCCCCAGCCTGGCAGGAAGCCTGCCTTCCTCCAGGGAAGCAGCCTCTGAGGAAGATCTTCCCCAGTCAAGGGTGCCTTCAAGGGAAGGCTTCCCTAGGGCGCCTTGGGGCCCCTCAGCTTTGTGGTTCAGACCCTCCCTCAGCCCGTTTCCCCAGCCTGGCAGGAAGCCTGCCTTCCTCCAGGGAAAACAGCCTCTGAGGAAGATCTTCCCACCCCAGTCAAGGGTGCCTTCAAGTGAAGGCTTCCCTAAGGCGCCTTTGGCCCCTCAGTTTGTGGTTCAGACCCTCCCCAGGCCCTTTTCCCCTTTTCCCCGCCTTGGCAGAGCCTGCTTCCTCTCCAGGGAAACAGCCTCTGAGGAGATCTTCCCCAGTCAAGGGTGCCTTCAAGTGAAGGCTTCCCTAAGGCGCCTTTGGGCCCCTCAGCTTTGTGGTTCGACCCTCCTAGGCCGTTTCCCCAGCCTGGCCAGGAAGCTCAGGCCCGTTTCCCCGCCCTGGCAGTGCCTTCCTCCAGGGAAACAAGCCTTCTGAGGAATATCTTCCCCAGTCCAAGGGGTGCCTTCAAGGGAAGGCTTCCCTAAGGCCCCTTTGGGCCCCTCAGATTTGTTGGTTCAGAACCCTCCCAACCCGTTTCCCCAGCCTGGAGGAAGCCTGCCTTCCTTCCTGAAAGGGAAAAGGCCTCTGAAGGCTCTTCCCCAGTCAAGGGTGGGCCTTCAAGGGAAGGCTTCCCTAAGGCGCCTTTGGGCCCCTCAGCTTTGTTGGGTTCGGACCCTCCCTCAGGGGGGGGGGGGGGGGGGGGCCCGTTTTCCCTCAGCCTGGCAGGAACCGCCTTCCTCCAGGGAAGCAGCCTCTGAGGAGGATCTTCCCCAGTCAAGGGTGCCTTCAAGGGAAGGCTTTCCCTGACCATGATAATCCAGTGATGTTCCTTTAACCCTAGATTTCGATTAAGACACATCGAATCTCATAAGGCTTCAAGACGATTTGAAGGATTTCGCTTTCTGCTTCTGGAGACTCTGAAGTTGAAGTTCTAAATTCTGCTTCTGGAGACTCTGAAGTTGGAGTTCTACTGAGCTATAGCGCTTGGGTAATGCTCTAATGGCTCTTTTCTCTCGCGCATCCGGGAGCTGGAGACCAAAGGATTCCGAAACACTTTCAGGAAAGACTGAAGATTTTCGATCGTTGCAGTATCGCTTCAACCACACCTTTGTTTACCTTCCCCGTTCACGCGAGGCGGAAACCGTGGGGATGCAAAAAGCGGTGACCGTATTTATGATTGCGGTTCATTCAGTAAAAATATGGAAGTGGAGGAAATAACATACATATGATATGTTGAAAAGACCGAGATAATATGAACCCAGATTCTTTATTTATTTCAGATGACCATAAAATGGTGTGACGATTCACTTACACTGAAAAAGTTTGTTGATTTATATGTAATCATGAGTACATATATCCACAAACATATGTTTATAATATACGAATGAATATATACATATGCATATATATATTTTACTGTTTACTGCGAAGAGAGAGAGAGAGAGAGAGAGAGGAGAGAGAGAGAGAGCCGAGAGATTGGAGAGGAGACCGAGGAGCGGGAGAGAGAGAGAGAGAGAGACTTGTTATGACGCTATAATTATTAAAAATAACATATCAATGATCTATCTTGAATTTCAGTGAATGATGTAACTTTACAAAACTATATCTAAAGACTTATATTAATATTTTTGTGATAAAAAGAGTCAGTCACTTTTTTTTTTATTATGGCCCTTTTACAAGCCTATTAAGAATAATATAACCTATTAAGAACATATAAACAATATAACCAATTAAGAACAATTAACCCATTAAAAACAATATATAGAGTAAAGAAAAAATACAATTGGTAAGAACAATTTAACCTATTAATAACTCTGTAACCAGTTAATGACACTATAACTTATCAAGAACAACATATCCTTATACAACGAAATTCCCTCGAAAACTGAGATGTCTTCAAAATAGTGAAAAATATTCAAAATAATCTCCAGGTCCGTGACAGCCATTTCTCCTTCAGTTTATCCTGGTCAGTTCATCTCCTTCCTCCCCAAGATCGTCTCCGCCACAGTGGAGTCTAGTATAAAAGCGGAGCCAATTCGTAAGCAACATGAAACACGCCAAAGGTAATGTCCAGATGAACGGCTGCCAATTCACCTTCAGCTGTGCATTTTCATCATTCTAATTCGGCTAACCTATTTCTCAGAGCCTGGACTTCCTCGCACAAAATAGCGTCCTTCCTCTTTAGTGAAGCAATGGCCACGTCCCTGGTAGCCACTTTGTAGTGTAGACATTTGTTTTCACCTCCCAGTTTCACGATCATGTTCTCGAAGTTTTCGTTTTTCTGTTTCTCTTCCTTTAGTCTTTCTTTCTGGCAGGCCACGAGGTCTCGGAGATACTGGATTTGTCCTTCCAGGTCCTGAACCTCCTTCTGTAAGTCTAGAGAATCTTTGGTCTCAGGACCACGACTTCTGTCAAGGAGACCAGGCAAGTCTTGAAATGGAACATCAAGCCTTCCTTCGTCCGCAATCACTACTTCCTCTAATCTCACGTTTTGGTCTTCTCGGGCCTCCAGATTGTCGACCTCCACTTCTTTCTCGATGGGGGCGTCCGCGGAGCCTTCATTCCGTCTCTTGAGATCTTCAGTTTGGGAGGAAAGTTCCTGTTTCAATCCTTGAACTCCACTGAGTTCGGGGCTCAATTTGATATTTCCATACCATTTCTCTTCGAATTCTCTCGTCAGCACGATCCCCCTGTTCTCACACAGCCAGTGAAGGAAGAGACTTCCTAGTATCCTTCCACTTTCGTCTCTCCTTTCCGTTAAGTGTCCCTTCTCCTCTACTTGTCTTTCCAGTTCGAATTCCTCCGTCAGCTGGAGCTCTTCTTCAAACATTCGCTCGTCTAGCAAAGTCCCGAAATCTCCATCCACTTCTTCCATTTGCAAATACCCCGTCTCTTCCACAAAGAGACTTTCCTCATTCGTCCGTTCTGGAAGCGTCAGGCTCTTATCACACGCAGTTCCATTGTTCCAGATCCTTGCGTTCTGACTCCCATTGTTTCGACACATTTCCAGACTCTCTTCAGAGGTCTTTCTCTTTGCTTCCAGCTGTTCTCGATGGCGTTCTAACAACTGGATTTCTCTGCGCATCTCTTCTTCGTCGTGATGGAGTAATTCCAGGTGTTGTTCTATCATCTCACGCGCCAATTCCGAATCTTCAAAATCGTTAAACAGAGAGCCCGTCTCCTCTCGCTGTCTTCCAGGCTCCTCTTCCAGGTCTCGAAGGTAATCAAAGCAGTCACTCAGATGTTCTAATTTTCTGTAAGTGGCCCTCAACAGGGCACAGGCCGCAGCAAAGCACAGGACAGCTGTCAGAAGCATCATAATCGTTTGGGAACTGATCACGTCTTCAGGAGAGTCTTGATTCAGAACTAAGGGATAAGCTATATCTGAAGCTTAGCTTCCGTTCGTCGTCCTCTGTTTTATAGACCACCCAGAAGAGGAAATTTGATTATTTTCTTGGTGAAATTTAAAAAAATTGATTTTAACAAAAAGGAATTCTTGATAATTCCGTAGAATATCAAAAGATTTTTTTTTACGTATTTTAGCATATAAAATACTTGAGATTCTTACAGTTACTATTTCAGGTAGAGACAAACCTTTTTTTTTTTTATCTCATTCCAGTTAAGATAAAACAATTCCAGTCCTTCATTCCATTCCCATATGGAATGTAGAGGTCTCCTTTACGTCTTCCTTTGTTAACTGAATGAGTTAAACAAGTTTCTCTCAGTTTCATTAAGAGTGTACATGTATGTATGTATGTATTTATGTATGTATGTATATAAGTGTAGATATGTATACATATACATGTATATATATATATACATATAGCGTGTGTGTATGAGTTAATGTATAGTAGATAAATACACTCAAAACAATCTGGCTTTGCTTTTTGATTTATCGCAATTAAATATCCTGCAGTTTCCTTAATCACTGTGGAGTAAGTTGTCTATGTCGAACGACCTCTCAATAACAGCTCTAAATCTCTAACAGTTATTGGACATTTGTCTCAAACTTCCCTCTACTTTTTACCTCATCGAGGTGTGGTAACATAGAATAGTAGTAATTATTCATGATGCTGTCGTTATAATGATGGTAATAATAGTAATGATAACAAGTAATAGAGGTTTGATATAATTGACTGTATCTGGGGAATTGGTTTTCTGTAAATTGTGAATTTTTTCAAGATCTACGGGAACGACTTTGCATTGTTCAGTGAGCCGGACATACTAACCAGTTGATTTGCATAATAATAATGTTAACAGTATTTTAACTTGTTGAATAACGTAATAATAATTAATAATAATAATAATTAATAATAATAATAATAATAATAATATAATAATAATAATAATAATAATAATAATAATAATAATAAGGCTTTTTGTTTGTTCAGAGAGATTTGAAACAATTTTTAATCTCAATCCTGAGAAAATAAAACCCTGGTTTAACGGGACACTCATCGTGACATATTTCTATTTATAGAGAGAGAGAGAGAGAGAGGATACATGAATAACCAAAGATGTAGAAAGGAAGACGAAGGATTTGATAGAGAAAGACCTGTATATAAAATTGTAATATCTAAAGAAAGGAGGAGAGAGAGAGAGAGAGAGAGAGAGAGAGAGAGAGAGAGAGAGAGAGAGAGAGAGAGAGAGGACCCTCCTCAAAGGGCTACTTTCAGACTCCAGAAAAGCAATTAATCATAACTGGTGTTCTCCAAAGTTAGAGTCTCGATAAGTGAAATAACAGACAGTGTGCAAATATTAACAGTGAGGGATTCTAATACCACAAGTAAAAATACTATATATTTACAAACACAACATAGATAGAAATGATTACCGGAACCTCTATAAATACTAAAAAATATATGAAAAGCAATCACACAATATGAACACAATTGAATAAAACACCCACACTATTCATTACAGAATCAAACCAGACATTCGCCAAAATAAGGGGGTCCCGAGAGAAAAGAGAAAATAACGGCCAGAAAGAAGCCTAACAATTAACAAAACTAAAATAACCTAACTAATTTAAAGTGGCCACTAAGAGTTTAAATCCCCACAGATTCTTATAAGAACTATTGATCCAGAATGACGTCGTGGATGTCAAAGAAACGGGAAGGTATGCCCCGCTATCTTCCAAATAGCAGCAGAGTAAAGCCCGACCTCCTCCAGGAAGATCCACGTCTCTCAGACGTCACAAAAATTAAAGGCTTTATACCTGCTCACGGAGAGGTCCCCCAGGCTAATACTGGCCCAAGGCTACAGCAAGATGAAGCAGCAGCGTTGCAACAAGCTCCAGGGATAAAGAGCACTCAAATCTTAGCAAAATAAAGGAGCAAACTTGCTGTAATCCATATGACGTGATATCAACACGAAGGCCAGAAACAGACTGCCATATCTGGGCACAGGGACTTCCAAAGTCACCTCGGAATACTCCAAGGAGAACGAAAACAGGACTCTGGGAATAAACAGGCCAAGGATAAAAAACAGGAATAGTAACTAATAATGTGGAGGAAGAAAACTCAAAACCCTGATGGGGATACTATAATAAATAGCAAATTAGGGGAAACTAAAGATAATTAACCAAAACAAAATGAAATGGCAAAGTTCTAACACTTCCACACATACAAAAAAATTTTTTTTTTTAACAAGTTGACTAAAATAAGGTTCTATGAAACACCTGAAAAAGGTAACAGTTTTCAAGATTTAACATTACAAAGAGATGCATTGCAAAATTGGTCGACTTACAAAATTAATTTTTACATAATCTGAAAAAGAGTAAACAAATTTTTACACCAAAATTATTACAGAGCACCATTTAACTCTTCACACTTCAGCACTCGAAGACCGTTTCTCTAAAGCAGAGTTTATAGGATATAACCATATACGTATTTGTCCTGGTTTTAATCACTTTCCATACGATAATCTCTTGCTATCTCAGGCACCACATCAAATTAACAGTGAAATACATTTCTACACTGGGCTCGTAAGCCACAAGATAAACCACTTGCAAATTATGAAGCATGATCCTAAAAACGGTTTTACACAGCTGAGGGTATACCTGAAACCTTATATTAACATGACATTTCAGCAACAACATGACATTTCAACAATACTGCTCTGACACGTGTAATGAGGATTCAAACCTCTGTATCTCTGTAAACACCTTAAAAATATTATATAGTACGCTACCACCATAAACTTAACCTAACATTTCACTAAACCTCATTATAACTATTTACAGTAAACCTTATTATTAACCTTATCGTTACCCTTAACAGTGTCAACTCTTAAATCAAAACTAGACATCATCAAAACACTATCCTAATATACCATGACTCAATCCAATACAAAAAACGCTACGACCATCTTCTCCCAAAAACATTCAGATTAGAAAAATAGATCAAATCCGTGAAGCCAGCCACTGAAGGTTTCAAACCCCCATCCGGGAAAGAGTGTCTGCCAAAACATTATGTTTGCCAGGAATATGTTTAAATTGCAGGTCCCATTCCTGCAATAAAATACTCCAATGAGCCAACCTTTGGTTTTTATTCTTAAATCGATTAAGGAAGGTTAAAGGGTTATGATCCGTTAAGACGAATATTGGAGAATCTTTGGAGGAAAGGAATACATTAAATGATTAATTGACATAACCAAGGCCAAAGTTTCTTTCTCCACAGTGGAATATTTCCTTTGGGGAGGCTTAATAATCTTTTTTTTTGAGAAATAATCTAAACGGATGAGATATCCCCTGCTCATCCTGCTGCAGTAACACAGCCCCAACTCCAAGATCAATTGCATCCGTAGCAAGAGAAAAGGGAATGTTGAAATTGGGGGCCCTCAACACTGGAAAGCTTAATAACACCTTTTTGAGGGACTCAAAAGCATTTTGAGTTTTCTCATCCCATACAAATGATGCCTGTTTCTTAAGGAGGTTAGTAAGAGGATCAGCAATATCTTGAAAAGTTTTTAACAAAACGTCTATAATATCCCATCAAGCCGAGGAATCTCCGGACATTCCTACGGCAAGATGGCACTGGCATACTCTCTACTACCTCTACATTAGCTTTCATGGGAGCCACCTTCCCATTACCAACAGTATGTCCCAAGTATACCACCTCCGCCCTAGCAAAATCACATTTACTTAAATTTACCACTAAACCAGCTCTTCTTAAAACCTTAAATAGAGCATAAATACGTTTGAGATGAGTGTCCCAATCATCAGAATAAATCACAATGTCATCAATGTAAACCATGCAACCTTCCAGCCCATAAACTAAAGAATTCATTAACCTCTGGAAAGTGGCGGGGGCATTCTTTAACCCAAAAGGCATTACACGACACTGGAACAAACCTTGGGGGGTTACAAAAGCAGACAAGGCCCTGGCCCGTTTAGTCAGGGGTACCTGCCAGTAACCTTTGAGAAGATCGAATTTACTAATATATTTTGCTTGACCTAAACGATCAATAAAGTTCTCCACACGAGGCAAAGGAAAACTATCGGAACGGGTAACCTCGTTTAATTTCCGATAGTCCACACACATCCTATAACTACCATCGGTTTTCTTTACCAACACCACCGGTGAGGACCAAGGACTATTACTCAGCTCTATAAGACCGTGTCTTAACATATACTCTACTTCCTTGGCCACCACCTCACCTTTTACAGGATTTAAACGATATGGAGACTGTTTGACTGGACAAGCCATCACCTACGTCTATATCATGCTCTAAAATAGACATACGACCAGGGACATCAGAAAATAAGTCATTATATTCATACATTAACCTTTTCAATACATTCCGCTTGTCCACATCCAAATGGGTTACTAAATCATCAAAATTTTTCAAAGAGTTTTGATTATCAGAAGGCCAACACTCTTTGTCAAAAGAATTACCTCTATGAAGACCGTAATCTGAAAAGGAAACATTATCATTATCATCACCCTTCCCGACAATGGTCACAGGAATCGCATTTTCCTTATCCATGAATATCTTCAGCATATTTATGTGGCAGAGTTGATAGGGTTTACTGCGTTCGGGAGTCTCCACCAAATAATTTACTTCATTTAATTTTTTAATTACCCTCCAGGGACCTGAAAATGAAGCCCTTAAGGAATTTCCTGGCAAAGGTAACAATACCAAAACCTTTTCAACTACAGTGAAACTGCGTGGTTTGGATTTTTGATCAAAATAATATTTCCTTTTATTCTGACTTCTCACCAAATTTTTCTTGGCAGATTCCCAAGCTTTCGTCAATTTATCCCCAAGGCCAGAGACGTAATCCAATAAATTAACCTCAGTACTGTCACCTTCCCACACTTCTCTTATGACCTCCAAAGGACCACGGACATTATGCCCAAACACTAAATTGAAAGGAGAGAGACCCAATGACTGACCTGGAGATGAACGAAAAGCAAACAGTAAGTAGGGAAGTTCCTTATCCCACTCGGATCCATGAGCCAGACAATATTTCCGCAGCATCGATTTCAAAGTTTGGTGGAACCTCTCCAAAACGCCTTGAGTCTCGGGATGGTATGGGGACAAGGTTACATGCTTAATCCCTAATTCTGCCATCTTACTCCTGAAATATCTACTGGTAAAATTAGAACCATTATCACTTTGAGTTACTTGAGGTAACCCAAACTTGGTAAAGAAATTTATTAAAACATCAACAATCTTTACACTCTTGATTGTACGGAGGGGAATAGCCTCAGGAAAATGGGACATTCTATCCATGATAGTAAAAATTTATTCATTCCCACTCCTAGATCTAGGTAAAGGACCAACCACATCAATTATAACTTCCTTGAAAGGCTCTAACACCAAAGGAATAGGGATCAACGGCGCCTTTGGAACCAACTGATTCGGTTTTCCTACCTTTTGACAAATATCGCACCCGTTGACAAACTTCTTTAAGTCTGATTTCAAACCTGGCCACCAGAAGTCGGACAGAAGGTTCAATGTAGTCTTTCGAATGCCAAAATGACCTGACAAATGATTCTCATGTGCCACCAACATTAATCTCAACCTGAAACTGAAAGGAACCATTAATTGGCGAATTACTTCACAATTGTCATTACCTGCCTCTTTAGGCCTATTACACCTGTACAGAATTTTATTAATGATACGGTAGTGAGGCACTGTTGAATCAATCAGAGGACCAGTTTCCTTGGGCAAACTGAGGAACTCTTGCTTCTGAGCTTCAATAAGCTCTTCTCTTGTTCAATCAGGCTTAATTAAACCATCCCTTATTACTACACTATTACTATCACTACGTTCTAAGGTACTAATATCTAAATCGGTTGTTGACTCTGCAGTTTCAACAACCCTACTTTGAGAACGAGTAACTACAGACATTTCAGGGATTATCATCAAAATTGGACAAGTCGTATTCTTATAGACAACATCATTGCCCAAAACAACGTTTATATTCTTCACAGGAAATTTTTCTACAATTGGCAATTTAATAGCCCCAGAAAACGAGGGGCAATCCAACTGAAAAACGCTGATAGGATATAATTTAACTGAATCCGGAAACAGCTTTAAAGTCAACCGGTAATGCCTCTTTCAAGATCAAAGATTGCGCAGCACCTGTATCTCGCAAAATTCGCACTCCCCTTTCTAAGTGTGACCCTGCGTCTGATACACAACCCTGAGATACGAACTTAGCGAAACTGCTGGGTAGTCATTGATCTCCTGTCCTGGCCCTAACAGACACAGCCTCTTCATTCCCGACACCCATCACCGGATTTTGCCTGGACTGTTGCATTTTCTTAAAAGCATAATACCTGCTTTTTACATGACCTCTTTTTACAAAAGAAACAGACCACATTTGTCCCAGAATTATTAACTTTATTCCTGAAAGAGGTATTATTATTCCTGAAAGAAGTATCATTATTCCTGAAAGAAACATTAGAATTACTTTGTCGCATGGGACGACTCTTACTGCCATAATTATTCCTACTAGTATTTTCTCTATAATTGTCACGAGACTGGCCCTATTCCAGTCCGACCTTCCCTCAGACATAGCATTCTGAAATTCTACTTTAAGCGATAACACATACTCATCGCTAGTTACAGCCACCCCCTGCAGCTTATCCTTTTTTAATTCCTCTAAATGTGTTTTTAACTTGTCTGGGAAGCAATGCTTGAATTCCTCAATCAACATTAACTCCTTTAATTTGTCAAAGGTATCTACCTCTTTTGACTTAAGCCAGTCCTCAGCGAACTGTTGCTTCGCCCTGTCAAATTCCACAAACGTCTAATCAGAGTTTTTCCTCAAATTGCGAAACCGTTGTCTATAGGCCTCGGGAACTAACTCATATGCTTTAAATATAATTGTCTTGACGTTTTCATAATCTGAGGCCAAGTTTTCATCAAGGTTTACATAAACCTTCTGAGCTTTACCAATAAATTTACTTTGTACCAAAGTGGTCCAGTGTTCCTCTGGCCACTGCAACCTAGCACCCATCCTTTCAAAAGTGACAAAGAACTCTGCTACCTTCGAGTCTTGGAACGTGGGAACGAACTTCAAAGCCTGTACTAAATTGATAACAGGACCAACAGTGACACCAGGGGAAGACTGCGAAGGAGAAGACAAGTTAGCCAACCATTTTTCTCTTTCAAACTTCCTTTCTCTCTCTCTCTCTCCTGCCCTAAATTTTTCAATTTCAAATTCCAATGTCTGCAATTGAATTTGTTTTTCAATCAACTCTACGGTTACCACCGATTTCACCTTATCACCATCAGACTTTACAGACTTAATCCCTTCATAAATCGTTAACAATAATAATCCCTTTTTCATAGAGGGGTCAAATTCAATCTCCAAATAGTTAGCAACCGTGTTCAATTCATCCTTATTTAAACTCGCCAACCTCTCTTGCCAGCCCTCACCACTAATTACATCCAAAATTGCAGCAGTCTCCATTTTGAACCGAAAACCTCCAATACAAAATAAAAGTAATCTAAAGAGGTGTTAGACCTATGCCTAGCACCCTCACGGTTAATACTGCACACTGAGAACACCCAAACAGGACCGAAATCCTGGCAAGGTCACCAAATATATCAAGACCCTCCTCAAAGGGCTACTTTCAGACTCCAGAAAAGCAATTAATCATAACTGGTGTTCTCCAAAGTTAGAGTCACGATAAGTGAAATAACAGACAGTGTGCAAATATTAACAATGAGGGATACTAATACCACAAGTAAAAATACTATAATATATTTACAAACACAACATAGATAGAAATGATTACCGGAACCTCTATAAATACAAAAAAATATATGAAAAACAATCAAACAATTGAATAAAACACCCTCACTATTAATTACAGAATCAAACCAGGCATTCTCCAAAATAAGGGGGTCCCGAGAGAAAAGAGAAAGTAACGGCCAGAAAGAAGCATAACAATTAATAAAACTAAAATAACCTAACTAATTTAAAGTGGCCACCAAGAGTTTAAATCCCCACAGGTTCTTTTAAATACTATTGATCCAGAATGATGTCGTGGATGTCAAAGAAACGGGAAGGTATGCCCCGCTATCTTCCAAATAGCGGCAGAGTAAAGCCCGATCTCCTCCAGGAAGATCCACGTCTCTCAGACGTCACAAATACACGTCCCTCCAGACGTCACAAAAATTAAAGGCTTTATACCTGCTCACGGAGAGGTCCCCCAGGCTAATACTGGCCCAAGGCTACAGCAAGATGAAGCAGCAGCGTTGCAACAAGCTCCAGGGATAAAGAGCACTCAAATCTTAGCAGAATAAAGGAGCAAACTTGCTGTAATCCATATGACGTGATATCAACAAGAAGGCCAGAAACAGACTGCCATATCTGGACACAGGGACTTCCAAAGTCACCTCGGAATACTCCAAGGAGAACGAAAACAGGACTCTGGGAATAAACAGGCGAAGGATCAAAATCAGGAATAGTAACTATAATGTGGAGGAAGAAAACTCAAAACCCTGATGGGGATACTATAATAAATAGCAAATTAGGGGAAACTAAAGATAATTAACCAAAATAAAAACAAAACAAAAGGAAATGGCAAAGTTCTAACACCTCCACACATACAAAAAAAAATTTTTTTTTAACAAGTTGACTAAAATAAGATTCTATGAAACACCTGAAAAAGGTAACAGTTTACAAGATTTAACATTACAAAGAGATGCACTGCAAAATTGATTGACTTACAAAATTAATTTTTACATATCTGAAAAAGAGTAAAAAAAATTTTACACCAAAATTATTACAAAGCACCATTTAACTCTTCACACTTCAGCACTCGAAGATTGTTTCTCTAAAGCAGAGTTTATAGGATATAACCATATATTTGTCCTGGTTTTAATCACTTTCCATACGATAATCTCTTGCTATCTCAGGCACCACATCACATTAACAGTGAAATACATTTATACACTGGGCTTGTAAGCCACAAGATAAACCAATTGCAAATTATGAAGCATGATCCTAAAAACGGTTTTACACAGCTGAGGGTATCCCTGAAACCTTATATTAACATGACATTTCAACAATACTGCTCTGACACGTGTAGTGAGGATTCAAACCTCTGTATCTCTGTAAACACCTTAAAAATAATACATAGTACGCTACCACCATAAACTTAACCTAACATTACACTAAACCTCATTATAACCATTTACAGTAAACCTTATTATTAACCTTATCGTTACCCTTAACAGTGTCAACTCTTAAATCAAAACTAGACATCATAGAAACACTATCCTAATATACCATGCCTCAATCCAATACAAAAAACGCTACGACCATCTTCTCCCTCACGACCCCAAAAACATTCAGATTAGAAAAATAGATCAAATCCGTGAAGCCAGCCACTGAAGGTTTCAAACCCCCATCCGGGAAAGAGTGTCTGCCAAAACATTATCTTTGCCAGGAATATGTTTAAATTGCAGGTCCCATTCCTGCAATAAAACACTCCAATGAGCCAACCTTTGGTTTTTATTCTTAAACCGATTAACGAAGGTTAAAGGGTTATGATCCGTTAAGACGAAGATAGGAGAATCTGTGGAGGAAAGGTATACATTAAAAAGATAAATTGACATAACCAAGGCCAAAGTTTCTTTCTCCACAGTGGAATATTTCCTTTGGGGAGGCGTTAACTTTTTTGAGAAATAAGCTACCGGATGAGATATCCCCTGCTCATCCTGCTGCAGTAACACAGCCCCAACTCCAAGATCAATTGCATCCGTAGCAAGAGAAAAGGGAATGTTGAAATTGGGGGCCCTCAAAACTGGAAAGCTTAATAACACCTTTTTGAGGGACTCAAAAGCATTTTGAGTTTTCTCATCCCATACAAATGATGCCTGTTTCTTAAGGAGGTTAGTAAGAGGATCAGCAATATCTTGAAAAGTTTTTAACAAAACGTCTATAATATCCCATCAAGCAGAGGAATCTCCGGACATTCCTACGGAAAGATGGTAGTGGCATACTGTCTACTACCTCTACATTAGCTTTCATGGGAGCCACCTTCCCATTACCAACAGTATGTCCCAAGTATACCACTTCCGCCCTAGCAAAATCACATTTACTTAAATTTACCACTAAACCAGCTCTTAAAATCTTAAATAGAGCATAAATACGTTTGAGATGAGTGTCCCAATCATCAGAATAAATCACAATGTCATCAATATAAACCACACAACCTTCCAGCCCATAAACTAAAGAATTCATTAACCTCTGTAAAGTGGCGGCAGCATTATTTAACCCAAAAGGCATTACACGACACTGGAACAAACCTTAGGGGGTGACAAAAGCAGACAAGGCCCTGGCCTGTATAGACAGGGGTACCTGCCAGTAACCTTTGAGAAGATCGAATTTACTAATATATTTTGCTTGGCCTAAACGATCAATACAGTCCTCCACATGAGGCAAAGGAAAACTATCAGATCGGGTAACCTCGTTTAATTTCCAATAGTCCACAAACATCCTATAACTACCATCGGTTTTCGTTACCAACACCACCGGTGAGGACCAAGGACTATTACTCAGCTCTATAAGACCGTGTCTTAACATATACTCTACTTCCTTGGCCACCACCTCACCTTTTATAGGATTTAAATGATATGGAGACTGTTTGACTGGACAAGCATCACCTACGTCTATATCATGCTCTAAAATAGACGTACGACCAGGGACATCAGAAAGTAAGTCATTATATTCATACATTAATCTTTTCAATACATTCCGCGTGTCCACATCCAAATGGGTTACTAAATCATCAAAATTTTTCAAAGAGTTTTGATTATCAGAAGGCCAACACTCTTTGTCAAAAGAATTACCTTTATGAAGACCGTAATCTGAAAAGGAAACATTATCATTATCATCACCCTTCCCGACAATGGTCACAGGAATCGCATTTTCCTTATCCATGAATATCTTCAGCATATTTATGTGGCAGAGTTGATAGGGTTTCCTGCGTTCAGGAGTCTCCACCAAACAATTTACTTCATTTAATTTTTTTATTACCCTCCAGAGACCTGAAAATGAAGCCCTTAAGGAATTTCCTGGCAAAGGTAACAATACCAAAACCTTTTCACCTACAGCGAAACTGCGTGGTTTGGATTTTTGATCAAAATAATATTTCCTTTTATTCTGACTTCTCACCAAATTTTTCTTGGCAAACTCCCAAGCTTTCGTCAATTTATCCACAAGGCCAGAGACGTAATCCAATAAATTAACCTCAGTACTGTCACCTTCCCACACTTCTCTTATGACCTCCAAAGGACCACGGACATTATGCCCAAACTCTAAATTGAAAGGAGACAGACCCAATGACTGACCTGGAGATGAACGAAAAGCAAACAGTAAGTAGGGAAGTTCCTTATCACACTCGGATCCATGAGCCAGACAATATTTCCGCAGCATCGAATTCAAAGTTTGGTGGAACCTCTCCAAAACGCCTTGAGTCTCGGGATGGTATGGGGACAAGGTTACATGCTTAATCCCTAATTCTGCCATCTTACTTCTGAAATATCTACTGGTAAAATTAGAACCATTATCACTTTGAGTTACTTGAGGTAACTCAAACTTGGTAAAGAAATTTATTAAGACATCGACAATCTTTACACTCTTGATTGTACGGAGGGGAATAGCCTCAGGAAAACAGGACATTCTATCCATGATAGTAAAAATATATTCATTCCCACTCCTAGATCTAGGACCAACCACATCAATTATAACTTCCTTGAAAGGCTCTAACACCAAAGGAATAGGGATCAACGGCGCCTTTGGAACCAACTGATTCGGTTTTCCTACCTTTTGACAAATATCGCACCCATTGACAAACTTCTTTAAGTCTGATTTCAAACCTGGCCACCAGAAGTCGGACAGAAGTTTCAACGTAGTCTTTCGAATGCCAAAATGACCTGACAAATTATTCTCATGTGTCACCAACATTAATCTCAACCTGAAACTGAAAGGAACCATTAATTGGCGAATTACTTCACAATCGTCATTACTTGCCTCTTTAGGCCTATTACACCTCTACAGAATTTCATTTATGATACGGTAGTGAGGCACTGTTAAATCAATCAGAGGATCAGTTTCCTTGGGCAAACTGAGGAACTCTTGCTTCTGAGCTTTAATAAGCTCTTCTCTTGTCCAATCAGGCTTAATTAAACCATCCCTTATTACTACACTATTACTATCACTACGTTCTAAGGTACTAATATCTAAATCGGTTGTTGACTCAGCAGTGTCAACAACCCTACTTTTGAGAACGAGTAACTACAGACATTTCAGGGTTTATCATCGAAATTGGACAAGTCGTATTCTTATAGACAACATCATTGCCCAAAACAACGTCTATATTCTTCACAGGAAATTTTTCTACAATTGGCAATTTAATAGCCCCAGAAAACGAGGGGCAATCCAACTGAAAAACGCTGATAGGATATGATTTGACTGAATCCGGAAAACCAGACAAGATCACAAATTCCTCCCCAACAGGTTTAAAATCAACCTGCAATGCCTCTTTCAAGATCAAAGATTGCGCAGCACCCGTATCTCGCAAAATTCGCACTCCCCTTTCTAAGTGTGACCCTGCGGCTGATACACAACTCTTAGATACGAACTTAGCGAAACTGCTGGGTAGTCATTGATCTCCTGTCCTGTCCCTAACAGACACAGCCTCTTCATTCCTGACACCCATCACCGGATTTTGCCTGGACTGTTGCATTTTCTTAAAAGCATAACACCTGCTTTTTACATGACCTCTTTTTACAAAAGAAACAGACCACATTTGTCCCAGAATTATTAACTTTATTCCTGAAAGAGGTATTATTATTATTGAAAGTATAATTATTCCTGAAAGAAACATTGGAATTACTTTGTCGCATGGGACGACTCTTACTGCCATAATTATTCCTACTAGTATTTTCTCTATAATTGTCACGACACTGGCCCTATCCCAATCCGACCTTCCCTCAGACATAGCATTCTGAAATTCTACTTTATGCGATAACACATACTCATCGCTAGTTACAGCCACCCCCTGCAGCTTATCCATTTTTAATTCCTCTAAATGTGTTTTTAACTTGTTTGGGATGCAATGCTTGAATTCCTCAATCAACATTAACTCCTTTAATTTGTCAAAGGTATCTACCTCTTTTGATTTAAGCCAGTCCTCAGCAAACTGTTGCTTTGCCCTGGCAAATTCCACAAACGTCTAATCAGAGTTTTTCCTCAAATGGCAAAACCGTTGTCTATAGGCCTTGGGAACTAACTCATATGCTTTCAATATAATTGCCTTGACGTTTTCATAATCTAAGGCCAAGTTTTCATCAAGGTTTACATAAACGTTCTGAGATTTACCAATAAATTTATTTTGTACCAAAGTGGTCCAGTGTTCCTCTGGCCACTGCAACCTAGCAGCCATCCTTTCAAAAGAGACAAAGAACTCTGCTACCTTCGACTCTTAGAACGTGGGAACGAACTTCAAAGCCTGTACTAAATTGATAACAGGACCAACAGTGACACCAGGGGAAGACTGCGAGGGAGAAGACGGGTTAGCCAACCATTTTTCTCTTTCAAACTGCCTTTCTCTCTCTCTCTCACCCCTGCCCTAAATTTTTCAATTTCAAATTCCAATGTCTGCAATTGAATTTCTTTCAACCAACTCTACGGTTGCCGCCTATTTCACCTCCTTATCACCATCAGACTTTACAGACTTAATCCCTTCATAAATTGTTAACAATAATAATCCCTTTTTCATAGAGGGGTCAAATTCAGTCTCCAAATAGTTAGCAACCGCGTTCATTTCATCCTTATTTAAACTCGCCAACCTCTCTTGCCAGCCCTCACCACTAATTACATCCAAAATTGCAGCAGTCTCCATTTTGAACCGAAAACTTCCAATACAAAATAAAGGTAATCTAAAGAGGTATTAGACCTATGCCTAGCACCCTCACGGTTAATACTGCACACTGAGAACACCCAAACAGGACCGAAATCCTGGCAAGGTAGCCAAATATATCAGGACCCTCTTCAAAGGGCTACTTTCAGACTCCAGAAAAGCAATTAACCATAACTGGTGTTCTCCAAAGTTAGAGTCACGATAAGTGAAATAACAGACAGTTTACAAATATTAACAATGAGGGATACTAATACCACAAGTAAAAGTACTATATATTTACAAACACAACATAGATAGAAATGATTACCGGAACCTCTATAAATACAAAAAAATATATGAAAAGCAATCACACAATTGAATAAAACACCCACACTATTAATTACAGAATCAAACCAGACATTCTCCAGAATAAGGGGGTCCCGAGAGAAAAGAGAAAATAATGGCCAGAAAGAAGCCTAACAATTAACAAAACTAAAATAACCTAACTAATTTAAAGTGGTCACTAAGAGTTTAAATCCCCACAGATTCTTATAAGAACTATTGATCCAGAATGACGTCGTGGATGTCAAAGAAACGGGAAGGTATGCCCCGCTATCTTCCAAATAGCGGCAGGGTAAAGCCCAATCTCCTCCAGGAAGATCCACGTCTCTCAGACGTCACAAATACACGTCCCTCCAGACGTCACAAAAATTAGAGGCTTTATACCTGCTCACGGAGAGGTCCCCCAGGCTAATACTGGCCCAAGGCTACAGCAAGATGAAGCAGCAGCGTTGCAACAAACTCCAGGGATAAAGAGAGCTCAAATCTTAGCAGAATAAAGGAGCAAACTTGCTGTAATCCATATGACGTGATATCAACACGAAGGCCAGAAACAGACTGCCATATCCTGGACACAGGGACTTCCAAAGTCACCTCGGAATACTCCAAGGAGACCGAAAACAGGACTCTGGGAATAAACAGGTCAAGGATCAAAAACAGGAATAGTAACTAATAATGTGGAGGAAGAAAACTCAAAACCCTGATGGGGATACTATAATAAATAGGAAATTAGTGGAAACTAAAGATAATGAACCAAAATAAAAACAAAACAAAAGGAAATGGTAAAGTTCTAACAGAGAGTAGCAAATGAAACTGAAATAAGTTATTGTCTGCATCCTGAACAATTAAAACCTTCAATCACTTGAAAGCTTGCGCGCAAATTGTGTAAAAAAAAAAAAAATACTGTTCTTTGGAATTTAGTAAATGATTTTGAATTTTGTAATAGTTCTTTGACTGTGTTTCGGTTTTCCATGAAGAAGGTCGAAATAATCAAACCGGAAAAAAATTACTTTACTTTTGTTTGGAAGATTGGAAAATATTTATGTACTTTTGAGATTTTTTTTTAGAATATTTCCAATGAAGAGTCGTTTGACGATTAAACATTCGGCAACTTAATTGTAAAAGATTTTTAAAATCTAATTTTAGATAGATATGAACTGGAAATAAAAATGAAAATTACATGGCTTTAATTTTTTGTCTTGAAAGCATTTCCTTTGAAGAGTGGATTAAAAATATTGGCAATGTAAAAAAAAAATTCTTAACCCCCCCAAAAAAAAAATTAATATGAAATTAAACATTCGGCAACTTAACTATAAATAATTTCCCGCCCCGCCCCCCACCCACAAAAAATATAATTTTAGATATATATTATAAACTGGAAATTTAAAACAAATTTTTATGGTTTTGAGTAATTTTTTTTTTGGAAATCACTTCCGTCGAAGAGTCCATTAAAAAAAAAATTGGCAATTAAAAAAAATTCCCTACCAAAAAAAATCTCAGAAAATATATATGAAGCATAAAAACTGTATAAAAAAAATCACCATATAAAAAATTCAAAACCATGCACATCTTTCTCATTCCATGTCTTTCTTATTTACAAAACGAAAGACAAAAACCCTTGTTTTTATTAAAAATACAATAAAAAAAAACCACATCATAAGATAAAAAAAAGATTCTCTTCCACGTTTTGAATTCCCCCTTCCATCTTCAAAACGAAAAAGCCAGTTCAGGCATTAAAAAAACCCTAAACGGTCCTATCCATCTCCTTCAGACCTGATTTTCTTTAAGACGCTATAAAAGATATTTCCAATTCTAGAAACAATTTTGTACCGATTGAAAAGTTACAAAGTACACCTCTAAATCTTTCTTTCACCAGTCTTGTAACGTCGTGGTTGGCGAATTTGTAGCCGTAAAAATAATCAAATCTAAACTTATGGTTGTTAAAATTTTTTCCCAAGTTGTATTGTTTCTAATACAGACAGTTTGCTCTACGGGTATCATGTGAACTCTAGAGGGTTTCCTTAACTTAGTAAAAATTCCTGAAAGTCTGTACGGCTACTGAAAGCCTACTTAGTTCCCTCGAGCCTTTATCCTGAAGTCTGTGTGTTTACAGAAAGCCTGCTTAGCTTCCTCAAGGCTTTTCTCACAAGTCTGTGTGTTTGCAGAAAGCCTGCTTATTTTATTTTCCTCTGTTTTCGCAAGTAAAGCTCGTGTGTTTAGGAGAAAGCCTGCTTAGTTCCCTCAAGGCTTTCCCGAAGTGTGTTTGTTCTTTACAGAAAGGCCTGCTTAGTTCCGCAAAGGTGTTTTCCCAGAAGTCTGTGTGTTTGCAGACAGCCTTCTTTGTTCCCTCAAAGCTTTTAAATCAAGTCTGTGTGTTTACAGACAGCCTGCTTTAGTTGTCCCGAAAGCCTTTCCCAGAAGTCTGTGTGTTTACAGAAAGCCTGCTTAGTTCCCTCAAGGCTTTTCCCAGAAGTCTGTGTGTTTACAGACAGCCTGCTTAGTTCCCTCAAAGCCTTTCCCAGAAGTCTGTGTGTTTACAGAAAGCCTGCTTAGTTCCCTCAAGGCTTTTCCCAGAAGTCTTGTGTTTACCGACAGCCTGGCTTAGTTCCCTCAAAGCTTTTTAAATTTAAGTCTGTGTGTTTACAGACAGCCTGCTTAGTTCCCTCAAGGCTTTTCCCAGAAGTCTGTGTGTTTACAGAAAGCCTGCTTAGTTCCCTCAAAGCTTTTCCCAGAAGTCTGTGTGTTTACAGACAGCCTGCTTAGTTCCCTCCAAAAGGCTTTTGAAAAAAGAAGTCTGGTGTTTTACAGACAGCCGTTAGTTCCCTCAAAAGCCTTTCCCGCCGTGGTGGTGTTTACAGAAAGCCTGCTTCGTCCCTTCCAAGGCTTTTCCCCAGAAGTTCTGTGTGTTTACAGACAGCCTGCTTAGTTTTTCCCTCAAAAGCCTTTGCCCGTAAGTCTGTGTGTTTACAGAAAGCCTGCTTAGTTCCCTCAAGGCTTTTCCCAGAAGTCTGTGTTTTTACAGACAGCCTGCTTAGTTCCCTCAAGGCTTTCCCCAGAAGTCTGTGTGTTTACAGAAAGCCTGCTTAGTTCCCTCAAGGCTTTCCCCATAGAAAGCCGGTTGTGTTTAACAGAAGAAGCCTGCTTAGGTTCCATCAAGGCTTTCCCTTGTACAAGAAAGTGTTGTTGTTTTTAACAGAAAGGCCTGTTTAGTTGCCCAATTTTCCCAAGGCTTTCCGAAAGCCAGAAGGTTTTGTGTTGTGGTTTACAGAAAGCATGCTTAGTTGAACCTCAGCTTTTCAGGAAGTTTATGTGTGTTGTTAAACACGACAGGCCTGCTTAGTTCCCTCAAAGCCTTTTCCAAGAATTGTCTGTGTGGTTTTAGGAACAGCATGCTTAGTTCCCTCAAAGCCTTTCAGAAGTCTGTGTGTTTCCCCCCCCCAGAAAGCCTGCTTAGTTCCCATTTTCCCCAAGCTCCCAGAAACTGTTACGTCCCGTGTGGGTTTACAGACAGCCTGCTTTAGTTCCACTCCCAAAGCCTGCCCAGAAACGTTCTGTTTTGTGTTTACAAAAAGCCCTGCTTAGTTCCCTCAAAGCTTTTCCCAGAAGTCTGTGTGTTTACAGAAAGCCTGCTTAGTTCCCTCAAAGCCTTTCCCAGAAGTCTGTGTGTTTACAGAAAGCCTGCTTAGTTCCCTCAAGGCTTTTCCCAGAAGTCTGTGTGTTTACAGAAAGCCTGCTTAGTTCCTCAAAGGGTTTTCCCAGAATTGTTTCTTTTTTGTGACCCCCTCTTTTGTCGTTTACAGAAAGCCTGCCTTAGTTCCTCAAGCTTTTCCCCAGAAGTGTGGTGTTTACAGAGCTGCTTAGTTCCTAAGGCTTCCCAGAAGGTCTGTTTGGGTTTTTACAGAAAGCCTTTTACCCTTAGTTTTCCCTCAAGCTTTTCCCAGAAGGTCCTGTGTGGGTTTACAGAAAGCCTGCTTAGTTCCATGAAGGCTTTTCCCAGAAGTCTGTGTGTTTACAGAAGCCTCTTAGTTCCCAATTTTCCCAAGGCTCCCAGAAAAGTCGAATGCTTTTCCCGGTTTCGTTTGTTACGCCTATTACCTTTTGTGTGTGTGTTTACAGAAAGCCTGCTTAGTTCCATCAAGGCTTTTCCCAGAAGTGTGTGTGTTTACAGAAAGCCTGCTTAGTTCCATCAAGGCTTTTCCCAGAAGTCTGTGTGTTTACAGAAAGCCTGCTTAGTTCCATCAAGGCTTTTCCCAGAAGTCTGTGTTTTTACAGAAAGCCTGCTTAGTTCCCTCAAGGCTTTTCCCAGAAGTGTGTGTGTTTACAGAAAGCCTGCTTAGTTCCCTCAAGGCTTTTCCCAGAAGTCTGTGTTTTTTTTACAGAAGCCTACTTATTTCCCTCAAGGCTTTTCCCAGAGTCTTGTGTTTTTACAGAAGCCTGCTTATTCCCTCAAGGCTTTTCCCAGAAGTGTGTTTTTGTGTTTACCCAGGAAAGCTGTGTTTTGTCCAGGCTTTTCCCAGAAGGTCCCGTGGTTTTTACAGAAAGCCTACTTAGTTCCCTCAAGGCTTTTCCCAGAAGTCTGTGTTTTTACAGAAAGCCTGCTTAGTTCCCTCAAGGCTTTTCCCAGAAGTCTGTGTGTTTACAGAAAGCCTGCTTAGTTCCCTCAAAGCTTTTCCCAGAAGTGTGTGTTTACAGAAAGCCTGCTTGATTCCCTCAAGGCTTTTCCCAGAAGATTTTTTCAGAACCTCTTTAGTCCCCTCAACTTTTCCCCAAGAGTGTGTTTACAGAAAGCCTGCTTAGTTCCCTCAATTCTTTCCCCAGAAGTGTGTGTGTTTACAAAAAGCCTGCTTAGTTCCTTCGAGCCTTTTCCCAGAATTCTGAGTGTTTACAGAAAGTCTACTTAGTTCATGTTTTACTTGTCAACAGTAAGTGTACACTGCAAGAGGTATTTGCAAAGCAGGTCAAGTGTTTTAACTATATTTCAGGAAGCTGTTAAATAGTGGATGGAAAAGTTATGTGATAAATCATTTAACTTTCGTTCCTTTTGTAGTAGAAGATTTATGATATAACCATGAGATCTTCGACATTTTCATTACTAAAGAAATGCTCATTTGAACTTGTAATTTGATTTTGTCATTCTTCTTATGAAATCAAGAAATTATTGCCATACAAGGAGGTGAAGCTCATTTAGGGTAGTTTGAAGCATATTCAAGAAAGATTAAATAGCAAGGGGCCGCGGTAAGAACATGCAAGTCCTTGTCCTTATGGGTCTATAGTTAAGTGGCAGTTAATTTGGGTATTGTTATTTGTTTGTTACAAGATCTCTCTGAGTGTTAACACTGACTTGCATATGCTATTCCAAGAAATGTCTGGCTGAGTGGAGGGCGTGAAAAATTAATTTTAATGCATTCATTTTTTCCTCGTGATGCTGGTGGTGACAGCAGAGTTGTGTTTTGCTGTGGAATATAGTTAGAAGAGAATTAGAACCAAACAGAAAAATCTGTAAGGAATTTTTAGGTTTCAGTAGCGAAACTGTATTCATAATAGGTGAACTTTGAAAGGATAAAGAGAAAAAAAAGGCAATCCTTTTTTAAATGTGATAAAAGCTGTCTGAGACAAAGTTTTCCATGTCTCTTAGTAGCAAAATCGGTTAATGATGTACGAATTTGTATTAAATGACAAATATCGTAGAAATATAGAAATCTCTAATCCTTGGGAATAACATAAACCGAAGGTGAAGTACAATTGCCCATAACCTAGTGATCAAAGTCGACTTTTTGTCATATGTAAACCAAGAGTCCCGTTTCGAATGCTGGCTGGGCCAGCCGCCGCCAGAGGCACTTATCAATAACTATGATTTTTCTTTTGTGTAAGTTATTCATTAGATATAGTGATTTAATATTAAACGATATTTGTGGCTTAATATTTGTGAAGTCACAAGGATTAAGTGTGTGTATGTGATAATAGTGTTGGATGCACTTACCATAACTGTAATTCCTCTTGGAGGGTAAGTTATTCGTAATTGTGATGACTCAATGATAAATAATATTTGTGGCTTGATATTTGTGAATGGGATATGCCACGTGCTGGTTGAGGAGTTGAATGCAGTGGTTGGTCTCTTGAGATAAATAGAAGGTAAGAATATTAAAAACAGAGAAAAGCTGCGTTAATGATAGAAGAGAGCCAGAGCTAAGAGGTACAAGAGCAGGAACAGGAAAAACACAAGAATTTAGAGGAAAACAGGTGAGACGCTGCTCTACAGTGATAGCATGTTAGAATGGCTAACCAGGGGTCTATGAGGTATGTGTGGATGAGGGAAAGGCCTTTTACGATCGGGTGTGAGGAGCAAGCGTCCTTTACATAAAGATGGTGACAAAGGTGACAAAGAATTATAGGGATATATTTTGCGTAGCATACAGGGGAAGGTGAATAGAGGGATTTTAATTAAGAGAGTAAGACTGATGGTAGAAGAAATGAAATGATAGGTTTTAAAGAAGGGAGAGTGCGATTTGACTGAGTGTTTTCTTAGGAAACAATAATATAAGTATAAGGAATAGGCTGAAAGTCTGTACATGACATTCATGGATAAATTTTTATCACATCACCGTGATTCATATACATGCATTAAGCTACAAATGTCCTTTAATATCCTATTCACTCTACCTCGGAATTGATATATTTTTAGATATGTTAACCGAAGGGGAGTTTTTTAGTTGATAATAATTTCGTTCTCTCGTGGATTCGAACCAGCGCAGAGAGGAGAAATCAGGACTTCAGTGAAGTTATCGACTCTGCCAACAAACGAGGTATTTGGGCGAGTCGATAACACCACTGAAGTCCTGATTTTTCCTCTGTCCGCTGGTTCGAATCCACTAGAGGAAGAAATTATTATAAAAAAATAAAAAGAATCCCCTTCCGTTAACATATATGAAAATATATTAATGCCGAGGTAGAGCGAATTGGATATTAAAGGACATTTATAGCTTATTACATGGATATATCAAAACCTATTGGTAGAATTAATTGAGAGGCAATGATATAAAGTAAGTTGTTTGTAATGGTAATCGCTTCATAGCAAAGAAAGGAAAGGAAAACGCATCTTCGAGAAGTTCTGCAGCAAGGAGGCATTTGTACCCGTGTTGGAGGCGCCTGTTCTCATGATTGTTCTGGAATTGCCAGGCGTGTTGGGGAAGACGCTGGTAGCCCCGCCCCCAGATTGCCGTATAAATACGACTGACGAAGTAGGAGAGAGCAGATCATCAGCAAGAGCCACAGATCAGATTATCAGTGAGAGATCAGCAGCACAGATCAGAGATCATCCGAGAGAGTAAGAGATCATCATCAGAGAGAGTCACAGATCTGATCAGTGAGAGCTCAGCAGCAGAGATCAGAGAGGAAAAGTCGCTCGAGAGAGTTTGGTCAAATTCTGGTCAAGTCGTCGTCAGGAGTGGACAACCGAGTTATTTCGACGTTGAGCAAGACTTCAGAGAAGAAACGTTCTGCGAGAGGTTTTGAGAAGTTCCTGCCCTTCGAGTATCAAGAATAGACATTATTTTCTGCAATACGCAGTCAAGAAGTTGGCTGCAATTGCAGTTCTCCTTTTGTGAAGCCATCGCTTCAAGTCACAAAACTGGCTGGCAAGTACTTTCATTACCCCACTGTTTCCCCAGTTCACGCATTGTAAGATTTTGCCTTTTTTTATCTAAAAAGGAGATACCATTCTGCTTTTATCTTTGTTAGTAAGCTTGTAAATAAACCTTTGTTGTGTTAGTGTTTCTTTCTATATTCGTATCCCCAGTTTCAACTGTTGGCGTTGAATTCATATTTGTTTATTTTCATATCGAACTTGGAGCGGACCTCTCTCACGGGCCGTAACAGTTTGTGGCGACCTTGCTTAGAATATATTTCAACACCATAACAGATTGAAACAAGGAGAATATAGAAAGAACCAGAATGAGTGAGATGGTGAAAGAGTTTATTGAGTCGGGTAAGCTACTAGGTCTAGAGGGGAATGATCTCCGTGAGTATGTTGAAAAGAAAGAGAGAAGTATGAGAGAGATGAAAGAGCAGCTGAGAGAGAGGAAAGAGCAGCTGAGAGGGAAGTGCAGCAAGCAAGAGAAGCAATGAAAATGCAGCAAGAGAGAGAAATGTTGGTAATGCAGCAGGAAGAAAGAGAGAAAGAACGTATGCATGAGTTGGAAATTGCTCAGTTAAGGGAAAGTAATCTTAAGAGTCGGCCAGACGAGAACGAAAACGAAACTGATAGGTTAGGTATGAGTGTAGTGTTGAAATTAGTACCAAAGTTTGATGAGGAAGATGTAACGAAATATTTCATGTGTTTTGAGAAGTTAATGAAAAGAGTAGGTTCTCCTAAAGAAATATAGACTTTATATTTACAGTCAGTTTTGAGTGGTAGGGCGCTTACTGTGTATAGTTGTATATCTAAGGAGAAAAGTAATAATTATGATATTGTGAAAGAAACTGTTCTTAGTGCGTATAGGCTATTACCGGAGGTGTACCATAAGAAATTTAGAAGTTTGAGAAAGGATGAAAATATTACGTATGTTGTAATATTTTTCAAACACTTTTATTTAATAAACCATGCTAAGCATGACATATTGGATGGTCCTAAGTCGAGGTGCAATTAGAAACTGTATAAAAAGCCATAACAATATTTATTTTAAAAAAAAACTCACAGTTCACCGTTTAACACTCTTAAAGCATTTTGAAAATGAACATTAACAGATGAACCATTGACTTTCATATGACTTCAAATTAAATCCTTCGGGGGAAAGGTTGGAGAGGACCTCTACTCCAGAAGCTGAAAACAGAAACAAAAGCCATATATAACAAAAAAATTTACATACATTTAACACAGCACTAATTCTCAATGACTGGCTATAACAGATTAACATTGTACAATATAAATGGCTTCAAAACAATATATTTTTGAAATAAAGTAAACAAATACAAAGACCACCCTCACCTCCACCCTGTGAGTCTCAGCCGTGAACTAAGGCAGCGGCTACAAAAAGAAAGATGGCCGAATGGGGATGACGACGACAAAATGACATTAGAACTAAAACATTATTGGAACATCATAAAAAATAGGAAAAAAATTAATTTTTACATTCTTCCGCCCAAAGATAATTTTCAAAGAAAATTATAGAACCTATGTATGATTGGCGGGACAATGCATCAGCTAGAACGTTGGCAGATCCTTTAATATAAGATATTTGAAACTGGTACTCCTGAAGAAGGAGACTCCAGCGCATCAGTCTTGCATTATGAGCTTTGATATTTCTCAGGTAAGTCAAAGGACGGTGGTCCGTCTCTAGAAAGAACGATCTTCCATACAAGTACTGTTGGAACTTTCCCACAGCCCAAACAATTGCTAAGGTTTCTTTTTCAATGACTGAGTACTTAACTTCGGATGGCTGCAACTTGCGACTGGCATAAGCAATAGGAAATGGCATACCTTCAGAATCGTATTGTAATAGTGTACCTCCTATTCCCTGATCACTTGCATCTGTTCTCAGACCAAATGGCTTATTAAGGTCTGGCAACCGCAAAATAGGCGCAATAGTTTTAACTTCTCCTTTAACATTTCAAATGCCTCTCTCGCCTTAGAATTCCAGCTGATTATATCAGGTTGATTTTTCTTTAAACAATCAGACAGAGGGGCAGAAATACTTCCAAATTGTGGAATAAATCTCCTATAGAAGGAAACAGACCCTAAAAATGATCGTAATTGCCGTTTCTTACTTGAAAAAGGCATATCCACAATGCCCTGTACCTAATCTGGAAATGGCTGCAGAGAATTCCTACCAATCTGGTAGCCCAAATAGTGAATTACCTCGTAACCAAAACGACACTTAGAGGGACCACAAGTTAAATTCCAACTGCGAAGTCTGTCAAACACTTTCTCGAGGGCCACCAAGTGTTCAAGCCATGAGCAAAAATGTTATCAAATAAAAACTAACTTGATCTAAATTTTTCAACACTTGGCGCATCAGACGGTTATATGTACTGCAGGCAGTACTTAATCCAAATGGCATTCTTTTGAATTGAAATAACCCCCTATTAGTACTGAATGCAGTATATTTCCGGCAAGATTCTTCCATTGGAACCTGGTAATAAGCTTTTGCCAGATCAATTTCAGATAAATATTTGAATTTGAAAATTTGTCTAAATTTTCATCGATAGTAGGAATAGGTTCACAATCAAACACTGTTGCAGCATTCAACTGCCTAAAATCAATACACATCCGATAACTGGCATCAGATTTTTTTACTAGCACGACAGGTGAGCAATAGTTAAGATACCGATTCTTCAATTATCTCAAGCTCTAACAATTGTCAACTTCACTGTTAAATACCTCTCTTAAGTGATAAGGAATGGAAGTAAGGCTTCTCTTGACAGGCTCTGTGGTAGTTAACTGTATGAATGGCTAAAGTTTTTAAACACAACCAGGTATATCACTAAGAACATCCTTATAGCTGTCTAACAATGTGGATAACTCTGCCTTATGTTCTGTAGTTAGAGAGGGATTCACATCAGGCTCAGTCTTCGACTCTGTATCTAACACTGGCAAAGGAGAATCTGTACATTGAGCAACTACAGCAGCCTGCACTAAATCAAAAGGTTCCATTAAAACATTCTGTTCAAAAGGAGTAACCTCATCAAACACTTGCAAATTATTAATAGTAGCCCTGCGGTAATACTTTTTCAACATATTCACATGGAAAAGTTTATGTTTATTCCTTACCTCTATAATGTAATCAACAGGACCTTTCTTACCAATTACCTTAAAATGGACCCTTCCACTGAGTTAAGAGTTTATTAGTGTCAGAAGGTAAAAGTAGCAGAACTTCATCACCTATCACAAATTTTCTATCAGATGTTTTCAGATCATAATAAGTGTTGTACTTGCTAAAATTAACCTCGGCATTCTGGAAAGCAATCTGGGCTGTTTCTTCTAACCTATTGCGCAGATCCAAACACATACTCATAAGAATTCCTAATCTCTTCATTAAGGTCCTGATTAGTAAACAACTCTTTCAATATGGATAAAGGACCTCTCACATTTCGTCCATAAATCAATTCGAATGGAGAAAATCCTAAAGTATTGTTAGGGATCTCTCTAACGGCAAATAAAGCACAAGGGAGGTACCTGTGCCAACAGCGAGGATAATCTGAACAAATTTTTTTAATTATACTTTTCAAGACACCCATTAAAAACGCTCACAATACCCATTTAGCCTGTGGATGGTATGGTGATGTAAAAATTGGTTTTATATTAAGTAATTTATGTACTTCTTCCATCACTGAAGAAACAAATTGACGTCCCCTCCCCTATCTGACAGAACCTCCCTTAGGGATACCTACACGTGTAAAAAATAGTTAAAAGGGCTTCAGCACAAGAATAGAATCTATTTTTTTTAGAGGAATAGCCTCAGGGTAACGTGTGAGCACAATCAACTAATGTCAAAATAAACCTATGACCGTCCTCAGAAGGGGGTGACAAAGGCCCAACTATATCAACTGCAACCTTTTGCAAATGGTTCGGTTATTATAGGCATTGTTTGAAGGGGTGCCTTCTTGACACGACCTTGGGAAGTAGTCCTCTGGACAGATATCACATGATCTACAATAACGCAGTATATCAGCTGTGGCACCTGGCCAAAAGTACAGTGCAAACACTTTTTGTTTAGTTTTACAATTACTAAAATGTCCAGACAACAATGAATCGTGGGCAATTTCCATAATTAATTCCTCTGAACTTTTGTGGTACCACCAGAACTTTTACTCCTAACATCACGCTATTTTTGCTCTTTATACACTTTCTGTAAAGAAAACCGTTGTCAATAAAGTACTGGAAAACATTTCCCTTAGATATTTCAGTAGTTTGTTTATCAAGCTTCTCACGAATGCTCTTCAAAGTAGGGCAATTCATTTGTTCTTGCTTAAAAAACTGACGCACTCACATTTAAGTCACCAAGAACCTTCAATTTCTTTGTAATAAGGGGAGCTGGAAGAGCATTACCAGCTTTTACTTGACCTCTGGTCATAACAGATTGGCAGGTAGATGTATCCTTATCATCTACTTGTCCAATAAGCACACCACAAAAACTTAATGGGAGCCTTTACCACTTCAGTCCAACCTGTAAAATAAGCACAATCAATATGACACTTAACCACAGGAAATTTATCAGTTCTACCCAAATAATCACTAACAGATGCAAATTTAGTGTGTTCATCAAAAGGTATGGGCGGTAATAGCTTATCAGACACAAAACTATACAGTACATCCCGTATCTCGTACCATGGTCGAGATATTAGCTCCATTTACCTTACAATTTTCAAATTTCAGAGAGACACATACAGTAGAGTCAAACATAAAATTAATTTTATGAGGAACGACATTACCAACTTTAGAGTCATTACACCCAGGATTACTATCAGTTAAAACATTATGAATCATAGGATTCTCTTTTTCCTTGTCAATGATTTATTCTGAGGACACTGAGGTCTTATATGACCTTCTAAACCACAACCATGACAAATTATTTTCCCTTTTACCTTCGTACTATTCGGCTGTAAGACTGAATGATCGGAACTCTTTAATGAATTAGTGTTATTGACCACTGCACTTTCCTCGAACTACTTTTAGACAATTTGTTATACAAATTATGAGCAGCCGCATAAGTATCCGCCTCATTAATCAATTCATCAAAAGTACGCCACTTTCTGTCTTTAAGGGTACTGCGTAACTCGGGAGTTACTGAAGCTAATAACTGGTCACACAAATAAAGTCCAATAAAGATTCATAACTATTATTTACATTTGATGTTTCCAACCAATGATTCAAAAGCCTACGTAAAGTAAAGCCAAACTGTCGAAATGTCTGATGGGGGGAATACGAGCACGCCGAAATTCAGTTCTATAATAATCAGAGTTCATATAATAAGCATTCAACAACTCTTTTCTTCAAACCGGTATAAGTACTAGTGGCTTCAGAAGGCAGCGTTACATAAATCTCCCTTAGCTTACCCTGTAACAACGGTAAAAGTCTAATTACACCGTCAGTCTCTAAATTCCACCCATTTGCTTCACAAATTCTCTCAAAATATGAAAGAAAAACACTAAAATCATCACCTTCCTTAAAACTAAGCAATTTTATTTCATCTGACGAATGTCTGGAACAAGGGCTAGAGACATTAGTGGGAGTCGCAGCCCTCTTTGAAAGCATGTCTATTTCATGCTGCCGATCTTTACTTCTCTCTTCTAATTTTTTTAAATTCTAACTCTCGTTCTTGTGATCGCTCTTCCCTTGCTTGTGCTCGCTCTTCTCTCTCAATATTTTGTTGATGAACGATAAATTTTACAGCATCATCCCCAGCCAAACCAAGATCACTAGCCAGTTCTCGTAGTTTAGTTAAATCAGACATGGTTATAAACACTAATTCATATATCAAAATGAGTTCACGAAAAAAAAATGACCGCAACGTAACAAGTGGACTTTAGCTCAATACAGTTGAGCCCTGATTGAAGGCAGGCAATTATAGAAGGGTCATTAAACAATATACACGAACCTAACCTTGTACCTTAAACCAGGAAAGTAACAATGGTGCATGGTATAACGACCATACACAACACTTCACGGAACAATATAGGCCCAGTCTCCCACACGACCTCAATGGCACAGTAATGAAAGCACCCATAAGACTTAGGACCCCACACCTGACACCAATGTAATATTTTTCAAACACTTTTATTTAATAAACCATGCTAAGCATGACATATGGGATGGTCCGAAGTCGAGGTGCAATCAGAAACTGTATAAAAAGCCATAACAATATTTATTTAAAAAAAAAAAAAAAAAAAACAAAAAAAAACTCACAGTTCACCGTTTAACACTCTTAAAGCATTTTGAAATGAACATTAACAGATGAACAATTGACTTTCATATGACTTCAAATTAAACCTCTTCTTGGGTAAAGGTTGGAGAGGACCTCTACTCCAGAAGCTGAAAACAGAAACAAAACAAAAGCCATATATAAACAAAAAAATTTACATACATTTAACACAGCACTAATTCTCAATGACTGGCTATAACAGATTAACATTGTACAATAATATAAATGGCTTCAAAACACTATATTTTTGAAATAAAGTAAACAAATACAAAGACCACCCTCACCTCCACCCTGTGCGAGTCTCAGCCATGAACTAAGGCAGCGGCTACGAAAAGAAAGATGGCGAATGGGGATGACGACGACAAAATGACATTAGAACTAAAACATTATTGGAACATCATAAAAAATAGGAAAAAAAAAATTAATTTTTACATATGTAGAATACGGTAAGAAGTTAGAAAGGCTGTTTATTGATTGGTTAACTTCTGCTAAAGTTGAGGATTTTGATGGTTTGAAGAACTTAGTGTTGTTAGAAAACTTCAAAGATAACGTATCCCCTGAGATTAAGCTTTATATAGAGGATGGGCAAGAAGTATCTTTTGCAGGAGCAACTAGGCTAGCTGACAAATATAGTCTAACTCATAATTTGAGTGTTTGTAAGAAACGAAATGATCCTTCGTCTGGTAGAATACAAAACAGTAAAGGTTTCAGTTCTAGTAATAGCAATGCGAGTAAAAGTGACTATTCCTGTTTTACATGCGGAAAACCTGGTCATACGTCTAAGGTTTGTAAGAGTACGAGGGCATCTAGTGGCTCAGAATTAACTTGTTTCCGATGTAATGGGAAAGGGCATATTTAGCGAGAAATTGTGCAGTAGAAAGGAAGGACGGTAAGAAACCAGTGTCTCTAGTTAGCTTTTCGTCAAGTAGGAATGATGTGATGAGAGAAACTAGGAAATATTTTGGTGAATTTCTGTCAGAAGGGTTACTTTCCTCTCTTGGAGGAGTAGATTTGAGAGAGGTGGTCTTGCTTCGAGACACAGGAGCTGCTGTCTCACTGATTAGGAGAGAGAGTGTGCCGAACAGGGCAGAAATCAATTTGGAAGAGAAAGTCATGTTAGGTGGATTTCCTAACGCTTGTGTTCTTTGTCCTTTGTTGAAGTTGAACTTAGAAAGTCAGGTAGTGTCAGAAGTGAAACTTGCAGTTGTTGACAGTTTGCCCGTTGATGGCGTTGACATTATTGTCGGTAATGACTTAGCTTTATCCAAGAATGTGAATCCTGTTGTGAGGGATATTCCATTGCCTGAAATGGTAGTAACTAGGTCGTGTTTAGATACAGACATAGACTACGGTCATAATTTGTTCATGGATTCGAACGAGAGTAAGTTCGTGGATTTGAATGAGAGTGAGTTCATGGATTCGAACGAGAGTGAGTTTGTGGATTCGAACGAGTGAGTTCATGGATTCAAACGAGTGTGATAGAGGTAGCAAGGTTGATCTTGGCATGAGTGTGGCTGAGAGACCTAACTCTATCGTTGACAGTGATAGCCAAACGGAAGGTGTAGCTGTCGAGAGTAACGTAGTAAATGTACCGGTATCTAGTACTAGTTACGGTGATGAATTAGGCATGAACCTTGTAAATAAGGATGAGCTAGTCAAGTTTCAGAGAGAGGATGAGACACTAATCTGAATTTTTTAATGTGAGCTGGATGATGATCTCGATGATGTGTGTAAGGAAACTTTTTGTGTAAAGGACGAAGTTTTGTGTCGTTATTTTCGTCCTAAGTCAGGTAGTAAAGGGGACATCACCGAACAATTAGTGATTTCTAGGAAGCTTCGTGAATTAGTTTTGAAGTTAGTGCATGATGAGCAAGGACATTTAGGAGTAAATAAAACTTTCAGGTGTATTAGTAGGGTGCACTTTTGGCCTAAAATGAAGAGTACGTAAAGAGGTATGTTTTAAGCTGTCATGAATGCCAAATTGCCAGGAACCCGAATCAAGTAATTCCCAGAGTTCCGTTGTGTAATATTCCTTCAGTAGGCAAATCTTTTGAGAATGTATTTATCAATATGGTCGGACCTTTTCTGTAAGTAAGGGTAGAGAAGATTGCACAACTAATCTAGAGTATTATAAAAACAATTTAAGAGATGTTTGGCAACTAGCGGAGGAGAACGGAAGCGCGAGAGGAAGTTAAGGGGAAACTAAACGGAAACATGATCTTAGAGCAAAAAAGAGAAGTTTGTGTGTAAGAGATAGAGTTTTGTTTTAGTACTAGTCCAGAAAGAAGGTCCTCTTTACCTTATAAGTTCGAAGGTCCTTTTTTCAGTGTTTAGAGGAGAGGGGAAATATACATTATAGAATTAATATGGGTAAGAGTAGAGCAAAGTCAATGAATGTAAACTTGCTTCAGAATTATAAAGAACGCCCCGCACCTTGGCCACCGCCAGTGTTCTATGTGACAGTGTTACTGAGAGAAATTAGTTTTGAGAAAACGCAAGAGGTGTTTTAGCATTTCAAAGTTTCAATCAAAGTTCAGAAAATGGAAAAAGTAAGAGGAAAGGATAATGTATTAGCTGATAGCCTCTCTAGAGATTTCTCACAATGAGTAGCCTAATGACCGTTTTCTGTTTTCACACGAGTGAGTGTGTGAGTGGAGAAGCGTGCGTGTTTGACTGGATTAAAGCTTTATGCAGAATTGTTCCCCTGCTGTTTAATTCTTTTTTCTCTTTAGAAAAAAATAAAATCAGTTGATTTCATTTTTATTCTTTTTTGGAGGGACGTGTAATGGTAATCGCTTCATAGCAAAGAAAGATAAAGGAAAGGAAAACACTTCTTCGAGAAGTTCTGCAGCAAGGAGACCTTTGCGCCCGTGTTGGAGGCGCCTGTTCTCATGATTGTTCTGGAATCGTCGGGCGGGTTGGGCAACACAACAGATGCCGAAGTGTCGTGAGAAACGCCCGCGATTTCTGATGCAATACATTCTTCGAGATTCTTCCAAATCGTTCCCGTAAGCTTGGAAGCCTGTGACGCTCGCTGGTAGCCCCGCCCCCAGATTGCCGTTTAAATACGACTGACGAAGTAGGAGAGAGCAGATCATCAGCAAGAGCCACAGATCCGATTATCAGAGAGAGATCAGCAGTAGAGACCAGAGAAATCATCCGAAGAGAGTAAGAGATCAATCATCAGAGAGTCACAGATCTGATCAGTGAGAGCTCAGCAGCAGAGATCAGAGAGGAAAAGTCGCTCGAGAGAGTTTGGTCAAATTTCTGGTCAAGTCGTCGTCAGGAGTGGACAACCGAGTATTTCGACGTGAGCAAAGACTTCAGAGAAGAAACAACGTTCTGCGAGAGGTTTTGTGGAGTTCCTGCCCTTCGAGTATCAAGAATAGACATTATTTTCTGCAATACGGAGTCAAGAAGTCGTCTGCAATTGCAGTTCTCATTTTGTGAAGCCATCGCTTCGAGTCGCAAAACTGGCCAGCAAGTACTTTCATTACCCTACTATTGTAACTGGCAGTGCAGGACACTGCCTTCATTTTTAATAATAATTGTTACACTCAAATCGATGGTATGGCTATGGGTTCTCCATTAGGGCCCATATTTGCAGGCATTTTTATGTGCTCCCTGGAGGAGCATTTTTAGACACCTGTCCTTTGAGTTACATCCGCTATTCTACAAAACGGTACGTTGACGATACCTTCGCGCTTTTTAAATCCAAGTACGACGCTGCTGACGATTTCTTCATTTCATTAACAGCGCACCCACCCAAATATAAAATTTACTATGGAATGCGAAAGTGATAATAACTACCATTCTTAGATGTTTTAGTCTTACGACAATATGATCATTTTAATACTTCAGTTTACAGGAAGTAACTTTTACAGGATTAGGTTCAAATTTTTATAGTCACTGTTTTTGTATGGTTTTTAAATTAAATTCTTTATCCACATTACTTCATCGTGCCTTCTCATTGACATCTAGTTGGGAATTTTTCACGAAGAAATCAACTTTTTACGTCAATATTTTACCAACAATTATTTTCCCACTACACTTTTTCACAGGTATGTTTGTAAACTTCTTAATAACGTTTTTATTCCCAGTCTCCTTACCTACAGTGCCTAAGCTTCAATTTATGCAAATGTACCTTTAATCCATGACAAAAATTTCTACGATGCACTAAGAAAACTCATATTTGATTATATACCAGCTATTAGATTTAAATCATCCCAACAAACCCACTCAGTTTAGGTAGTTTGTTTAAATTCAAGGATAAACTTGACCCTTTGATGACCTCATTTGTTGTGTACAAGTTTAATTGCCCTAGATGTAATCTGGGGACCTACGTGGGATCCACACAGAGGTTACTGAGGGTCAGAATTGATTGCCATAAGGGCGTTAGCTATAGAACTGGTAACAAACTTGCTAATCCTGAATTTTCTATATCAGACAACACGCGAATAAATGCAAGCAGATATACAATACAAAGATTTTGAAAATATTGGGACGGGCACCGAATGGCAACTACTGACAATTCTGGAGTCCTTGTTTATTAAACAGCTTGTTCCTCAATTGAACACGCAGTCTTCCTCGACAACTCTTTACCTAACGTGAGCTGTTGCCGGTCATTTCTGGTTTGTTCCTTCTGACTTATGTCCTTCCTTTCTCTCTTGATGGTCGGTTTTGCTAACTAGTTTTTATTTTTTTTTTCTTCTGGTTTTTATAATGTATTATGTCTTTTATTTGTAATTTAGCGCTTTTAATGTTAATTTTATTGTTTTAATGTCTTTACAGCTTGAAAATGAACCTATGGTTTTGAAACGTTGCAATAAATGTATTTTAAGGACCACCTGAGATGTACTTCCTCCTACAAGTCTTCTATTTTTCGAGTTGCTAGTAACCGCCATACCTTGGAACGCTATATATATATATATAATATATATATATATATATATATATATATATATATATATATATATATATACACATTTGTGTGCGTTTGTTAAAAGTATGTACTATATGCATATGCAGCGGAGAGAGAGAGAGAGAGAGAGAGAGAGAGGAGAGAGAGAGAGAGAGAGAGTAGGCTTCAAACCTGCACATAAGCACCTAATGTAAAGATCCAGTTAAACCTGCAATGCAACTTATTTCAAGTGCATCTCACGATGTAGATGACTGAGCAGACATCGATTCTGTCTGCCCCGAGTGGTAGATGAGGCTTCTACATCGATAAAACACTCCCTCTCAACACAACAGCGACGGTCCGTTCAGGTACTTTATGAAGGCAGCCAGAAACAGCTATGAGTGTTCGGTGTCCGTCTGTTTAAAAGATTGTATCGTCTGTTCGGAATGCTGGGAATGGTATG
>NC_061095.1:9666576-9676576 GCF_015104395.2 Macrobrachium nipponense
ATCTTTGGTATTGTTTTTCAATGAATAAAAAGTTGCATGGAAATATACTCTCAGAAAACTGTGGAAAGTATTTGCTTCAGTTATTTGAAAGATACATATGGAATTACAAGGTAATTTGAGAGACGACCTCAGGGAGAACTGGTTATTTGATAAAAAAAAAAAAAAAAAAAAAAAAAACTCGGAAGGACTAAGTATTTTAAAAGACGCCTTTTGAAAAGCTAATTATTTGAAAGACACCTTTAGAAGAACTCGTAATTTTGAAATACTTGTGGAATTTCTGGTTATTTTCGAAGAAAGATCTGTTTTGAAGGATGCCTTTGGAGGAACTACTTACAAATTCTGAGAGAAACCTTTTAAAGAATTGGTTATTTGATAAACGCTCGTGGTGTAAGTAATTATTTTGAAAGATCCCCTTGAAAGAACTAGTTGTTTGAGAGACGCCTTTGGAAGAACTAATTATTTAAGAAACGCCTTTGGAAATAATAGTAATTTTGAGAGAAGCCTTTGGCAGAAATAAATATTTTTGAGAAACCTTTTGAACAACTGCTTGAAAGGCCAAGTAAAAAAAAAAAAAAAAGGTTTGACCCAGTGCAGTAGTTTTTTTCGGTACTTTTTTTTTTTTGTTTTAGTTTATTATTTATTATTTTTATATTTTTATTTATTTATTTATTTATTTATTCATCCCCACTTTCATTTTAAAGGATGTTTGAGACGAGTGATTTGGTTTAATACCTACTCAACAAAATATTTCTTTCCGTATTCACTGTATGTTATTAATGCAGTAAGAAATAGCTGCTCTTCGGGAAATGAAATTCAAATACCTCTCCGTTCCTTTGATAACGTGAACCTACAAGTCAGTGTGGTTAATGCTGTTCTGTATCTACATTCGATTAAAAGATGTATGGTAACCCTGGTCTGAAAACGAAATTAGAGCGTTTTTGACCTTAAAGTTAAAAAAGTATCTTAACACCATTTCCTGTTTAAATAGACTGAATGTGATAACTCTTGTCATTCATGAATGCCGTTAATACAATTTGATTTACAATGATGACTGATTCTCTCTCTCTCTCTCTCTCTCTCTCTCTCTCTCTCTCTCTCTCTCTCTCTCTCGTGTGTGACTTGAAAGTTTCCTCTTATAGCCAGAGTAGCTTGTGACATATTTCTTACAATACTTGGAAGGTTGCACATATGATAGTGACACTTTTCAGCGTGTAATTTGGGGCATATAGATGAATACCATAATCAGAATTATCTTGGCGAATTGAATATTTACCAGAAAAGCCATACATTTTATCCGTCACTCTCTCAAAAAGGTTAAAAATGAATTGCAAATAAAAGTGGCTGATTCTCGATTATATTGGTCTTATACCGGAGATTTTTCGGAACAGTGGAACTGGGTAGCTTGGTCTAATTGCAGCTTTAACAAATTGAAATGGTGTATCATAAATAATTCCAGTAAAGAGGAAAGTTTACTGATGTATTTGGAGTGTAATGTAATATTGATTTTCATAATTATCAAAGCCTTTCACTTGTCTCCTCAAGTCTCACTCTCCAGAGTGAGATGCCATTCCGACTCTTAAGCTTATTCTCCGGAAGAGGCGTGTTTGCCAAGCCCATGTCTTTGGGCACAGATGCCCGGGGCGAGCGGGGCGGGGGGTTTTGGGGTTTTTGTGGGACTGTTATGTCGGAACCACCAGGATTAATATTAATCATGGGAACGACTAAGTGTTAAATGGCGGTCAGTCATCCACGTATTACCAAGTTCATCGTTGCCAAATCCGCTGATCTGAATGATGGTAGTTTAGCTAAGATATTTGGTGGATATTATTATTTAATATAATTTCGAAGCATGTCTTATTCCATGTGACTGAAAGAGGGGCTACATACAGCACATAAGCTCTCGAGATTATGTGTATCAAGGTCTTGTAGACCTTGATATGTATGGTGAAGTGTTGATAGGAGCTAACAATTTAGACAAAAGTTGAATCAGAATAATTTAACATTTTAGATAACCTTTTGAAGTTAAGTATATCTTAGTTTAACCAGACCACTGAACTGATTAACAGCTCTCCTAGGTCTGGCCCAAAGGATTAGATATTTTCACTTGGCTTGGAACCAATTGGTTACTTAGCAACGGGACCTACAGCTTATTGTGGGATCCGGACCACATTATATCGAGAAATGAATTTCTAATCACCAGAAATAAATTCCTCTGATACCTTGTTGGCAGAGCATGGAAGCGAACTCGGACTACTAAATCGCTGGACGAACATGTAACCCACTCGTCCAACGAGGAACTAGATAACCTTGTAAATACAAGCATGTATAACAGGCCAACTGTATAGTGTGTACCACCACTCCGTCTGTTTGGTGATTCAAGCACTTCCTTTACACCCATCAGTTGATTGATTGATTGACTTATTAAACAGGCGCTATAGAATCGCATATCACTGACACCGAAAGTAAATATTTTTGAAAGCAGATAAATAAGACACCCAGAATTGTCCGAAACATATTTCTGTTCTTGGCACATTCTTATTGTTATTTATTTTGCATGCCATGAAAACAACTCGGATTATCACGAATGTGATGTATTTTTACATGAAGGTCTGCCCACTTTAGTTTTATAGCTTTATAGTGGGTGGAGCTGTACTTACAGAAAGATTGGTTCATCTCCCAAATTTTAATGGATTTTTTTTGACACCCAGTGATTTTCGTGTATTTAACACATCTTCGGGGCACAAAGTAATACAAAACGTAAAAACTAGTGAGCAAGAAAGCTCTCACAAAAGCAAAGTGGAAAAGAATTATATATGTATGTACAATAAGGCCATTACAAACAGAAACAGCATTCGTCCAGATTACCCAACTGCTTAACACCCCAACAATTCAAAAGAAAAAGAGTAATTGCCCAATGACCCAATTACTTACAGAAGAGAAAAACACTTGACTATGTCAACCAGTTTTATAAAACAACTGAATTCACAATTATGAATAGTAACAATAATAACGGCACTAACAATATACCTAAAACACCAATAAACAAAAATAACTCAATGAACAGTACTATCAATATGAAATACATAAAAAAGGATTTTGACTAGTACAAAAACTGAAAGGATAATGTTAAAACTCACAAGAAATACATAAGAAGGAACTTGACAAGTACACCATATTAAAAAATAATGTTAAAACTCTTTACTATTTTATCTATATAAGATTGTCTAATTTGTATATACCAGGCCTCAAATTTAAAAGTTTTCCAGAATGTCTTTATAAAAGCAGATTCAGTTATATTCCTACTAATATCATCGTTACAAAATAAAATATCTTTAGCCTTTGTCCAATCAATCGCATGGTTAAGATTACTAAGGTGAATAAAAAGGGCACTAGAAGTCTGTCCTGTTCTAACCGATTATTTATGTTGATTTAATCTTGTAGACAAATCTTTCCCAGTTTGGCCGACATATTTCTTATCACAACCCTTACAAGGAATTGTATAAAGGCAGCAGGTAGATGAAAATGGGGAGTTCTTTATCATTATATTACAAACCGTATTTGAGCTTTTAAAAACTAATTTTGCATTAAAAAATCGAAGTTCCTTAGGCAAATCATAAAAATTCTTGTGGTATGGTAAAACCAACATATTATGGCACCAAAGAGGTTCTCTAACCCTGTTTGGATAAAAAGTACCCTTGGCCTATTTTAATGCCTTGTCCATTTGTGCCCCGACGATGTGTTAAAATACACGAATAAAAAGTACCCTTGGCCTATTTTAATGCCTTGTCCATTTGTGCCCCGACGATGTGTTAAATACACGAAAGTACTTGGCACTCTGTCTTTTCTTTTATAAAACTTTTTCCTGTAGCTTTTGCTGATATATATATCTATATATATATATATATATATATATATCTATATATATATATATATATATATATATATATTATATAGTCTCAGTAATTGGGCGGCTACTTTGAAATCTTAGCTCAATGATAAATAATATTGCCAAGAACATTCTTTATTATACGAGCTTTTGAGGCATAAAACCTCATCATCAGGCTGAAAAATTAACAAGGATGAGAAATCAGTAAATTACAATAAAAAAAGTCAAAACGTAAATACAAACCAAAAATGAATCACAAAATTACGAGAACAAAATGAAAATTACGAAAAAGAAAAATTTAGATAAATATATACTTATATATATACATTAATCATTGATGTTGTATGCTGTGATCACTGCTGATTAGTTAGTGATTATATAAAATACGCGGAATTTTATAGTTATTAATTTTTATTGCGCACTTCTCCAACCTTTAAATATCTCCATTTCTTTCAGACTCCATTGTATTTCTTGACATTTCGAACATTCTTGCGTTTTTTTTATAGTATGCTTTGCCCCGCAGACAGAATTGGCCATTATTTTTATGAGATTCATGATTCTTCATTTTTATGGACGTGTAACTAGCGAAGATTCGCATTTTAAGAGGCGACTTGTACCCAGATGTTATGTTAAGTTTAGGACATACTAAGTGGAAATGCATTCGTCGCCATTCTTGCCGTGCTTGCGGTTCTTTGAGGACGTGTCTGCATTGTCTTCAATGCTAAGCATCTCATTCCGTCCATTTAAGCTTCTTCTGGCGTCGTCTTCATCAATTACGTGTAATTAAAAAAAGAGAATCTGTCCCGTTTTGGATGGGTACGCCAGAGGTTGACAGAAACTTTGATATTGATGGGCGTTGTATAAGCATGGCGTCCGTTCATATTCCTATGAGGAGTCGACGTGCCCACCGGGTTGATAATATTTTTGGGTAGCGATGGGCAGGCAGAAATTGGAGCATAAATTTGCGTCTCAGTAATAAAGGTCAGTTCTCAAGAAAGGGTAAAGGAACTTGAAATTCATCGATTCAAGTAGACTGATTTAAAATTTAGCGTGATGTCTAAACTGCTGATTATGAGGGCATAGATTGATGTTTTGATTTACAGGAATCAGCTGACGTTACAAAAACGCACGCCTGGGGATTTCTGAAATAGATGTCAAGGGAGACTTATATATATCTGGAATACATTGATGACCTTTTACTCAAAACAATGTGGAAATCGGTATCAGAATGAGCGACATCCACGCACGTCGTCGTCGTCTCTATAAAGCTCATGCGGTATGTGCGATGGCACACTTGCTTTGCACATACCGCATGAGCATTATAGAGAAGACGACGTGTTTGGATTTCGCTCATTCTCATACTGATTTCCACATTGTTTTGAGTAAAAGGCCATCAACGTACGCCAGATAAATATATATATGTCTCCCTTAACCTATTTCAGAAAAACCCCAGGCGTGCGTTCTTGTAACGTCAGTTGATTCCTGTAAATCAAAAATCAATCTATGTTCTCATAATGATCAGTTTAGAGAACACGCATTCATTTCCAAGAAGCGCTCTTTTAGAGAATGTGCCCCTTTGCGTCCTGTGTCTCCTGGGTACATTCGGCAAAACCGCGACGAAAACTGCACGTGGACTTGATCGGCCCGTCTGGTTCAAGTGGTCATAAAGATTGCCTTTTGAGGGTCATCAGGCAAGAAGACTGGTCATCTCTGTGAAGTTGCCCCCATTGCCTTGGCCCTGTCACTCTCTCTCTCTCTCTCTCTTCCTCTCCCTCTCCCTCAAATAAAAAGTCCTTTACCTCATTCTCTACACACTATCGACTAGTCTTAATCCCATTTTCTGTCTTGATTCATTCTGCTTATAATTCAGTCCCAAATTTAAATTTGATGATTTTTTATTCCGTTAGCATTTCCATCTTTCTTTCCGGAGTAGCTTCTCAGCAATTGAGCGCGCTCGCTCGCCCGCCCTTCTTACTATTCTCTGTTGAAGTCTTATTTCACTCCTCCATTTTCTTGCCTTTCTTGAACCCATCCTTCATTGGCGATTCTGATGTCGTCGCTAATAAAATTTTGACTTAACAGAACCGCATCCAAATGTTGATATTTTGTGTATAATTGCCCCCGAGAATAAAGATGCAATCCTTCTTACGGCCTGCGAAAGATTTGGCTCTTTTTAATAAATAACTTTAGGGTCATAATACTTGTCATGCCTGGAAAGAATGAGTCCATTTATCCATCAGGAAGCAATTTAGCCGATGGCTAACTGACCTCTGTCTGTGTCTCCCCCTCCCAGCTCTGTCTGTCCAATTCTGCTGCGACAATGTGTGTGCGTCTGTGTGTGTGTGTGTGTGCGGGTGCATGTGAGCATTTCCCCCCCCCCCCTCCTCTCGTCCCCCTCCCCCTGGCCCCTCCGAAAGGATTAAGAGTATGGTGGCATCCCTCGTCAGCGGGTGGTATTAAGTTGCGACAGTTCGAGGTCCATCCTGGGGCAGTTCTGAAGTCATTTAGACAGCTTTATAGTCATCCGGTTTCAGGCTCAGACAAAACCCACCTTCTGCGATCCCGCGGTAATCAGTCATTTACATTCTGCCGTCAGCGTTTCACTTGATGCGACAAATATGGCTTTTTTGCATGGTATCCCGAACCGAGAGAAAAACTCTCTCTCTCTCTCTCTCTTCTCTCTCTCTCTCTCTCTCTGCCGAATGTTCAATTCCATCTTCTTTTCTTTCGCTTGCTCACCTTGCCGAGCTCAGCCATTATAGTTTCTTTACACACATGAAAAGGGGTCTTGTGTGTGTGTGTGTGTGTATCCTGTGCCTTCTTCTACGATGCGCCTTCAGATGTTTGTAGCTTTCCTGGTTGTGGAGAGCGGTGGGAGGAATGCTGCATTGTGGGATAATTAGGATTTAGTGGTCAGGCGTCATGCGGCGGGACAAGTCCAGCCCAGAATAACTAGCATGTGCATCTGTAGGAAGGGACGTGTAAGTGCCCGGCAATGGAGTCTTCGCAAGAAAGGTCTGTCAGGATCCCTCCTCCGAGGACGCGGCAGCGCCGCCACCGCCACAAACCGAAGATTATCATACATCAACCATTAAAAAAAATCGAAAAAAAAAAGAGCGATCGCCTCTTATGCCTTTGGAAAGTTGTCGTACATAAGTCTGTCGTTTTTTTGGAATCGATATAGTGTGTACGTATGCTCGCTTAATGAATGGCCGCTGTCTGATTTAGCCCTCCGACGTAAAACGGCCTCTTCTCCCGCCTTTACTCCCGTCTAGGCTGACGATATATTGTGCGTTTCCGTCTGTTATCCTTCGTCTGGCAACCCCGGTGGCTTGAGAAATATATTTATATATATACTTTTTACGGATATCGGAGCCACGATGATTATTTTTAGGAGCGTGGTCGGATATTTATAATTCTTTATTGGACTTTTGAGTCACGACGCTAGAATTACGCAGGTTAAGTTGTCATGCATGAAAGTTAGTTATCGCTGTAGCGATAGAGAGAGAGAGAGAGAGAGAGAGGTGACTTTTGAAGAGGTAATTTGTTTTTTTTAAATTAATTATGATTGGTCCCTGTATTACAATTTTCATTTCGTAAAAGCCCCTGTGTTCAAAAATGTCCAATAATAGTTTTCCGCGGTCATATCATAACCCATAAAACGATGTATTTTAAAACGGAACTTTTCATTTTTTATGAAAAGTTCCGTTTATCTGTTCCGAATATCTTCCTGCCTTCAAAAAGAATTTTTTATGATATTTGTATCCGCACCGATATATGAAAGTGACGTAATTTTTTAAAAATTCTTTTCAAGAAATAAAGTTCAAAGTAGACTTTACCGGATTTTCATCTTCAAATCTTCCCATCGGAGTAGTAAATCATACCACCCCAAAGACTCTAGAAGGCAATGTAAACATATGACAACTTAGATGCTTAAATTACAATCATGTTTCATTCCTGCAATCTGTTATGTCACATACTCAAATTCAAATCAGTTTTGTCAGTAAACAAATTACTTCGTACGACAACAATAACAATAATTTTCCACCGAATATCCTTTACTTTTCTTATAAGATTAGCCAAATTTTTTTCGTATGAAATTTAGAATAAATCAAGTTACGTATAGGTAATTAACATGGTGTGGGGCGTTGAAATATTGTATTTTCGTTTTATAAACTGCAAATGATTACCAAAGTTAATAGTTATTTTAAGTTGTGCTGATCCCTGATCTTTTCCATTGATGATTTTCTTTTGTTTCTTTCGTTAACTTCAGATATGAGTGATTTAGAGGCATGTTTTGAAGTTTCGTCAGGATATTGATGCTGTGTTCCATACCTGTTTTTGATGACATACAACGAATTATATGTTTTCGTCCTTCATGTCTGTTTATATTTATGGTTTGGATGCTTTTTTGTATGAATCGGTAATGAGAACCACTGTGTTTGGTTTGATAAATTATTTTTACTTTCTTGCTAATATTTTCGGACCGTTTTATAGTGTTTACTGTTTATAAGGACTTTTTCGTCGTCCAGGATGGTAGCAACACCAGGTAATCGACAATCAATCAATCACTCAGTGTAGAAAGGCGCACAACTCACTGTTGTTGCTTATGACGGTGTTTTGATCCTATGTTTACATAAGAGGTTTTCTGTGTATTTTTGGCGTTATATATATATGTATATATACATATACATTCCATATCTTTGTATATGTGTCTGTGTCTGTGTGGTCAGAAAATCTTGGTCTATTAATTTTTTTTAATGTGACTGTATTTTACAGAAAGCTGGATTCTCAAATGATTTTATTTCGAATATAAATTTTAGACAAATTCTTTTCCCCATTTTTTTAGTTGTGCGTTTTAATCTTTTAAATGATGAAGAAGATTTGGTTAAACGTGTGATTGCAAGTGTACAATTGCATACGCGATTCGTTGATGAGGCAAATACTTTTATATATTAGAGCGGTTTGGTTTTCTTATATCTTTCGAAGGACGATGTCAGTTGGAAACTTTATTTATCGCAATCAGCGTCGTACTTAAAGTGAGAAATTTCCATACAGTGCTTCACAATAAATTGTTTAGAATTATGATTCCTTTTTATTTGTATTTTTCAGTTGAATGCTGTCGGAAAAACAGGTTGCATAAGTTCGTTTAATAGCAAATTTTAAAACTTTGTTACAAGATGCAAAGCTCTGTAAAATTCAAATAATTCACGGTAAAGGAATTGTTTTTAGTTTTCTTTAAAATAAAACCATTGAGGTGGCTACGTCTGTCCATCCGGACTTTTTCTGTCCGCCCGTAGATCTTAAAAGCTACTTAGGCTAGAGGGCTGCAAATTTTTATGCTGATCATCCACCCTCCAATCATCAAACAGCAAATTGCAGCCCTCTAGCATTATTACGTTTTATTTCATTTAAGGTTAAAGTTACCCATGATCATGCGTCTGACAAAGCTATGGGACAAGCCACCTCTGGGCCGCGGTTGAAAGTTTCATGGACCGCGGCTCATACAGCATTATACGCGGTTCAGAAATAAGCATAACATATTTTACCTGTTTTCTATTATCGTCAGCATCAAGATCAACAGGAATAAAACTATTTTAATCCACACCTCGCTCTTCTAAGTCCCTCTCATTTTTGTGGCCAGCATCTGGGTTATTCAAGACAAAACCAGGTTAATCACACACCTGTATGTCCCATCAGCTCCAGTCTCGCCCCCCCCCCCCCCCCCCCCCCCCCCCCCCCCCCCCCCCCCCCCCCCCCCCCCCCCCCCCCCCCCCCCCCCCCCCCCCCCCCCCCCCCCCCCCCCCCCCCCCCCCCCCCCCCCCCCCTCTCCTTCTTGCCCTCCCCCATTTCGAATTTGTATGCTAATATATGGCATATCTTCTTATGGCAGCATTTGCAGACCTTACATTAAACAGAGATATTGTTTTGCATTAATGGGCATTTTATGGCACAGATCAATGTTATGATATGGTAATGCTTTTTATAATGTGATTATTGTATTGCAGCCTTAACAGCCTTTCCGAAGGTGATGTGAGCGAGCGTTTATTTTCCTCGCTTTCCCCCGGAGCCTTTGCGGTAGGTGTTCGACTCCGGTCTGGATTCATTCTCGAT
>NC_061095.1:9679076-9681576 GCF_015104395.2 Macrobrachium nipponense
TGCAAGCTTGAATTTCAAGTCATTGGTCCCTGTGGGCTTGTTCCATGAGAATAGGTTTCATCTACTGAATAATAATAATAATAATAATAATAATAATAATAATAATAATAAATTGTCATCAAAATCCACAATTATATAGTAAAGTATATTACTATGTAAAATAAAGACTTGTTCATCAGTATTAACGCTATAATGTTAAGTGAGAGGTTAGTTTTCTTAACATTTGAACGTTAAACACCGTTCAGGTGTTCGAAAGTATTTTATTTTTATTTTACAAGGTAATATAATTTTGTTTATTTTAATTGGTTACATAATTCACAATATAATTGGGGATTTTTGTGATAGGATGTTCTTCACGAGATTGCGAATTTCTTAGCAGTAATAATAATAATAATAATGATAATAATAATAATAATAAGCAACTACCCACGAATACAACGGCCGGTTCCGATTATGTCGGCCTCTACGTGAAAACATAATGGGTTGTCTATTGACTTTAATTGCAAAAGGGGTTGCAGTCAGGATGCTTACATTGGTCACCAACATAAAGTTCACCCAAGATAATCACTGTACTCTGTCTGGCGAGATCACGTTTGAATTATTATGCTAATGTATGGAGTGTTTTCTCTTGGGCCCATGTAAACCCCTTTTAAGGATGCGGCTTACATCGAGCCTTCGGTGGCACACTGTAGACGGTATACTACAAGTTCTATGCGAAGTTCTTTCTGCTCCGGGGTGTATTACTGTCTGTCCTTTTCTTTTATTCATTTTAGACTTTGTGTATGTATACTTACACACGCACACACACACACACACATATCATATTATATATATATATATATATATATATATATATATATATATATATATATATATTGATATATATATATATATATATATATATTTCAATAATAGTTCACAAAGGAAAAGAATAGAGTTTCTCTTAGAAAATGGCCAACAGTTTCGTCCTCCAATGGACTTCTTGGAGCGTTTATTAATAAACGCTCCAAGAAGAGGTCCATTGGATGACGTAACTGTTGGGCATTTTCTAAAAACAACTCTATTAATTTTCTTATGTGGACTACAATTGAGAATTAATATATCTTCGTGCCTAAGAAGATTACCAGTAATATATATATATATATATATATATATATATATATATATATATATATATATATATATATATATATATATATATACTATATATATATATATATATATATATATATATATATATATATATATATATATATATATATATATCATAATTTCCCATCAAGCTGTTCAGCGTCGTTAACTGTACATCACTCCAATTTTCAACCAGTAATAATGCCAATAGCCATTTGTTTACCTAATAGAACTACCACAACTTACTCGTTTCTTTGCACAGTGAAGAAATACTTTAACTTCATTAGTCACCCCTGGACTGCCGAGTATTTCTCAGAAAATTAAGTATTGTTACTGTTTATATAAATAGCTCTGCAATGAGTAAACAAAGATTCACGCGTAAAATTGATTTACTATGACAAAAAGCTAGATGATTTAGGAATGTCTTGAATCAGAACGAAGTTTTTGTCGTTTTTCGAGATGTCGATAGCATAAATTAGCTGAGATGTCATTCACAAATTAAATAGAACGTGACAAAATCTGGCATTGTTCTAGACCTAACGCAACTCACGTGAACTATCACAAAGTATTTTCTGAGATGATTGTGATACTCTCCCATGTAAATAATTCAGGAGTAACTTGGATATTCGTGATATGTCTCATTTGCTAGTTATTATTGCTCAAAAGTGCTGGTTAGTTAGCAGTGGCCTGTTTTCCCATTATTAGTTTACATTGAAAGCAGAAAATCTATGCTAAACATCCGGCTTGTTTTAACTGCACATCGAGTTCTTTATTATGTTACCGAGTCTTTTAGTAAATATTCTTTAAAAGAATATGCAATCATTAATCTTCGTTCTTGATACTTTTATTTGATTTATATATTTGATTTGATTTATATAGATTTTTGGCATATGCCCAGCACTGGGGCAACTAAGGCCCTTCAGCGCTGATAACGGAAATTGACAGTAAAAGGTTTGAAAGGTGTTACAGGAGGAAAACCTCAAAGCAGTTGCACTATGAAACAATCATTAGGAGAGGGTGGACAGTCAGATGGAAGAAAGAGAATATGAACGGAGGTACAGTAAAAGGAACGAAAGTAGTTGCATCCAGGGACCGAAAGGACGCTGCAAAGAACCTTAAGTAATGCCTACATTGCACCGAATGAGGTGCACTGACGGCACCACTTCCCTACGGGGGATACCTTTATTGATATTGATGTGGTGCGACAGTTTTAACTAGTTTTAATAAATGCAAGTTCATTATTTTATTTTCTGACTGTTTTAGTTCTGCCTCGGTTGACGTGTTGACATCTGCTCTTCTCGTTCATTCTCACTGTGAATCCACACTCCTTTTCCGTCCTCCTGTCACTTATGGTGTTTTTAAATATCCT
>NC_061095.1:9686576-9696576 GCF_015104395.2 Macrobrachium nipponense
TCTTTCACCTATATTCAAACGAGGTAATTTTTTTGGTACTGTTTTAAATATGATGTAAATTGTTAGGGTAATGTATTCATCCTGCCGAATTGTTTTTTTCTTTTTGGTATTTGTCCCCAACCAAGTCTTGTAGTATTTTAACACCAAAAATACTCCTACGGCGGTATCGCAAAATTAATTATTTTTCCATTTCTAGCTTAGACACATAGAACGTGTATAATGTATAAAGATTTTCTTGCGTGCGTACGAGGTGTAAAAATTAAAGGTGTACTATACTGTCTAGAGAAATTCCACGTGAAATGTGCCTTCGTGAATGATATCCTTGTCCTGGAAATCGTTGCCTTATTGATGTTATTGAAGAAGGCGTTTTGTGCTGAAATTCACGAAAAAAAGGATAATTAATGTATTAGTTATCAGTTCTTTACTTTATGTCTTTGAACACAAGACAATGGTAGTAGTATTGTTTGGTGCCATAACTATAATAAGGTTTTGCACTTTTGGGATTGCTGAGATTACATTTTCTGAAGAATGGATGTTAATATCAGGAGCCTATTTGTGCTAGTTTGATATATATATATATATATATATATATATATATATATATATATATATATATATATATATATATATATGTATGTATGTATATATATATATATATATATGTATGTGTGTGTGTATATATATATACTATATATATATATTATATATCTATATATCTATATATATTATATATAAATATATATATATATATATATAGATATATATATATATATGGTATGTATGGATACATATATATATATATATGTATGGTGCGTGACTATTATTTAAAAATATATATATTTATATATATAATATATATATATATATATATATAGTTTATAAATCTTAACATGTGCCTCTCCATAGTAAGAAATGTGGCTTACCAGAATGATACAACCATTGGGTTACATAGCGCTTTTTTCAGCACTTTTCCCATCATAAGTAGAAGTTGGTACCCAAATATAGCAAGGTGGTCTCGGCAGTAGAAGGATTGCGAACTGCATATATATATATATATATATATATATATATATATATATATATATATATATATATATATATATATATATATTCTTACGTTTTGGGTTGGCCTTGTGATCCCAAATACGTAAATGGAAAATATTATAGGGAAAAAAATGGAAATAGAGGGCTTCTGACTTACCTTAGATAACTATAATAGGATTGATTTTGTTATTTTTACTCTAGAAGGTCGCCATTAAAAACCAGCTAATTAATTTACATTACATTTATTTACAAGAGGCCGTTGAATGGCCTTGGATAAGGCAAGGCAACTTGGCCGCACGTGGACCACTCCTAGCTCTCACAATGGGGGAGAGCTGGCCAAAATCAGAGTTACTTCATTGCGGGTTTCCAAAATTAATCATAGGTATCTTGCATTAAGGAAGCACTTGCAAGTGAAGAGACATTACACGTGACTCAGCAAAGATCTGGAAAAGTTCCCAGATTAGACACAAAATAAAATAAGGACTTCTTGCACTATATTTCGGCTACAAGGGCAGTCACTCTTATCTAACACACACTGAGGAGGAACTCTAGTGTTTAAATGAAATGTTCATGAACATGAAGACTTAATCTTGAACAGGTCACAGGGGTAACAAGTGCCCCAATGGAGACAAAGGAATTTCAGTAGAGAAGTGATACAAGGGATATTTGAAATGGAAATGGCAAGATTCGTCTGGGAGGAATAGAGCTGGTTGGATTTTGCACTTTCAAAACGTACGTTTGATCCTTAGATGCTTGAACATGTGTCGTGATGTATGAAGGGGGGCTCCAACCAGCGTGGACAGGACAAAGGCTGACTTCCAGTCAGAGAGAGGACACGTCTGTCCTACCGGAGCAACTAGCTTGGACTGACAACTCCTCAGTGTATTTCCGAATGGCCTGATATGCCTATAGCCTCCAGCATTGTCTGGAAAGATGCGAAAATACAACCAGCAATTTTGGGGGGAAAGAGGTCTTATGCTAGGAATTCCTAAAGCCACATCGAAACCTATCTAATCCTGTGACCTGCCTTTAGTACCCTAAACTCGAGGCCTATAGTTAACGGCTTATTTTCTCCCCGCTACTAACGGAAATTCCGATCTCTGGCCTGCTTTGTGTTTCCCTCCTAAAGTCAGCTGATTAGGGGAAAATGGCTGCTCTTCTAGCAATTGAATAATTTAACTGAGTGCTGGGTAGACGAGGGGGTCAGTAAACGTAATAATAATATATATATATAATATATATATATATATATATATATATATATATATATATATATATATATATATATATATATATATATATATATAGAGAGAGAGAAGAAGGAGGAGAGAAGAGAAGATGAGAGAGCGGAGAGAGACGAGAGAGAGAGAGAGAGAGAGTTTGTCCAGGTAACAAAACAGTTTTTACTACAGTATCTTTATCATAATTTACAATATTCCGCTGCATTTTGATATACATTTTCGAACAATATGTTTGGATCTTGATAACAATCTGAAGTTAACTTACGATAGTCGTTAAATGTTGCACTTGGATCAGTTTTTAATTCTGTACAGGGGTCTTAGCATTGCTCTTTTGTAATTTTGTTATTTACTGTATTACCATATTTGCTGTTGTAACGCCTATTGCTTATTACCAGTTCTATCGTTCTGTTGTACGCGCGTTCTCTATATTTTCCAAGAATTACTATTTTCCCAATTGTTTTTCTCATTTTGGATTATTGTTCCATTTGAGATGTTTTTTCTACGTTATGCAAGTGCAACATTTAAAATTTTGTTTTAAGATTTTTTGTTCTCCTTTTGCTACGAATACTCCTTAATGTATTTTTAAAGATTTATTCGTCATTTATCTGTCTTTTATTTACATCGTATAACCCTGCCTTTTTATGCTCTAGAATTTTTGTTCTGGCTCTATTTTAGGATTTAGATCTGTCACCTTCCAAGACCGATTCTCAAAAGCTCTATGCAAATGTTGTCTAGTGTCACTGGATTGCACATCCTTTATCCAGATGCATTGTAAAAGGTATCCACTCATCCTCTCGGGCATAAGATTTGATTCTTTTTAAGGTTCAACGGACGATTTACTTGATGTAGTTTTCCCTTCGTGTCACCTCATTCGCAATTCGGGCTCTTTTTTCTTCTTTCTTTTCTTCTTGTTTTCTTCGAACCTGGCCTCGGCCGCCTTTTTGGGTTGGTTGCCAGTCCTTTCGAACTCTGCATTTACTTTATTATTATTATTATTATTGTTATTATTATTATTATTATTATTATTATTATTATTTATTATTATTATTATTATTATTGATGTTGTTGTTGTTGTTGTTGTCTTAGGAAGCAGACCCTCTCTCAAGCATACTTTATTAAAAAGTAATGGCTACTTCAGCAGCGTTACGCTTGTAGAGATTCTTCTGTTTTTCGAATAGCGGCTTTTTCAGTACTACTTAAACAGGCTAGTTGAGCGCCTGTGGAGGTCATTTTCAAATACGGGGTCAAGATCAGTTTATCTATTTATATTTCAATTTTTACAGATAAATTATGATATCATAGTCATCAAAGTCATTAAGAAACTGTAAATGACTTTGATGACTATAGTTTATCTGTAAAAATTGAATTCTAGATATATATTTAAACTGATCTTGACCCTGCATTTGAAATGACCTCCATAGGCGTTCAACTAGCCTGTTTAAGTATTACTGTAAAAGCTGCTATTCGAAAAATAGAGAAGAATCTCTACAAGCGTAACGCTGCTGAAGTAGCCATTACCTTTAATAAAGTATTATTATTATATTATTATTATTATTATTATTATTATTATTATTATTATTATTATTATTAATTATTACTTAGAAGATTAACAGAAGATTAACTCTATTCATGTGGAACAAGCCCACAGTTGTCATTGACTTGGAATTTAAGCTTCCAAAGAATATGGTGTTCATTAGGAATAAGTAAGAAAAGGTAAAGGGAAATAGAGAAAGATGAAATCTCACTTATTAAAAAATGAAAAAAATAAAAAAATTCATAAAAATAAAGATTTAAAGTATTAAGCTGCGGGACGTGTTCACAGTCCTAAATTATATCAATAAGATTCCGCACTCAAAAGAAGCTGTCTTACAGAAACTGTCTGTATTTTTAACGTGCAAACCACACAGTTCTCCCACCAATCTGTGATATGTCAAACGCATGTAAGTATAAAGTATATTTTAACGGAATACCAACGGAGATATCAACGCCCGAGGAAATTATATTTTGAAAAATACACAATGAATGGAATTTTAGCTGAACGCGAGAGATTTTCTTAAGAAACAAATGTAAAGTTTTTACAACACTTGAACCTCGTAAATAAAATCTAGTTTGCTACGTATAAATTTTACACTTAAGATTTCTAATCTTTCGGGAAGGCTGTAGAAGAGTTTTTTTTTTACTTATCTTTCGGGAAGGCTCTAGAAGTGTTTTTTTTTTTTTCTTTAATTCAGTGGTTTTCTCTTAAAAAAGAATGTGAGCATGAACATTGTCATACGATTTTTTTTTTTTTTTTTTTTTTTTTTTGCAACTTTCAGCAACCCATATTTTGCACTGAGTTACTTAACACAAGGATCAGATTTGAATCGGTGTCGCACCAGTACGAAGGACATCTTGAAATCTCTACCGTCGGGTTTTCTTTTCCCACAATAAACCTCGGCTTCGTTCCTTTCCTTGACGCAAATTTTTTTTTCTTCTTTTTTTTATGGATGCCATGAGAAGACTATTGGAGGAGGTTTGAGCATTACTAATACTCGCAACGAACATTTAGCGGTGTGGTGCAAGCGGCTGGGGTCCACGAAAATTTTGGAAATTAATAAAGTGATTAAGATTAAGGGTTTGAAGGTGACTGAAGTTTAGTCTATAATTATTATTATTAATTATACTGTGATCCTTTCATAAAATCAAAGCAAGAAGAAACGGTAAAGGAAATTATGCTCTATTGAGCCACAACTGACTGACGCCTGGTAAGTGACGGACGAACCTGGATGCTGCTTTAGTTAAATCAAGTGTTGATTAGTGTTACTTCTGTAATATAGAAATTTCGATTACGCTTATGAATACTGTCGACGTACGTATTTTCAATTATAGTGTTGTTCAGCACCTTCAAAATAAAGCCTTGCAATGTTATTTTGAACTTTCCGACGAAAGTTAAAATATGTTATATGAAATTGGCGTAAATTAAGGATCGTAGCATGTGATTTAATTCATTCCGGTTTTGCGAGTACAATGTTTTACATTAGTCATGTAGAATTATTTTTTCTACTGTGTTCATGTCTTATTTCAAGAGCTTTTTCCCTTTCTGTCTCATACAGTGCTGGTGCTCCTTATTCTGTTGCTGCTGTTGATTTTTCGTACTTTTAAGGAAATGCCGTTTACACACACACACACACACACACACACACACACACACACACACACACACACATATATATATATATATATATATATATATATATATATATATATATATATATATATATATATATATATATATATAAGCATACAGTAGGGTCCACAAAACACATCAAATAGGCCAAAGTTTATTCACATGATACGTTTCGCACATGTTCTCTGTGCATCTTCAGTTTGTAAAAATAACATAATTGTTAAAATTTACAAAAAATATTTTTAAAATAAAGTTAAGAGAGAAAAAAAATTATTACTTATAAAAATTAATATAACTTAAAAAGGATTACAGTAAAAAAGACCCAGTTCTCACCAAACCACTCAAAGGAGAAGGAGAAGAACGAATGACCAAGATTTCACTCCAACCTACGACTTCAGTTATGCGAGATAAAGAGGAGAAGCGGAAACGTATAGAGTTCAAAGAAGGAATAAGCATTTTGATGTATAAAGACTCAAGGGTTGTTAGGTAATCACTACGGCTTGTACCACCAATAATGGAGAAATGCTTTTTATTAACTTCGATTTATGTTGGTATTTATGTTGGATCTTGCCGCAGGTTGCTGCAGATGAGTTATTGTAGCCATATGGGATACAGTTATAGAACGGGCCAGAAACTGAGTAAACCTGAATTTTCCAGTATAAAAAACCATGCTTCTATATGTAAAATCGAAGTTAATAAAAAGTATTTCTCCATTATTGGTGGTACAAGCCATGTGATTACGTAATAACCCTTGAGTCTTTATACATCAAACGGCTTGTTCCTTCTTTGAACCCTAACGTTTCCGCTTCTCCTCTTTATCTCGCATAACTGAAGTTGTAGGTTGGTGTGAAATCTTGGTCATTCGTTCTTCTCCTTCTCCTTTGAGTGGTTTGGTGAGAAGTGGGTCTTTTTTACTGTAATCCTTTTTAAGTTATATTGATTTTTATAAGTAATAATTTTTTTTCTCTCTTAACTATTTTTAAAATATTTTTTTTATATTTTAACAATTCTTATGTTATTTTTACAGACTGAAGATGCACAGAGAACAAGTGCGAAACGCATCATGTGAATAAACTTTGGCCTATTTGATGTGTTTTGTGGACCTGCTGTATGCTTTTATATATCTTCACACACACACATATATATATATAATGTGTGTGTGTGTATGCATTTATGAATTTATAATGCACAACTTTAGGTGAATAGTGGCAAGATTACCTGCCAAATTTTTAAAGAATTCAGTTTTATAAGTCGCATCATCTATATGGATGCTGCACTTCAATCTGACTTCGTAGTCTGCAGTCCTCTATTTTCCATGCTCTTAAAACGTCTGTTCTTTCAAGTGACGGGGTTGTCGCCATCTTCAGGGGTCTAACACCACTCCCTTTATTTTCCTGGGGCAGAAAAGGATGCTATGTTGACTGCCTCACAGTCAGTCTCGTAAATAAAATAAATGACGTCCTTATTTATGGAATCTGAAATTGCTCATAGCTTTGTATAGGTCCTCAATCACAGTATTATCGCTGTGTTTTCCTATTTTGTTGATCATTGTATTTTGTGTATCGTGAAGCTATTATCGTCCCAACGGCCGAGAGTGCTTTTAATCTGCCAGTAATCTGCAGTTTACCATTGTCTTGTCTTTTCTTGATTAATACGTAACATTATCAGCCATTCTTAGATAGCTATACATCTGAGTCAGTATCGTTTACTGCATGATTTATAGAGCGAGAAATCTGTAGCCTCAACTTACTACTGCGCATCCCAGAGAGATGTCATATTTCACACCCAACCAGTTGCGAGAGAGAGAGAGAGAGAGAGAGAGAGAGAGAGAGAGAGAGAGAGAGAGAGAGAGAGAGAGAGAGATGCAGTATTTAAATGCTTCTGCTTATTGTTTGCCTTAATGTGTCTTGAAGAAACCAATGTAATATTGAACCTGACTGTTTTGCCAATCATTTTGTAAGGTTGTACATGCTATATTTATGTTACGTGTTACACAGGCATTTATTTTTATACATAATTTTTTTACTTTGACGTATGGGGAATGCGCAGTGCTTAGGTTTTCTCATCTTGGCAACTTCTGTCTTGTCCTCTTTTTATATATATCTTGTTTTCTTTTTTTGATTTTTACTTTATGACTGACAGAAGATTCAAACTTCCCTCTCAAATAGTCTTCGATTTTTTATCCCTATTTGAAAGTGTCCGATCACTTTGCATTTACAGCCCCTTGTTCAGGCAAATTATTTTTTTCCCGTAGTATTTACGTCTAATTTGACAATGCACTGCCTTGTATATGCAAAATACTGTTTTTAGCTCTGTAGCCTCCGGTCACAAACATTTTCCAGCGCCTTTGGCCGTGATAGCATGTGGTTTTACATGGCTAAGAGCCGAGTGTATTTTTTGTAACGCGTCAATGTTGAACTCTTTACTAATGTGTGTTGATTTTCGTTTAAGCTCTGAGAAGCCGTTTGAGTTTTTCAGTTAGCCCCGAAGACCAAGAAATCACTCATTTTTATTCAGAGCATGTAAAAGAGCCTTGTAGGTTGATAGGGAATCGCGAGTTACTCGAGTCATTTAATTACGAATATTTTTGAGGTGTCAGAATTCGTAGAGAAACTGAAACCGATGCATTTTCGGGGACCAGGGTTTCGTTATGTACAACTCAGTTTTTCGGGTTTTAGTAACTATACCTAAATTATTCTTAAGCAAGACAGCTCTGTAAATGTTTACTTATTCCGAATGATTCCTGAAATTTTATGAAATTTTAGACAACTAAACTTTTATTATAATGCATACACACATATACGTATATATATATACACACACACACACACACACACACACACACACATATATATATATATATATATATATATATATATATATATAGAGAGGGATAAAGAGAGAGAGAGAGAGAGAGAGAGAGATTAATATCAAAACCGAGTTCCGAGGTTGAGGTTAAGCCAGTCCGAAAGAGAAAGTCCATGTTCAGTATGCCTAGGGTAGCTTCGTATAGTAAGCTGCAGCGCAGGTGGAGTAGGTGTGGAACCAGCAACCTCATCCCAAAAAAATGTTGCGGATACCAGAAGTTTGACACTGGGAACCAGACTCTGAAAGAATACTATATATATATATATATATATATATATATATATATATATATATATATATATATATATATATATATATATATATATATATATATATAATATATATATATATATTGTGTGTGTGTGCGTGCGTGTTTGTGTAATATGTGTATGTGTGTGTGTGTGTGTTTCTGTGACTTTTTATATCGGCGACCCTTTTTAACAAGTTAAATATGTGAAGCTCACGTCATAGTTGTGTCATCAGTGTTAAATTTTTCGTTGTTGCGTATTCATTTTCCATATTTTATTTCATGACCTCTGCCAACCATAGGCTTGAATAGGTAAAGGCGCTGGGTTGCCCATTTTATATATAAATTGTAAGTCTCTAATATAGATATGCATAATGTGCTTGATATCGACAACTCGAGAAAAAAGGTTCATTATGACGTGCTGGCTTTGAATGACAATTGGCAGTGGTTAGTCATGACTGCTTTCATCCGTGTATAAGCCTTGATGGGACTTTCGTTAATGAGATTTCCTCGTTCTTTTGCAATGATATCGCCTCGCCTGTGCATTATTGCTGACCTTTGTTGTACTCTTAAGTGAATTGCCTGATACCGGAGATTCGCTTTGAAAGGGCTAAAGTAGCCTCAAGTGCAGGAGTGTTCTTAATGATCTGTCACTTATGAAATATCGTGATGCATTTGATGTTGCTGATGCCCAACAGTCATAGTACATGACGTTGATCCACCTGTATATTCCTCGTCCCATTCATGCCGTCAGCGTACCTCATGCGGTACATTGTGGGCATTACTTAAGGCTCCTTGCAGCGAGCTTTCGGCTCCTAGCTGCAACCACTTTCGTTCCTTTTACTGTGCCTCCTTTCATATTCTCTTTCTTCATCTTGTTTTCCACCCTCTCCTAACACTGGATTCATAGTGCAACTGCGAGGTTTTACTCCTGTTACAGCTCTGAAGCCTTTCACTGTCAATTTCCATTTCAGCGTTGAATGGCCTTAATTAACTCAGCTCCTCGTCCAAGGAGAGTAGAAAAGTCGCCCTGTGTCATATGAGCCAACACAGATTGTCATTATTATTGTTGTTATTCAGTAGGTGAAACTTATTTACTTGAAATTCAAGCTTCCAAAGACTATGGTGCTCATTAGGAATTGAAGCAAGAGGAAATAAAGGGAAATACAGAAAGAAATATCACTTATTAAATTTTAAACAATTAGAGATTTAATCCTGAACCGATTTTAAAGTACAAACTCTTTTTGAGACGATAGGGATTGCTCACTGACTCAAAATATTTGTTTCATTTGGTACGAGGCATGCGTTTCTGGCCCTTAATCTCGTATGAAATATATTAGTATATATGAATCATTAATACAAGCTTTTGCATTGTCTGCGTGATGCCGGCAGATCTAGATAAAGGTTAACGTGACTTCGATATACAGGTTTATC
>NC_061095.1:9701576-9729076 GCF_015104395.2 Macrobrachium nipponense
TGTTTTGCGCACTGGACTCTGGAATCATGGTTATGGAGCAAAGAACGAATATATCACGAAAAATAAAAGTTTGTGACTGGAGGAGACCTCATGATTAGAAAATAACTTATGAAAATGTAGCACTGTTGGCTTAATTTCACTATTCATCATGGAATGAAAATATGTGTATAAAGCTATGATATCCCAAATAGTCCCTCTGGATAAGAGGACGTTGGCGTCGCAACAGCATTGGTCATTAATGTTATTCAGTTTTCTGGACTAGTCATAACGGAATAGCTACAGTTCAATGTATGTCGAGTTGCCAAATGTGAGTAACGTGTATTGCAAAACTAATTGGACAAGTGATGGCCATCTCTAAATATGACATAAGTTTCCATAGAATAGCAAAGGTTATTAACATTATCAATACTACCATTCCTTGTGTTAGTAACAGTAATTGTAGTTGTTATTGTTTTAACTTAACATTCTAGCATTAGTTAACTATCCAAGTCAGTGTCAGTGCATTTGTCAGAATGAATTTCCCAGTGTAATGAATGCTTGAATTTTCAGTCTTCGTCCGCCGTTGATACATGATTGACAGGAACTTCTTGACATTAATATCAGATTCTCTCCGCAACCGTTTGTTTATCAAGTATTAAAGAAAAAATTCATGGATGATTTGTGTGCTGAACATATTGTAAGTGTTTATTAGAAAGTTCATGGGGCCGGCCATATATTAAGCCTTTACATTCTGTAGAGTATGTTCATATACCGATGGATGGGAAAGTAAAGGGATATTGATAAGTGATAAGTAAATCTGCAGAAACTTTTACGATTCCAATTCGGAATAATACCAGTATGTTTATACATGAAAACTAAAGATAAAAATCATAATGTTCCAGGTATTGCATAACTCTATGCAGTACAATTCAAGAAAGAGAATGTTATACGAACCCACAAAACAGTACTTTGAAACATAAATAAATTGTGCTTGTATTCTTTTTGAAAAGAAATATTTTTTTCTGGAATTTAAAAATGATTATTTATATATCTGCTTGTAATGTAACCCTTTCAGCTCATGTTGCAAGTTTTGTAAATAGGAGCTAAAAACTTTTTATATATTGGCTTAGAAATTAGGCTATTTCATAACTTGGAGATAGAAAAGGGGGTAGAAAAGACCTCAAGTAACTCAAATAAGACGAAGATACGTCTTCAACATCATTATATTCAAATTAATCACAAATGTTTTTTTTGGTGGCTCAGTTATGTTGCGGCTTAATGTAACAAGTCCTCTTTTATTTCCACGTCAAAGCTTGTAATCGATTTTGTTTTCAATCACGTCGGAGCTAGACACCAAAGAACGTGAAGATTTAATGAGAGTAATGTGAGAACTTTGTGATTTGTGAGGTGTCAAAGCACGTCAGTCAGAAGTCTGCGTTTTCCACTGTCGATTTCCTTCGAAGAAAAGGCCTAACTTCAACCTTAAACATTGTGTTTCAGCATTGTCACATTTGGCTCAGCAAGTTAGAGAGGTCCTTTTATCTTCCACACAGTGTGCGACGTTTACTACTACAGCTACTTCTAATATTAATGATAATGTTGATAAAACTTGTAAATATAGTATTGGAGTACATTAGGCTTCATTTTCAGCTTTTCTTGCAAATTCTTTCTCATCCTCAAGGAGCATATTGATTGATTTCCGAGAAAGAAAATATTTAAGCTGAAACAAATTTAACAAAAATTCGTGAAAGAAGCAAATCAATTATATAATTGAACAACTGAGTTTTTCTCGTTTCTTTAATAACCAGTCTGACTCATTTATAAGATTTTTATGCATGTGTTATTTCACTGATCTCATGGCTTGGAAATTTGTAATTTGATTTTCCTGAGGAGGAAAAAAAATTAGTAACCAAAAAACATTTAACACTGCGTGATGTTCTTCTGTTTTGTTTCCAACAAAACTCTTCATATAACCATCAAACATCCTTATAAAACCACCAGAGAGCTTTATATCATTGTGCAAAGAACAAGTTCATTTTAATTTTTCGGTTTTATTCTCAATTTTCCCGTGTTCTTTATGAGCTATGAAAGTAGTTTTATACTCTCAATTGTTTTATTTCATGGTTATTTTCCATTATTTTGTTTATTATTCTCGTACCACGTGCTTGGTTGAGGAGCTTATTATTATTATTATTATTATTATTATTATTATTATTATTATTATTATTATTATTATTATTATTATTATTATTATTTGCTCCCATAAATAAAACTTCCAAGGCCCACCTTGCAATTTTTATTTAAAACTATATGATTGAATAAACCCAGTGTTTTATCTAAATCTTGTTTCTTCTTTCACGAAGTGCAATTAAGATTTGGTAAAATCGTTAATATTCGCATGAAACGTTTTCTTTTGATCATAGTTTATACCTTTGAGGTTTTATTTTCATTTTGAGTAAATCATTTCCTTTATTGTCTTTTCTAAGATCTAGTTGCCTTTAGGTTACTCTTTTTAGAATCTTTTTTCGTTCCTGTGTTAATGCACGAAGAACTTTGCTTTGCCTATGTAGTTTTTTAAAATTCTTCAACGTTTTAAACACAAAACTGTCATGTAGATAAGTGCAGCCTTGCGATAATAAGACCCTACAATTCCTTTTATAAGCTAGGTCTTACGTCATGATCCCTTTTGGGAACACCGCATTGAATCCGGTATTCCAACATGACAGATTCGGGACTGCAGAAGATGGCTGGTCAAAGACAATGGGCGGTAGTCGAAATTTTGCGAATAAATACCGATGTATTTATTTCTCTCTTCGCAAACATGGCGCCCGCATATTTTTTCGCCACTCCCTGCACAGTCGACTTGGAAAGAAAAGTAGGGTCAGATGTTTCTCACCTTTTAAAGGATGTGAAAACAGTGTAACTTTATGAAAGAACATGTTGGAAGGAGATAATGGAATGCCGCAATGCAAGGAGGGAAAGGTGCTGAATGATGAATTTCATTTTGTGGTTTGCTTTTTTTTTTTTGTCTGAGCATGAAAATGAAAGAACTTACCAGTTTATATTTCTGGAAGATCAGTGTTTCCCCTCACAGCACATTATCGGTACCATTGGGAACGAAACTTGTAGGCGCCTCTTTCTAGTGTGTAGTTCCACTGGTTGGAGGAAGACTAATTAATCAAAGAATAAGGAACTTCCTTTGATATGAAAAGCACGTGAAAAAGCATCTTTGTGGATGCGATAGGTATGCGCGAGAGGATTCCTAGTCTCCCGCGGAAAGAGGAGCTAAGTTGCCCTATTCTTCAGCTCCCCTTATTTATTTTCCTCTCTGAAGGAGACGGTCGAACCTAAAGGGGAACTGACCGTAGGTCTCCATAGAGCTTGCTTAGGCTTGCATGCCAAAGTGTGATGGTCGTCGGGTTGGAAAAGGGACAAGCATATATACATATATATATATATATATATATATATATATATATATATATATATATATATATATATATATATACATACATACACACATACATACATACATACATTGTCTACATTATGTAGTAAACGCTTATTCTACCCTCTTTCCAAATTGCTTCCCGATTATTTTCCTGTTGACCTCTCCAGATCTGTTGTCTCGGAGGCTTATATGACGAGGATTTTCCTCTTTGGAAATGTCAGCGTAGTACTTTTTAAATGCTTTATGTGTCTTCAGGTTATATAGTTATATATTCAGGTCTGGATCATATCTCAGAATAAGGTAGAAGAAACATAATAAAGTTCAATGCTAACAGGATAGGTTTTTTTTTTTTTCTTTATTTATAGGTTTATATGTTATGAAGTATGAAGTTATTTTTTTATCATTCAGTAGCTATGCTCACAACACACCTGAATCAGTAACTAAATTGTGTGCGGAACTTACACATCGGTGCGTGGATAATGGTGCCAAATGTAAAAGTAACCCATTTGAAGTATAGACTTAGAAGATGTCCAATAAATGTCATTCATTGTACGAGTGTTTTAGAGCTTTTTATTATATCCATTGACTGTTTCGGCAACATCAAAAATCAGCTTTTTATTTATTTATTTTTTTTTCGATTTTTTACCAGAAGTTTTTGCCGTCACATAAACTTTTCTGACTGTCCTGTAACAAGCGGACTTGATTGTATTTGTTTCGAGGCCTCTTGAAAAGCTAGGGACTTCGATTATTACATTTACTGTCATTCATGTGTCCTTTGGATCCTCTCAGATCATGTCCTGTCTATCGCTAATTATTGTAGTTGTTGTATCCCTTATTAAAGATACAATATATTTACAGTTTCGTTCCAACAAAGATAAATACATTGTGTACGTATATATATATATATATATATATATATATATATATATATATATATATATAGTGTGATATATATATATATATATATATATATATATATATATATAGTGTGTATGTATATATAAGCATATATATACATATACATTTACACACACATACATATGTTGGGGGGTTGAATGTTCAGAATGGGAACTACTTAAATGACAGTTCGTCTTCAGTTTGTAGCTGGAAGGGCAATGGTCCTATCATCTGGAAATTACGATTTCATTTTGGTTGTCTGAGATACTTATTGGACGGCTATAAACACACAGTTCTGTCATCAGCAGAGGATGGATGCAAAGTAAGTCACTAGATTTTTACATAGAATTTATAGGGCATGAAACATATGGTGGTCAGGCAGCGAGCCGAAATAAAATGTGAGGAATAAAAGGCATCAGTGGTCGGGCTGGAATGGTTTCAAAACGTGTGGCACCATTCCAGCCCCATCACAGATACATCTTGGCTTATCATTTCCACGGATTCCCGCACCGGCTTCCTGGTTGCCGTGTTGATGTTTTGTATTCCATTATGAATATTTTTGTATTTTTATGCTTGGTTGGACGAGTCGAGAGGTACGCACCGGGCTTCTTACCCCTTTATAAACCTTGATGCATTTCAAGGCTCCCATTGGGTAAACCTGCTTCGTTACAAGGACAGTTTCAAACCATTAATGACAGAACTCTGCATGTTTATATGTTAAAAAAAAAAAAAAAAAAAAAAAAAAAAAAAAAAAAAAAAAAAAAAAAACAATACCGCTATTCAAATGATTGGACATTTGCTCATTCATCTACTTTCTATGGATAAATGGTCTTCTCGACGGTTTTAAAGAGTAAAGAATTGCATATATGCATGTATGTATGTATGTGTATATATATATATATATATATATATATATATATATATATATATATATATCACACACTCAGGCAGTATGACTTTTTATTATTACTGTTTAAGAATGTTGCTTTCCACCACAGGACACACAATGTCCCTATACGGATAACTATATAAAATAGTTTAGGCAACATTTTTCATTATGAACAGAAATCCTGGCACCTCTGAGAGAGAGAGAGAGAGAGAGAGAGAGAGAGAGAGAGGATGATGGATCTCTCGGCATCGAGTTTCCGGTATTCGGCTTGTCTTGTGACTCCTGGAGGTGTGACGTCAACTTATAAAAGTGAAGGGTTTAGACAGCCTTCAGCTCCTTATTTGTCGGCGGTGATTATCATTTGGTGTCCTTTGTTCCCCGTGATGAATGCTGCAGAGGGGTTTGGGAAACGGGGATGATAGTACGGGTGTTTTAGCAGCTTAAGAGTATTCTTCGGGTTTGGAAGATGTGGGAATGTCAATTTGATGTGTGACTAAAAGCCTAAAGATGCGCAAAACCATAGAGAAGTTACCTTTTGGTTCTAAAAAGTTCTTTCCATTTTTTTCTTTCCTTTTTTATTTATCGTTACCTTGAAGAGTTCATTTATTTTAACAAGCATTAGCTAAACTGTGTAAATAATCTCAATATCTTTTCTTTATCATGTAGTATCTACGCTTATTGGTAAATCCTCACTTTTCTACTTTTTTAAGTTCCTAATTGTAGCTCATTTTGATTTATTTAGCAAAACCATAAAAAAAATTCGGTAATGGTTCCTTTTATTCCTTGAATTCTCATACGACCGTTGTCTCTCCCTGGGGTTTTTCCTCTATTATTTGTTTAGATGGATTTTACAACCATCGTAATGTTTAAATTTATAAGGAATTACATTCTTCCATAGCAGTGGGTCAAGTTTTAACCCTGAAACAGCTCCCCGTCCAATCAACATTCTACATGCGAAATAATCACGGATCTATGAAGTCCCAGATGGTGGGGGGGGGGGCGGCGTTGTTGTCGGGGGAAGGGGCAACTCTCCTTTGTTCTCGCAAAGGAAATAGCAATAGTCCGCCAAATTATATTTCATTATACTTGATGAGGAAACCTCATCAATGTCGTACTAGGTATGTTAATGCGTTGCTTCGCATAGATGCTCGTAGCGCGTTGTAGTATTATAAACATTGCTAATAAGATGCTATCGCCTTATTAGAAGAGTAGACGGCGGCGATCTCTTATGCCCTTGCTTCCCGGAGTTCGCGTCAGTCTAGAGTCCAGCTTAAAATTCATCGAAATTACGTCAGGGGTGATTACCCCTCCCCTGTGTGCACGTTTTGTGATGATTATTAACGGCGAGATCCCTTAAGGTGATTGTTTGTTTACATCGTATAGAAAAAAGCAATCGGAAAGGAACTTGAAGAGAATGGATATAAATTTCAAGCGTCTTCCTTTGGTGCCGTTGGAGAGATGAAACGAACAGAAAACGCGCGACACTTTAAGGAAAATCGGTTAGTGAATCATTCTATTGATGGGGTCTTGTTCTTGCTGGTCGTTTGCTTCGGCGACAGAGATTGGCATAAGCAATTCATTTGCCGGTTGCGTTATAATGCGCTCTTTATTTTGTATCTGTTGCAGAATCACTTTATAAATTATGCATTTGTGTATGAGAGAATTGTTGCATGTACATATATATATATATATATATCTATTTATAGATATAGTATGATATATATATATATATATATATATATATATATATATATATACACATACATATACATATACATATATATATATTTATTTATATATTATATACATACATATATGCAAATATATAGATACATGTATGTAGGCATGTATAGGAGTACTGTATATTTTTATTGCCCCTTCCATAAAGTAGCAATAGTTCATGGAAGCTGAAATGTAGGTTTTCCCCCTAACATAAAGATGTTTACATTCAGACAAAACATTTCTTAAAACAACTAGTTCAGTCTTCTAGTAGCTGCTGTTTTGTAAAAAAAATAACAAATGGGTTTCTGTTGTTTTATGAGTGATCTCCATTACCCTTTCGAAGACGGATAATGAAATCCACCGGGTTTGTAACTTGGAAACGATATATACCAAAGATTCCTATTTATAAGTTAGTTTCTTGTAGATAAGAAATTTGTTAGTGCATTTCTTCCATCTTGCTTACCCAACCTCTCTGACTACTTTGTGCAACTGTGGAGCTTTCTTCTATTTTCACCTTTAGGTACTTTTCCTTCATCTCATTTATAATTCTGCATCTCATTCTTTCTGTCCAACCAACCACCCCAACTCCCTCTTTCACACTCTTGAACGCTGAATGGTTGGAAGTGGCCCAGTGCTTGGCTTTATTGCAAAGTTTCAAAATTCATTCATTCATCTGTATACAGAGGCTAAAAAAATTTATGGTTTCCATTTTTAGTGTCTCTGTAGGTCGTAGTTGAGCAGGCTTACCAAATACACAATATAGCTTGCTAAAGCTTCCGTAAAAAATGGTTCGCTTTGTATATGTGATACGATTCGTTGAAAACCCAAGTTGGACATCACTAAATTGTGAATTATGTCATATTAATAGCTGATAAGAATAGTTTTTTTTTCGTAACAGATTCAATGTTTTGATAAGTTATGAAAAACATAAACACAGTCCTTTCTAAAAGATCACTGAAATGTTTTGCGCCTAGAAATCTTTGAGGAAATTAATGTTTGATAACCCATCTTTGTGCACGTTATTACCAGAAATTTATCCCTCATCCTTTTCATAATAGAATTTGATTGAATTCTTCCATTAGCTCTCTCAAATTTCATGATCGAAAACTGTTAAACGAACAAATATTCATATACACTGGTTTTCTGTACCGACAGTATTATATTATTAAGACGCTTGACAGGAACAAAAGAACGAGAAAAGTCAGTCTTGCAATTTATCCGGATCCTTTTCATTACCAAAATGTTACATATTCCTTCTGGAGTCTTCATTTTCGATTTTAGGTTCCCACGGTCTGACCGTGATAAATGGAGAAATTTGAGTGTAGGGATATTGTGAAGATATGAATTTTTAATTTTATTATACAAAGTTTGGAGGTTAGTTTTGATGGGAAATGGGAAACTGATGCCAGTGAAGAGGTAGAAATTATTATTATTATTATTATTATTATTATTATTATTATTATTATTATTATTATTATTATTATTATTATTATTCAGTAGATGCATCCTATCCATATGGAACAAGCTCAGAGGGGCCAATTGACTTGAAATTCAAATAATATGGTGTTCGTTATGAAGAAGTAGGAGGAAGTAAAGGGAAACACAGACAAGAGATCCCACTTATTAAGAAAGGAAAAAAAATAGATTATTAATAGATAAATAGATAAAATGTATTAAAATGCAAGAATAATAGTATTAGGGTACTAATGCAATGCATTTTCGTTTGAACTTTTTATTTCCAGCTGCACGACATCCTCTGGGAGGCTGTTCTAAATTGCAAGCAGTAGGTAATCTTTGTGCGTGTATAGTGCAAGAGAGGGCATGAACAGTTTCCCTTTGCAAAGAGAAGATGACCTTGAACTAAGATAAGAAAGTTGAACTCTAGAAAAATACGAAGGAAGGAACAGCTGAACAGTTGCTTATAGCTGTTTACATTTATTCTCTGTAAACAAAAGGTTTTGAGTAGAGGTTTGAAAAGGAAAGTGATATCCTGATGAAGTGCGTTTATGAAACTTGTTGAATATCATAGGACTGGTGACTCATAGTGATGCAAACATCAAAATGCTTATTTTAAATATTTGGAAGATGATTCAGGACATAGCTTTTAAAATTTGACACATGGACAAATAGTAAGTTGGAGATAAATGTGACGGCAAGAACTTGAATTGAATCTGTATGTATGTGTATTAAAAGGTTCATCTCAGGTTACACTATACTACCCACCCTTTGTTTTTATTAAGTCGTCAGCGGAAAAAAGTTCAAGAAAGGTATTTACGATGACTCAAAACTTTTGGCCCTGTGTTCTGCTCTTTTTGATCAGCAGTTGTCTGCACTGTTTGCTAACACACTTTTCTTTTTATTATATTCGAATTCACATTTTATTTGGACGAGAACTGACAATTACTGATTACATTACATACCAGTTTGTTGTGTTGTGGAACTTTTGGGTGCATTGAAAGTAGAAGCACGTCTAATGCCCGGTATTTCATCAGTGAATACAGACCTTTATTAGAAAATAAAAACTTGTTTATGACTTATGTATTTGAAGTTTACTTTTACCAAATGTAAACGAGAAGTAGATAGCTATAAGATCCACTTTGTCCCTTCCAGTCTATTGTATTGGCAACTTGAAACTCAGTCAGTCGAATAACTTTTTTTGCGATTCTACTCTACTAAATTATGTAACAAAAGAGAGTTATTCAGTCAACTGCTTGATTTCAATGAAGGGCTAATTAGAATTAAGAGAGAGACAATGGAAACAGTTGAGTATCAGAGAAGGAGGCAACACCCTTTGGCGTTGACATACTTGGCTATTATTATTATTATTATTATTTCTTTAGATGAAACCTATTCACATGGAGCCAACACCCAGACTTGAAATTCAAGCTTCCAAAGAATGTTGGTTTCAACCTCCCACCTCAGACCCCATACTGGTCATGATACAGAGCCAGTGATTTTTCATCGCCCTGGGAGACGCGAACCCGCGACATCTGAGTGGCATGCCACGACACTAACTACTACACAAGCTGTCTAGCTTTTGGTCCTTGAGGTGTGAGTGATTGTCTTAGTTTTGTTCAATGTCAGTCGGCTACTTTTCTGGTGTCTTAGTTTTGTTCAATGTCAGTCGGCTACTTTTCTGGCCTCTGCGTGATTCGCTAAGGTTTGCCACAAGTTTCATTGCCTTGGTTTCTTACAACATTCTTCTTGCTTGTGTAAGCACACATGACAGTTACTGTGTAGTACGTGGAAACTGGGATGGCAGATGAGCCCAATTTGGGTAACTGAGAAAGTGACATCTGTGTGACACCTGTCCCCGGTCCTAGATCAGAATCGTTCCTCAAGCAGAAGGAAAGTCGAGGACAACTCGAACTGGCATTGCTGGCAAGAGCGGAAGGCTAACGGTTAATCTAATGAAATTAGTAAGTTTTTGTTAAAGATATAATTTGAATCCTAAGTCTCTCTCTCTCTCTCTCTCTCTCTCTCTCTCTCTCTCTATATATATATATATATATATATATATATATATAATATAATATATCTATATATATGTATATATATATAGATATATATATCTATATATATTAGATATACTATTATTATTATATTTATATATGTGTATATATATAGATATATATCTATATTATATATAGATATATATCTAATATTTCTATATAATATATATATTAATATATGATATATATAATATATATATATATTATATATATATATAATATGCATACATACATACATACATACCTAGCAGTTAGTGTAATGAAATTAGTGTTTGTTTAATACATGAGAGAGAGAGAGAGAGAGAGAGAGAGAGAGAGAGAGAGAGAGAGAGAGAGAGAGAGAGATTATTAATGACAGTAGAGAGTAAGAAATTAGAAAACGTTTCCCATAACACAGCAAACCGTCGTCTAGTGCTTGTGTATTATCTACCCCTTAGTTAATTAGAAATAATTACAGCGAAATTTAATCAGTTCGTGTATTCAGTCATAAACTAACTACTCTCCACTGTAGCGGCAGCACGAGGTCTGTAGACTAACTGGCCGGGTAAGAAGTCTTGTGACCTTTCCTGGTATAATGCGAGATTAACTTAAATAATAAAAGAGAAGTTCTTGATGTTAAGACCTTTCAAGCATTGCTGTCTAATTGGTTTAACGGTAAACGTAAAAGGATGCAGAAAGCGGTCCTGACAATTATTTGTGGTCTCTAACTATTTATACTGTTCACTAAGCAAGTTAATGACCATATAAGACGAAAAGGCTATTAACTCTTTTTGCATAATTTATTTATTTATTTATCTATTTTGCAGCTATGGCCCATAAAAAAGAAGAAGTAAAAACTATGATTGGATTTAAAGTCATCTTCTTAACTTTTGCTGTATTTCGTTTCTATTTCGTTAAAATGTCTAAATCCACCATGAATCTCGTAGAAACATACTCCTTCCTTTCAAAGTGGCGAGGTAAGCATTTTTAAAGGAGTTTGTGAATTCAGTAATTATTAAAAATTAAAAGAGCCGATGTATGTAGACAGATGTTATTGGTCTCTGTGAATTGTGATATTTCATTTGTACCTTAACTAATTCTGTGAATTCTTGTCCTTGTTAGTAATAAAGTGCTAAACTAACAATTCCTGGTTTCATTCGAGGAAAGACTTGGAGATCTCCAATTTATCTTTCTTATAACTGGATAATGAGGAAGTAAGCGAGAGTCGCCTCCCTGCTGGCTGGTAAGATAGCTAGATTCCATTTATCTATTCTGCTTACTGAGTTCATGGACAATAAATTATTTATTTATTTGTTTGTTATTTCATTTTCGGTATCTGGCCATATTGAGCAGTTTGGTCTCTTGCAGCGTGTAAGTTAGGCATTACTTTTCAGTTGCATAAAGTGGTGTCATATCTTGTGTGTAAAAAGATTTGTAATTATGTATTATGCGACGTCACTGGCTCTTTATAAACATTTTGTGACTTGCAGTTTAGTAGATAATTAAGGTTGTTATGAGGCTATTGACAAATGCCAAAAGATCAATTATTTATTTGAGGAGCAGTACCGGAACGAGACGATAAACATTTCTGACTTCTATGCCTAAATAAGAGAGCGTCTCCTTACTGGAAGCCTCTTGTTTGGGTAGGAAGCAAGAAGAAGAGTCGGTCCTAATCTCTCGACAGCCGCACATTTGAATGCGCTCATTGAAGATAGAGGCGAGATCTTTCCTCCCCCCCCTCCGGTCGAAATTTCAAGATAGGTGGCCCTAACCCTCCGTAATAATATCTTGAGACTCCGGTCCTTACCGTAATCGGCCTCTCGTTGGGAGCCAGGTAGTCGAGTCCTATCGGCGTTAAAGGGAAGGGGGTCTTCCAGCTCAGGAAGTAAAGAGAGGAAGGAGAAGGGCTGGGCCTGGAAGGCATTTGCCTCTGGACGCTCTACCACTGGATGGGATGATGACGGCCATAGGGAGGGGGAGGGGCCGGTGGGGGGTGAGGGGGATGGGGAGGACGGAGGAGAAATGTTCAGGACACCCTGTGCGAGTAGGCTGAGGAATGCTGGTGATGCAAGGCCTTACAGAGGACGCTCGCTTCTAAATACTGTTGGTTTTTGAGAGAGAGAGAGAGATGATAGATTTTGTCTTTACATAAGAACACTTTTCTTGTAATAAGGCTTTTTTGTTGGAGCTAAATGTTTTATGTTTTCTATTTGCCATCCTTTTTCAGTAAGTTTTTCATATGCTTCAATAATAACATTAAGTGTCAGACACTGATGTAATTTAACACATCCTCGTGTAGATATGTAGCTAACATTCAGCGATTTTTGTTTCTGATGTTAAGTATATTATTACCTAGATCTCTTATATACTTGAACAACATTACAGCCTTTTCTAATTTGATATTTAGGCCAAAACCATAATCATACTAAAAGTCAGACTTAGCGAATCATAATACCTGTTTACTTATTTTTCCTCGTATCCCAGAGCAGATTCAAACCAGTTTGCGGTTTCAGGTGTCACATTTAAGTTAGCTTTTAGAAACGTTAAATGGATGTGAGATATTTCAGGTGACAATGTTAGATAATATGAAGTGATTTCAAGACTAATGAAAGCCGTGATTTTAAGTAATCATGAATTTGGTTCAAGTTGATGGAAGTCTACATTACTTTAAAATGTGTTATTAGGTTACTTCAGGTCATAGACCATCATGATAGCAAGAGAGAAAAGATTACGATTGAAGTAATGAGAATATCAAATAAATAATCGTTATAATTTTGTTATGAAATCATTCTATCAAGTGATAAATGGCAACTGACAGCATATAATGTGTTAGGAAAGATGCCAATCATCGCAAATGAAAATACTTGATATTTCAAGACAGATTTACCTACAGTTGGTGGAGATAAAAACGAATAGTTTCAGGTGATGAAAGTTAAACGTTTCAAGAGATTAAATTATGAGATTTTGGCTTGAAGGTTAAGATTGAAGGCGATAAATGATTGCCACTTCATGTGATGAAATATTACGATTTCAAATGATGTAAGATTATACTTTCGGGTGATTAAATCTTATCATTTCAGATGATGGAAGCTTATGATTTAAGATACCATCCGATAAATTCAAGATGGCCACTTGATAAAATATGACCCAGGCTCATGATTTCAGCCGTAGGATGAGTTTCTTCTAGGGAGAAGTGAAAGTCCCAGGAGAGAGAGAGAGAGAGAGAGAGAGAGAGAGAGAGAGAGAGAGAGAGAGAGAGAGGCTTCGTGTCGAGGCACTCGTGTTCAACCTGATCGAGCCAGTGAGTCATGAACAAAGACCATTCTATATCTTGAGTTATGTCGACTTCACAGCCAAAGATGGAGGTCGGAGGTCAAACTTTTTTTTTTTATATACAATAAGTTCACCCTTTTGCTATTTAAAATGTTTTTCGGACTTTTACCTCTATGTCCTCTTTATATATTTCTTCTTTGAAATTGGGTAAAAAAAACACCGATTGTTAAATAATTAAGTTATTTCAAGGTACGTTTACGAAAATGATAGACGCTCCTACGAAAGCTATACGCTTTTTTTGTAATAAGTTACATAACTTTTTCGTCGTCCGATCAAATAGAAATAAGAAGATAAGAATGAACAAAAAAACGTCTGAAATTGGAAACTGGACAACTTCAAATACTGTCAGCATTATATAATAGTTAGTTAAGAACTGCCCATAAGAACTCCGCTTTTGTGGCAGATGATGTTTCTTTGATAACTTTTGGAGATATTTGAGGGAGTTTAATATTAACGATCAGATGTGGCCAATCTCAACATCTAGTGAAAAGATGGTAGCGTTAGTTGTATGAGAGGGAGAGAGAGAGAGAGAGAGAGAGAGAGAGAGAGAGAGAGAGAGAGAGAGAGACTTTAAGTAACAGTGCTCATGAACTAAATGAGGGCGAGTCGATATTAAACGTTCAGAAATGCTTGCCAATCCAGTTTCAATACATTACACTGGACTTCTTGATGAAACGTATAGGAGAGAGAGAGAGAGAGAGAGAGAGAGAGAGAGAGAGAGAGAGAGAGAGAGAAACGGGCTGGGCTGTGGCTTGCTCCCCGGGTGGTGTTGGGACCGTGTTGCTCTGCGGGGGGTAGCGGGGCGTTTGGGAGAGAAGGGGGGGATTCTTGGTGTCCGTAGGGAGAAGGAGGGTGATAGGTGAAGAGGACTTCAGGGCTTTAGTAGAAGAGAGAACGAGAGAGAGAGAGAGAACGATTATTGTAGGTTACGTTGAAGAGTTAGGACAGCAGTTAACATTAATACACAATATTTTGCCGAAGACGAACGTCGTCGTCGTCGTTCGGAGGGGAGGAGGAGAAGAAGAGTGAGTGACGACACTCCACAAGATCTTGTTGTAGCGGCGTTATATAATTCGTAGGAACTCATTTACTTGGAGCGCCTTATACTATTTACAGTTCAAGGCAATATCTCATACCAGCCCCGCTTGCCTTTAAAAATGCGCAGAGAGAGAGAGAGAGGAGAGAGAGAGAGAGGTGGCATTTCTTAGCTGACGCCTATCCATGCTTATACGTATTTGTGTCCGTGTGTACTATGTCTACATGCAAACACAAAAACGGTTTATGTACATGTGCGTTCATAGTGCTTTTTTCCATATGTCTTGAAAGATGCATGTGAGAGAGAGAGAGAGAGAGAGAATAGCAATGCTGCTCTTGCCAGGATTTGTTTTCATGCATACATAAACACACCCATATATATATATATATATATATATATATATATATATATATATATATATATATATATATATATAATATATATATATCTGTAGTGACTACGCAGCATAATATGAGAGTCTGCTTTGCACAGGCCAATCAGCTGGCGGGAGCTGGCAGCATCTTACTCTAAAACTCGCCCGGAAGAACAAAAATGAGACTCCATTATCTCCGTGTTAAGGCAGACTGCATTCAGCCCGTGCACAATTTTGTCTGACAATATGCGCAATAAACTGGATGTGTGGAGCGTTCTTACTTCAGCGTTGAATCATCGGGAAATAAAGACGGGCACAAACCTCCATGAGAGATTTTTGGTAGAAACGTTTTGAAGAGCTTGCTTGGAGTGTCTTTCAAGAACTTTAGATTGATAAGATTACAGGATAATTTTATGCTTTCGAATGGGAATTGACAACGAACCCTGGGGAATAGTGATATAACAGTGATGATTATATATATATATAAATATATATGTGTGTGTGTGTCTACATATATATATATATATATATATATATATATATATATATATATATATATATATACATATACATATACATATACATATACATATATATATACATAAGGTTACACACATTGTTATATCATATCTTCTCCAATTCTACTTTCACCACCATCACCACCAACACATACAAACTCACGTGTGTGTGTAATATTTTATGAAGTGGAAGGGAGAGAGAGAGAGAGAGAGAGAGAGAGAGAGAGAGAGAGAGAGAGAGAGAAACCTTTTAAACTATGCACTTCTATTACAGATCTACTGACTTCTTCCCACCGACGGTTTCAGGTCAGTTGACAAAGCAGATTCTCTAAGATGATTTATTTGTGTTGCTAAATCTTTTGCCCGATATTATTCATTTTTATACATAACTATATATGAATGTAAGGCGTGAAAGTATTTGCAGAGCATGTAGAGATGGGTAAATGTTTCGTGGAAATTTATTTCCCTATATCTTAGAGATATGTATCTCCAACCCGATATGACTAACGAATCTGGTGTCGATGACCATAGTCTTGGTATGTTATTCAGTTAATTAGAAAGCGTTACTGTATAAGAATCTCTCTCTCTCTCTCTCTCTCTCTCTCTCTCTCTCTCTCTCTCTCTCTCTCTCTCGCTTTTGAATCTGTCTTTATCGTACCATTTGTTAAAACTTTTAGTTGAGAAGATTTAAGCAAACTTACGAGGAAGAGTTACGAGTATGGGAGAGGTTTCTTTCTTCAAGTGATCCTTATGTAAATTAGAAGTGACAAACAGTTTTTATATCTAGTATATATATATATATATATATATATATATATAGTAATATATATATATGTGTGTGTGTGTGTGTGTGTGTGTATACATATATATTTATATATATATATATATATATATATATATATATATATATATATATATATATATATATATATATATATATATATATTAACAAGGTACGAAGTTCATTTCTAAAATTACTGCCAACTTGTGCACTGTATTATCAACAGTTGATTAAGGGGCTGAATGTTGACAATACTTCTATCTTTGTTGATCCCTGTTGAAGATGTGGAATAAAATTTGATCAAATCTATGTCCTTCCTTAGAGTTATTGGGATGGTCACTTTTGTACAATGAATATTAATTGAAAGTGAAAATGAGCCATTATTGTATAATACTTTTTTGTTTTATGGATCGGTTGGTTCTCTCTTTGTGTCTCTCTCTATGCTATCATTTGGTTCGATTTTCTTCAAAGTAATTGAATAAAAAAATATCATCCTTAAAAAGCATAAGAAGGCGTACAATTTGTATGAGCCACTAAATTAACTTTTCATCTGTTAGCCATATTGATATGAGACTTTCTTCTGAGAGTGATTTACGATTTTCATGACTTGAAGTCTATATATTTGATTCATAATAAGATTCGAAGACCTACTTCAAGATAGATTTGATTAATGTTTTGTTAACGAATATGTTGGTTTTAAACTGAGACTACGGCAAAATTTAATAAATCGCGTTCAGAGTGTCTAGAGCAGTGGCTCTCAACCCGGGGGCCAAGGGAGGCTGTTGCAAATTATACATTTCTAAATAATGTTAGGAATCTGAATGAAAAAACTTGCGTCACTGTCCTGGCAAAGAAAATTTCCTTTTTTAATTGACTAAGTTGACAATAATTATGACAGTAAACTTCGTAATAAAGCAAGGGTGTTCTCTTCATCAACATTTTACTTTTTATTTTATTACATTTTTTGGCGGGGTGGGATTTGGGAGAAACATGAAGCCGAGCCACACGAATGTTGAGAATTCATGAAGGGGGGAATGGAGTGAAAAAGGTTGAGAACCACTGCTCTAGAGCAAACGTTTATTAACCTACGCAAAAAAGTGCCTTCTCCTGTGTTGTCTGTCTTTTACTGGTACTGTGTATTTCGACGACTGTCCCAGGCGCTTTTCTTGGAACACCCACAAATCCATCACTTCTAACTATCACTTTGTAGTGTTCTATATTCTTCCGATTACTCTTTTGTTATCTTTTTATTTTCTTTATCCTAGGTCTTGGAAAGCGGTATATTTTTTTATTTTCTTTAGGATTCATTAATGTTCCCGTTAAAATATTCGTTTTTGTTGATATGATAAACCTAGCTCGTGGATCTGCTAACCTAATTGGAAAGTCGGAATGATATACTCGAGGACTCCAATAGGTAGAGCAGGAAAGTACGGCAAATGAGACACGGAAATAAAAATAAACTACAATAGAAATAACAGAACACAAGGATTAAACACTTATACGTCACACTCATATAATTCTGTTCAATTAATATTCGTTAGGTTTTGATGTCACCAAATATAAGATGCTTATGTTTCTACTTCATTTCTTCGTGAATGAGCTGGGCCCATAAGGTCAGTGGCACAGGCCTTTTGCATTAAAAAAAAAAAAAGAAGTCGCCATACAATACCATTTAAAATCCCATAGACTGGGAATCTTTACGGCTCGTTAAGATCCAAACACGCAGCAGTGGAGTTAATACCTGGTGCAAATAATCCATAGCAAGGCGAGGCTTGTTCCAAAGCGCCAAGTTAATCACCACAACGGAAATGATGATGACATTTTGACATACGCTGAATTCCTTAATGCCAATCATTGTTACTGGACTCGTGTAACCAGTCAGGTATTTCATAAGAAAGCTATTACCCATATGTAAGTTAAAATTGGCACTACGGGGGTGTAGTTCGTACACCAAGAGACGAAAAACCAGTTTTGCTGACAGTGGGGTGTATAGTAATGACGGACGGCTCAAGTAATTAAACAACAAAAATTTTTTGAAGTTAATAGTACAACAGATGACGAGGTACTCACCAGTCATACGGTGACCACCGATGGGAGGGCATGTCTTGAGATGCTCATGTTTGAGCATATTAATCTCTTTATTGAAGACAAAACAATAATCCTTTGGAATGTGTCATAAGACTGTATCATGTCTTTCTGTGACTCTGAAACGTGTTCCCTTTCTCGGAAGGTATCCTCTCAAGCAACTGTACATTCAAATATTTTCAGGCTTGTATTTTCAAAATGTGTGATGAAATGGCGTATGTAGAGAACCTTACAGAATTGTGAATTGTGTTATTTTTATCAGCGTCATTAACATTTTTTCTTTTTTCCAGTGAATTATTAACCAGTCAACCATCAGCCTTCATTTTTGTTAGAAGACTTGTAATTGTGTTCGTTAGCAACTTGAATCTTCATTTTCACTTTATTTTCATGAATATTACATAATTGTAAGAAAATTGCATTCTGCTGACATTTTCCCCAGAGCGTATACAGTCAATGTTACAAAGGCATTTGGTGATCTTTCCTATGGGCATAAACTTTTAGAATTTCAATCTCATCTGGAAGCAAGCATTTATTCATATCTCTCCCGATAAGATTCAAAGCCTTGCAAATTAACCGTATGCAAGAATTATGAGAAGTTAGGAGGTCTTTGTGCCTAAATAGTAAAAATACTTGTATCACGTGTATCTAGAAGTAGATATTATTATTATTGTTGTTCGTAGTGATCTAAATAATCGTTGAACAAGCCCGAAAGGCCTTCTATATATATATATATATATATATATATATATATATATATTATATATATATATATATATATATATATACTATATATATATATATATATATCTATATATATATATATATATATATATATATGTGTGTGTGTGTGTGTTGTGTGTGTGCTGTACATATACATATATACATACATACATACATACATACATACACTGATCACCCTTCTCTTTGATTTTGACTTTTTTGCTAGAATTCTAAAAATAGACATCAGTACTTGAATAGGTAACTGTCATTCAAAATCCTAGTGCAGCTTTCCACAGTGATACCCGAAAGTCATCAGAGTGAATCGGTTAAGTTCCTTTTGTCATGATATTCACTCTTGCATCTCTTATTACTTCAGTACTTTAACGTCTAATTGAAAGCTTTTCCTCTAACTCTTAAAATATATAGATAAATGGCATTCATTTATCCAGTGAGGTTATGGATACAGCCTGTGGTCTCACCTGTGGCAAGAACCTGATAGAAGGATGGCATCGATACACTGATCTTTGTTGATGTAGCATTTCGTCTCAGGTTTTTCGGATTTAAAAGTACTCTCTCTCTCTCTCTCTCTCTCTCTCTCTCTCTCTCTCTCACATGTACTGCGACATCGTTCTTTTTTTTTCTTTTTTTTTAGCCCGTATATATTCAACACTTTTTATCTGTTACTCATTATTATTTTGTTACTATTACGTATTTTTTTGTGAAATTTAAGGGATATGTAGGTGAAATCTGGATAGATGAATCTCTCTCTCTCTCTCTCTCTCTCTCTCTCTCTCTTCTCTCTCTCTCTCTCTCAGGCCTGTCGCCTGACCCCCGTCACCACAATTTGTCGATGTCCTGTTCGTAATGTCACAGTTCTTAGCGTAAATTCGTCCCTCCTTTTATGGTATCAGCCACTAAATACTCATAATCTGCAAGATGTTTTATCCTTTAGAAAAGGCACCACTGATTTATACTGATTTATTTCTTCACATATCTTCTCGTTCAAGACGTAGAGTGTGTGTGTGGCTACGTTCGACCTTCTCCTCATCCCTGCACATTTAGTTTTGCCCTTTTATATATATATTTTTTCTTGTGACTTGTTCATTCATCTTGTTTAATTTGTTTGTTTTTTCGCGGTTTTGATTTATCTTTAAGCTCCTATTCCGTGAAGGTGTCATCTTCGTGAAGCTTTTTAAATTGTTTGCACGGAGGTTTTCTTTGTATCTGTATAGGTTATTTTAGTTTCTTTGGACGATTGTAAATGATTTTGAAATTATAATTGTTTTCTATGATTGTCACTTGCTTCTTTAGAGTCCTTTAACTGTATTTCTGGATTGAGTTTTGTATTAGTAGATTTATAATAAGTTTTATTTGTTTCTATATTTTTGTTTTATTTTATGCAATAAAGGAGGCTTTGAATTTCAGTTTTATTCAACAAAGCACAGTCGGAAGAAGAAGAAGAAAAAGAAGAGCCTGGAGAGCTTCATGCACATCGCTGCCCTGTTTAGTTCGAGAAACATTTTTTGCCTTGATATTGCTCTCGGTACTAACATAATTGATTGTCTTCATCCATTTATTCGCTGTCTTCGTCCATCAGTTTTTGAGGGGTTTTGCATTAGTTTACTGTCTTCCTTCATAGATTTATTGGCCTCATCCATTGATTTTACGTTTCAGCTGATTTAAGACTTGATACTCGAGTGGAAGCAGGCGTAGATCACTCGCGCTTGAGCGGTTGGCAGCGTTTCCCTCTGATCATATCCTTGTAAATAATAATAATAATGTGAAGGTACATAGCAAACGCTTCATTGTGAGTTATAATGAGGTTCGTATCCATCATTTACAATAATAAGAGCAAAAAATCATTTCTGTGGTCATTGTTGTTAACAGTTTTCCTTGTGATTTGCAAGATATATTTTTGTTACGTCTTTACAGCAGTACAAAGCCAAAAATTGCAATTTCTCCGCTAAATTTTCATATTCACTAAATGTATTATTTTTGCTTATCTTGAGGGAGTGAAAGAGAAAGAAAGAGAGAGGGTGACGTAAGTTGAACTTACCAGATGGTTCTCTTTGCCCTTTGCATTATATAGAGGTATCGTTCTCCCACCCGTGAACGGCTTGTTCTTAATAGAGAATAGATTTTCCCAAGGTTTCTCCATCTGGGTTCGAATGCACTCCGGAGCTCCGGTAGGGGGCATTTGTGTGTTGGGGGGGTTTGGGGTAGGCGGGTTAGGGAAGGCAAGGGTTGTATGAGGCTTGTAACGGATCGAATACCTGCAGGGTTATGTCCAGAAAGGGTCCAAGGCCAACAGTAAACTGCCAGCGCAATCTATGGATATAATATGTTGGTGGATGTTCGCACAGCACCTCGTGGTGTTCGTCGTCGTTATGCTAGATTTATCCCCCAGTCGGCGCGTATGTAATTATAATTGTTGCGACCTACAGAAACCTAGTCAGATCCGATTTATTAATCTCCAGGCTAATTAGTTATCCTGCGTGTTTGAAGAACATGTTTTTGAGGTTAATTGTTTTGTAGATCCAGAGGGAAGTTGTGACCCCAGCAGCCAACTCTGGAATGCGCAGCCAACTCTGGAATGCGCAGTCAGACAAGTAGGCACTGTGGCCGAGTGGTGCAGCACTTGACTCACTTATGCCGGGTCCAAAGATTGCTCCCGTTCAACCACCACCCGGCTGTTGAAGGGTACCAGCGTTTGCCAGAATCCTAAAAGAGATCATGGGGAGAACAGTTTCATTCCTGATTACGTGCTGAGAAGCAGTAAGGCTGTATTCTTTTGTGGCCACTTCCGTAAAGGAAAATCGTGTATATATGATATATATATACACACACACACACACATATATATATAGTATTATATATATATATCATATATAAAGGAACAGTCGAAATCTGAGAATTCAATTTCTCGAAGTCGTCCAATTTAGCAGAAGTGTCTGTTTCAATGGAATTTTTAGAAACTTTCATATGACTATTGGCAGGAATGAGGATTTTTTGGGAATGACAAACCAAGCTGGGACACTATTGATTGTGAAGCTGAAATGTAGATATATTATTAACAATATCCAATAAGTGACCGGAGAAGATGTAAAAGTAGCAGTATGAGGAAGTCCACTTTCATGACAGGCAAGCACGGTTTTATTGTATAGCACACCTAAAATATTCTACATCATGTGACTACACCACTTTTACAAAATTTTTTCATACTTTCCTCTTGTTACATCAGATTAGAAGGCAGTAAAAGAGTAGATTCTCTTCCATAATGAAAGTACTTCCAATGGTGTGATGAGAGTGGACAGTCATTTGTTGCACACCAATGTCAACCTAGACCAATCAACCTAGACCAAGTTTCATAATACTGTGTTAACATTTCATCCGGTACTTCTGATATACTATATTGCCATTCACATGTCTTGCACTAATTTGAACATATGGAGCACTTTAGCTCTCTTTCCCATGAAATTTTTTAGAATAATATGTTACAGTAAGGTGGATCACGACGTCACTTTGAGGGGATGAATTCAAATAGCTTTTTGAACTTGCAGTGCATTATGGCAACTGTGATTTTTCACTTTATTACCAAAGGTGACCGAAATCTGATTTCATTTAGTTATGTACTGACAATTTTCCAGTGCCCTTAATGAATAGTTTTATGCTCTTCACACTTCCAAAAATGAACCAAAGATTAAAATAACTCTTAAGCCTAAAAGAATATAGCATCATATTGAATCCTAGTGAACATAATGGAACAATGATTTTTCCAAATTTCGTTAAAATTCAGTCATGTATTCCCCAGCTATTTTGTTACAAAAGGGACACCCATATTTATTGGTGAGATCTAAAAATGACCTTGTTAGGAAGACTGGTTATGAGTTACAACTTTGAATGAGAAATACAAGGACTCATTGGAGCACATATTAGTTGTACGTTAATTGAGAAATCATTTTGACTGATTTGGTTATATAATCAAGCCAGAAAAGCACGGGAGAAGATTGCTTAATGTCATTTGGGACACGCTGTTCCACACTTCACCTTTTTCAGGTCGCCTGTCCTTGGATTTAATGGAACGCTGAATGTTTCTCCCTCGTTACTACCAAAATTTGAATTCTTACCAGTCTTCTCTTCTCTGATTCATTATAATTCTTCAAGAGGCGACGCTATTAGTCTCTTTAGCTACTTCTGTGTCTTTCATTTAGACCTGGGCAGATAATAGATATTTAAGTTGTCGGTGCCATGAAAAGAACGGATTTGGATCTGACTAAAAATAATTATATATACTATATATATGTGTGTATCTACCGGAAATTGAAGCTCAGATCCCTTGCGCTGATATATGGAACTCGGTGCTGTCTCTTGCGACAGAAAGCTAAGAAGCGAGGAATAAAAGCGTTGTTGTGTAACGCTCTTTAGTGCCCTCCTAGCAGCTGGGCGCCATCAGCGTCTCGTCTAATAGTCACAGTCAAGGCGTTATTAGGGCGCGATATTAACGTCGACACTGACGTTAGAAATTCCTGACGCCCAAGTAACGCGTCCTAATGCAACGCTAGTAACGCTCGTGTAGTCCAAATGAGTGGTTTTCCATTGAAAAGCATGGGAGATAACGCATTCTGTATAAAACAGCGTCAGAGTGCGTCAGCAACGCAACGTTTTTAGCGCGCGTGTATCCAGACCTTAGGGAACAACATGAATTCATTCATACAAGGTACAAGGTGGTGAAGTGTCTCTTCTCATGTCTACCTTAACTGACCCTGGGGGAAGTGACGCAGATTTTCATTGATTTAGATTTATTGCACAATCTGCTATTTAAATTAAACCGCAGATAGAGAGGAACGTAATGTATGTACTTTACAAATTTGGTAGATCAGGGACCGCAGCTATCTTACAGTTAATGTGTATATTAATGATCTTGGTAGTCAAATTCGCGTGCTTATTATTTCTGTGATAAAGTAAATTCATTGCTGAAGACTCGTGAGAGCTTAAATAAAGCGCTTTATTTATTTTTAGACGATCCCTTTTTCCATTTTTATCTTGTACTAATCTCATTATTTTTAGACTAATTTTTAATTTTTTATCTTCTACTAATCTAATTATTTTTAGACAATCACCTTTTCCATTCTTTATCTTCTACTAATCTAATTACTTTTAGACTATCACTTTTTCCATTCTTTATCTTCTACTAATCTAATTATTTTTAGACAATCACCTTTTCCATTCTTTATCTTCTACTAATCTAATTATTTTTAGACAATCACTTTTTCCATTCTTTATCTTCTACTAATCTAATTATTTTTAGACAATCACTTTTTCCATTCTTTATCTTCTACTAATCTAATTATTTTTAGACAATCACCTTTTGTTTTCCATTCTTTAATCTTCTACTCATCAACTTAATTATTTTTAGACAATCACCTTTCCATTCTTTCCATCTTCTTTTTTTTTTACTAATCTAATATTTTAGACATCACTTTTTCATTCTTTATCTTCTACTAATCTAATTATTTTTAGACAATCACCTTTTCCATTTTTTGACTTTACTAATATAATTATTTTAGACAATCACCTTTCCCCGTTTCACACTCGCTGTGGCGACTGGTTTGATTCTATCCCATTCATGCTGAGGTAATGTAGGCTACCGATTTGTAGTTTCAAGGAGATCTATGCTCGTCCGAGGAAAGTCTCAGTAAGAATCAATACTGCTTCATGAGCTTGAGACTTGATGGTGCCGGTTCGCTCTGGTTTGACGACACATATATAACGGATAATATGCTGTCGATGGTCCCCTCTGTGGTGAAGGGATGGTGGAATCGGATCCCAAGTTAATATTTTACCTCTATTTTTCTTGCTTTTTTTTTTAATGAGTAGGCGATACAGCGGTGTTATGAATATTTTCCGTAGATAAGAGAATAAAACTTCTTTATGGGAATATTTCTCTTATTTCATAATTTACACTTATTTGCCTTGTCATTTTCTCCTAATTGACGAGACAATAGTGTGTATATATATATATATATATATATATATATATATATATATATATATATATGATAATATATATATATATATATATATATATATATATATATATTGTAATTTTTTTTTTACTTATCCTTTCAATTTGAGTGTGAATGATAAGTCTGATGATGGATATGAATATCTTAATTGTTGCAACTGAGTAGTTGTGTTTATTATTATTATTATTATTATTATTATTATTATTATTATTATTATTATTATTATTATTATTATTATTATTTGCTTGCTCTTGTGAATGGTTAATAGATACAGGCAAACCAGCTACCTAACGACTGTGGTCTCTTTTAATTGGATGTGAGTGACACTTTTCGTGATGTAAAATTGGCTGTTGTAAAGTATAGATCTGTAAAGAGAAAGAGACACATAGAGAGCGTTTATTTTACTTTTTAGTTATTTGTTATGTCATCAAATAGTACCTCCGTCGACGATGCTTGAAGGAGAATGTATTTGCACACGTGTCTACTTGCGATAACATCAGCAAGATAGTTTAAGAACCGGTGAACTTAATTTTAATGAAATGTTTCAGATATCTATCATTACAAGGCGACTTCGAGAAGGTTGACTCTTGGGAGAATTCGCCTTAGATTCAGCGTATCCTCTCTTGGAAACATTCTCTTCTTTGAGTCGAATTCTCCCACAATTTCACCATTTCGGAAATTATACCTAATGAATATATCTGACAAGTTTCGCTAAGTTTTTTCGCTTCTTGTTTAGATATCTTGCCGACTACCACATAAACGGAGAAATGGATTTCCGGAATGATCTGAGTGGCCTTGGGCCGAGATGTACTTTATCTCAAGTGCTTTTGTTATGTACTGAACATTTCAATCCATTCCTCACAACGCTTAGAGCATTATTTTCTTATTATGCTGGATTCATCGATGAATGTATACTGCGAAGCTAAATGCCGTCGTTTAAAATCTCAATGGAAGCACAAACTCATTGTTTATTGGTGTATTTGGTTGAGATGAAGAGGCCAGACGGGTATAATTCTCCGATGCAAAGAACGGTTGCTTCATGAAGAGAAAGAGATGTAACGGAAAGATATGTGCTCATTAAATACCCTTCTTCAGTGACTACAAACCGCTATTAGACTCCTTATGAATCTGAGGGGAGTGTACCTAGTTTCATGTACTGAGAAATGCAGAGAAAGACAGCGATTTCTAAAGGTTAGAAGCGAACAATTTTGGGAAAACAAAGGACACTAGCGAGTATCAAATTCTGAAAGCGAATGAATTGAGCGAGATTCAACTACTGGAAACCGAATACTCGGGAAAACATTTATTTCTAATGACCACAAATATGAGAATACAATAGTTTCTAAATATTAGGACCCAATTACTAAGGGCAACATGAGAGGGAACTGTGATTCCCCAGTCCCCAGTGCCATACGCAATTTACAATTTACTCAGGGAAACACGAGGTAACAAACGACTATGCTAAAAACTAATTTCTGTGGGTAACACAGGGAAAAGCAACAATTCCCAAATGCGATATCTGAATAACTTTTGGAAACACAAGGGAAAGGAGCGACTTCCAAGTGGTACACGTGGATTACTGTAGGTAACAAAAGGATAAACAGCCAGTTTCAAAAGCTAGAAACCAGTTAGTAAAGCAGAAAGTTTTAAATTCTAGATGTGGTACATTATTCGGTGCAATTTCAATTTCCGAAGTATTATTTTCCTGACGCAACTTTTCATCATTTCAAAGCCAGTTTTTGTCTTATGTTGGGGATGGATCTTATCAGCCATCAATTGGTCAGTGATCTGGAACGGATAGGAATCTGCATCCGGTATTTCCTAGGGATTTATAGCTGGGGTTCGTTGTCTGTTGTAAATGCTGCGTGTACTGAAAGAAAGGAGTGGAACGAAGAATAAAGAGATAGGAGTTACCGGATAATTAATGTGGATTCTGTATTAAAAGAAACTATTTATAAGAAAGACGAAGACTAAAGAAAAGCACCTAATTATGTCGTGAAACTCTAGGGGCGTATGGTGCATTGTTTCACAAGTCACTGACGTGTTTTCATGGAAAAATATGTTAGCTTGAAACTTAGTTTTCGTCTGATACACTCGATGTGTTTTCATATATATTACTTTAGTTGTTGTGTGTACATTATTATTATTATTATTAATGCTGAAAGTCACTAAGTTTCCCAGTTAATTTCAACGCATCTT